>NW_027633113.1:0-42500 GCF_053919585.1 Euprymna scolopes
CCACGACAATCGCCTGCCCTTCCTCGTCCGCGTGAACAACATTCACCGACGCTGATAGGGTGCGATTTACTAGTAAGGAGATTCCACGACTGTAGGTATTGCCATATGCTGAGTAAACATCATAATCGTTCACCAGCACCTGACAATCCCCATCACAAATAAAGTGGGTTTCCTGTATAGTAGCAATATCTACCTTGAGGGACACCAGATCTCTCAGCACGCGCGCAGCCTTGCTTCGACATCTGAGGCCCCTCATTATAAGTAGCCAAGTTTAAATCCCTGGTCACCTACCTTATTCAGTGTCACACACGGGCCTGAAGTCCCCGGGGGTGAGGACGTGGCAGGCCTGTCTAAGGCTTTCGGTCAGTAAGTCTGCAGAGGGTACTCCATTCTTGGCCACGTGCCCACGTCCAGGGGGAAAATTAATTTTAAAGCCCTGTAGAAGGAGGGGTGCATATATACAGGCAGGGACTCTGCCCTCACATTTAAAAACTAAATTGTTTAGCGAAGGATGCACCATGTCCACCAGCTGCTGGTCTGGGGTTGCATCCTTCGTGGCGTCTATCCATGGCCAGATGACCTCAGTCCTTGAATCCCTGTTTACCCTAATAAATGTGGTCAACAAGGGAGCGTCCTTGAACTTGGTTTGGGTCGGTGATATTATCACCACCGATGTAGAGAAAGTTCTTTAGCTGGCCCTTCTGCTGTCCTTTCAGTTCTATTGTTGGTTGCTGAGGGCCCATTTCACATATCCTTCCTCCGGGAAGGAAGGGGAGTCTCTTTGTCCGCTCTGTGCGGATTGGTGGGGTGGGTTTTTCCTTGACTGGAGGGGGAATGGGTGCTGGAGGAGTAGGGGAGGAGGTGTCGGGTGTTGGGGTGTTTGGTGGTAGAGGAGGTTGTTTTTTGGGGTCGTTACTCGACCTTTCTGAGGATGGATTGCGTGGTAGGGTTCTTGGGGGTGCGGAGAGGGAGGGGGAAATTGCTCTGGCTGTTTGGGGGAGTGGGATTTGGGGGCTCCAGCCTCGGCTCGTTGGATATGGTCTTTGCAGGTGGGGATGTCTCCCTTGGATCTCCTGCTTTTCCTCCTCTTCATCGTTCTCTTGCTGACTGCTGCTGCTGTTGTTGTCTTTTCTGTGTCTGTGGCTGTCTCAAGACCCTCTAACGCGATCTCTTCCTCAGAGTCTTAGAGCTTCCTCTTGTTTGAGGAAGAGGGCGCCTGAGTTTCCATCAGGGTGATTCTGGGTTGGGTTTTGGTCATTGGTTTCGGCAGGTTTTTGCTGGGTCTGCCCTTCATTGTGACCGTTGCCCAACCCACTTCTGCTGCCAGGTCAGAATTGCCTGCGGCTGGTGCTGCAGCTTTTACCTCTGCTGAGATTTTAGCGAGTGTTTTGGTGGGGACTTTTCCCTGGGGTTTGGCTGGTTGCCTTTTAGGACAGTCCTATGCCATGTGTCCCCTCAGCTGGCAGTGCCAGCAGTGAGGTTTTCTCCCCTCCACGATCAGTGTCATGGTCTTCTCTCCAAACTTGAGCATGGCTGGAACATAGTCAAAACTGTCATTACCCAGGACCATCCAAACTTTGTAGTTCCCGGTCAAAACGTTGAGCTGACCGTGGGCTGGGGCGACTGCCTCCACCTCACTGTACTGACTCAGTATGGCCCTGACTTGTTTTCTGGTCATATAGCACGGGACGTTCAGTACTGAGACAGTGGTGTTCCTCCTGCTGAGGTATACTGGCTGGAGCCAAATGTTCCTGCTTCTGTGTTCGGTCCTGGCCAGTCTTTTTTTGCATCTCCTGGCTGGAGAGCAGAATTTCCCACATGGCGAAACTCTTCCTGCCTATATAGCTTGCCGGAATGTTCAAGTTAATGAGGATTTCCACCATGGTGTTTTTGTTGACACCCGCTAAACTCCTCGTCTTGAGGTCGGAGGTGATCAGGGAGAGAACTCTCTTTTCCAATTTTTCGATCTATCCTGGAAGGGTATGATGGTTGTTCCTTTCGTGACATCCTTGTAAGTGGAGTTGAAGAGGTCCCTATAATGATTGGGTGTCATCTGCTCCAGCTCCTGAGGGACCCATGCCATATTCTCGTCCTGTTTGGTGTTGGACGGACCGGGTAGGGGATCAGCTGCCTTTTCTTTCTGCTGCTGGCTCTGTTGTTGCTGCTGCTTGGACCTTTTGTTTGGGGCTAACTCTGGCCAGTCCTCCTGTGGTGTCATAGACTGGTTTTGGCCCATCTTCTGGCTCTTTTCCTTCCTTTTGCCCAGAGATTGAGTCATGGGATTTCTTCCATCGTGCTTTATTGTCGGTGGGTTGGTTTTCGGGGCTTTTGGTGGTGTCAGAGTGTTTTGGGGAGCTTTGGGCAGTGGAGGTGCCTTATATTCCCCCTTGAGAACCTTTAGCAATTCCAAAGTATCACTAAAAAGTGCTTGGGTTCTACGGGCAACTCCGTCTTCATCATCTTCCCTTTTGGGCGTTGGGTAGCTGCCCTCATAGAGAGTAGGTGCTGGGTGACCGGATGGGGTCTGGGAGACTGGGGGTTCCACAGGCTGTGAACCACCATTACTGCCTTCGATCTCCTCATCTCCAACTTCTCTCTGTTCATCTGCCGGGAGCTGTCCTCGTTGGGAGCAGGAGTGATTGAGGTGGAAGGAGGAGGATTGAGGTGGAAGGGGGTTCGTTTGGAGTGGTCCCCAGGAAAGGTGCCTCTTTCCCTCGTCAGCCACCTTTCTGGTCCCTTTCATCTTGGGGTTGTCCTCTTGGAGAGCCTGGGTGGGAGTGCTTTCACCGACCGACGAGGATTGAGGTGGAAAGGGTGTCGCAGGATATGTACCACCCAAATCACACCTCGTTCGCTTGTCAGTTGCTTCCTTGAATCCCCCATCTGGGGAGTGGTCCTCTTGGGGAGCTGAGAGCTGGATTGGTTGCCCTCCTGTAGCTGGATCTGCCTAGGTCACCGTGGGCTACAGCCCTACCCTGACCTTCTCCTCCTCTTCATTCTTCTTGGTGGATGCTCCCTCCGATGGGGAGTACTCGAGGGGGGGGGCGATGTGGCGCATCTGGGGTGGTATACGCCTTTTTTCCGGCATTGTGGAAAAAACTGTACTGGCCGCTGACACGGACCAAAGTGTAGCGGGCAAAAAAAGAAAAATGCAGGGAAATGGGGGGGGTGGAGGGGAGTGGGTGAGGTCAAAAGCAAAAGTGGTTTGACCTCCCCTCACGGGAATGTCAGGTTAGTCAGCTCAGATCACCCAGCAAGGGATGGAGAGCAGCAAAGGAAGATGCAGTGGGTGCTAGCGGGTCAGAGTACCGCGTCACAATTAAGAGAGAGCGGGGATAGACATCTCTTCCAAGAGAGGTGATCAGAAACGAAACACCCATCCTACCCACGTCACCCTACCCACAAACAACCCCAAGGAAGCGAGAAAGTGAACCCGGTCTGCTCAATCCACTGGGATAGCTGCGAAGGAAGACAAAGTTTGGGCCTGGCAGATCAGAGTACTACACAGGCAATTAAGAGGGGAGAAAGTAGACCATTTCAACCTCAGAGGGGAGGAGGAAGCTAAGTACCCAAAAGAAAAAATGCTAAGTTAACCCGACCAGGTCGCGTCTACCAAAGAAAGTGTTGTTGGTCCGGAGAACAACAAACCCCCAAAGAAGGGATGGTGTCAGTCCTGGGGGAGCGAAAAAGGTCGGGAATCCCCAAAGAGGGAGTCCATCCCACTAACAAAGGTTAGTAAAGTCATAAAAGTGACCAAAGTAAAAACCTTAAACTTGATTGGTGGATTAAGTGGCGGACCTCTTGAAAAAAGTCACAAATGAGGTAGCTGGGAGAACAGATACTACACTTTGAGATATTAATAAATAGTACAATAATTTGTGTCAAGGGTGGGGGAAGAAAAAACAAAAGGTGATTAGTAGGACCCACCCAACGCCATCTAGTTGATAGACTGCTCGCTCCACTAGGTTCGTAAAAGGAACCTCGCTTCTGCGGGTCAGTCTCTAAATGGGGGTGAATGGAGAAAAGAAAATTTTGTGGGTAAGGGATGGGGGTTAGTTTGTATTTCCTTCTCCAAGATCGGTAAAATTTAGAGGAAGGGCTGAAAACAAAAATTGCAAGTAGGAGGGGGTGGGTATCTTGGAGGCTTCCTAATTGGGGAGGGATGGAACACACACTCAGCTTGCTACTTGTTTAATTTTACTTTACGGAACTGCGCGTTCTGCACCCAGGCGGGGAACATGTATTCAAATTTGGCTCCTTTTCGTACACACAGACTTGCTACATGTATCCATCTTCTGTCAAATGCCGCGTGATGAAGCCTTCTTCTATCATATCTGATCTTCATCCATAGTTGGTGTTTAAAGAAAGCGATCAGATCCTGATCAGAAAAAGACAACATCCCCTGGCAACCTTGCAGAAGCGACGTCCAAATCACCATTCTCGCCACGGCCAGGATCGTCGTGTCTTTTCTGGTCCCACGGCGGCCTCACATTGTCCATGATATTGGATACGGTAATTCAGCGAGGATGCTCAGGATTGATGTGAGCTGACATATGACCAGAACCGGCGGAGTTCGCGGCAATCGAAAAAAGCGTGATCAGTCGTTTCTACGGCCGTTGTCCCACAATAGGGACAATCAGGTAACTCCAAAAACCCAGTACTGCATTTTATGTTGTTGAGTGGAAGTGCATTTCGGGCCAATCACCAGGTCAGAGAGAACTCCGAATTGGTCAGATGACTCGAACCTGGCGCCCAGCTCCACGTGGAGCAGATCTCATTCTGCTGCCAACCCAAACGTGCACACAGCGGGTCCTCGGCAACCCCTTCACTAGATCCCTGTGGAATTCCTTAGCAGTCACAAGGTCGCTGGACCTTGGTAGTCATTTAAGCACGGCTTAGCACTTTCATGTAGGCAGATTCTCCCCGCGGCCTGCGACGGCTCTCAATAGAAGTGTCAAGAACAAGGTCAGGGAAGGCAGCAGTAACAACGGGGTGCCACGGTTGGTCATCTTGCAGATAGTGGCTCAGGAAGGCCAGCCTCTCAGCGTCTCAATGACACTTCAATCTGGCATTCTCAAGCCTCCCTCATACGGATGTTGAATACAGACCTGTCTGCTTACCCAGTGTCTTCCTCTGTCCCAAAGAAGCGAGGACAAGAGTTCGACGAGAGCTGTTAGGTGATGTGCAGGCAGGGGAAGTACGGCAAATCGGTAAAGGATGAGAGGAAAAACGTAAGTGGCGCACACCTCAGCTCTACCCTTTAAGGGAAGTTTCCTAGGAAGCCACGGATTGACTGCAACCTCCACCTTTGACTGAACCTTCAACCAATTTTTGTCAAGCTGGATACCACGTCTGAACCACAAGCCAAGGATCTGAAGGGTGCCGGGAGGTTTAACTTGTTACGGTTTATCTTAGTCCCTGTAATTCTTTCGTACCAAGTGAGCGCCTTCGACACGATCTTGATGTCTCTGAAGCTCGACACAAAGACCTTGACATTATCAGCAAACGCGGATACCTTGGCAGCTGAGCCACCGTGTATTGCAATTTTGCGCAGGGCCGAATTTTCCTCCCCACGTCTCAGCTTGCGGAGCAGGGGCTCCAAAGCCAGGACATAGTGGAGGCGTGACAGCAGACAACCCTGACGAACCGACTGAGAGATAACAAAGGGTTTCGAGTGCTTTCCGTTGACTTGCATGACGGCTGCGGGCTGTCGATACATCACGGAGATCCACTTGCAGAAATCCGGTTTAAAACCGTCGGCCTCTAAGACAGATGCCAAGAAACGATGGTCGACCCTATCGAAAGCTTTGGACTAATCTAAGTTGATCAGCGCGGCTTCCGTGTCGTCACCTATCCCCCCTCTAGGATCGTGTGTATCAGGTGCAAGTTGTTCTGAATCAATCTCCCCTTTACAGCGTAGTTCTGTTCCGATTCAACCAACTAGCCGATAACAATCTGCAGCCGATTCGACAGGACCTTGGTCAAAATCTTCAACTTTATGTTTAGCAGAGTTATAAGCCTGTAATCGTCTAACTCTTCCCTACCATGCCCGTCACCTTTCCTCAGCAATATGATCACTCCCATAGTGACTTGCCCCGGGATGGATCCCTGAGCAAACCAATGGTTTAACACATCGGTCAGAAGAGGCAGAAACATGGGCGATAGCCTCAAATACGGTTCATATGGCAGACCAGCGAATCCCGGCGATCTGTCACAGCTAACCTGCTTCAGCGCAGTAAAAACCTCCCACTCCGTCACCCGGCCCTCGCAACTAGCCGCTCTAGCTGCCTCAAGGCGGGGAGAGTCAGCCAAATAGTCGCTAAACTCAAGAACCAGAAGATCTGGCTGCTGCGTAAAATGCTCCTCAAAATGTTCACTAAACCCCTCGCAGATCTCCCGAATTGATTCCAGGGTGCGTCCATCCGGATGTCTTACCTTTGCAATGTAGTTGTCCGAGCCATTCCTAGAAATTTCACAACGCGTGTCAGTGTTGGAGTTGAAAGCTTCATTGCCTATCTTTCTAAGTCTAGCTCTGACTACTTTACCTTCATAACGCTCGCTATTCTCACACAGAAGATCCTGCTTAGCTAGTTCCTGACTAACCCTATCACCCTCCCTTGTGGCCCGGGCTATTTTCTGCTCTAGCTTCTTCTTCGTCTTGGCCTTATCTAGTACAAGGCGCTGGGTATACTTGATGGAGAAGGTTCTAATTTTGGCTTTTAGACCTACCCACAACTTACTCCCATTAATATCCCCTACTTTTAATTAATTCTATTAGCTTCTCTTGGAAGTCTTGTATCTCCAGAAGGGGGGTGTTTAACTTCCAATAAGCCACTAACTTAGGCCTATTTCTTAGCTTCAGCCAAGCCACAACTAGTTTATGGTTCGTCTGGCCTAACCGAGTGAACATAGGACAAGATAAGAAGTCTACTTCGCCTCTCCTAAGTAACATCCTGTCCAAGTAAGTGTTTGGATAGGAGGAAACGCTATTGGTCCACGTCCACATCTCCTGCCCTGGATGCTCGACCATAAACTTGTCAGACCGCATCTAGCCATCAGATCAGCCAGGCTGGACTCGCACCTCTCCAACCCTCTAGCTTCGCCTCCTACCTTATCTATCTTGAGGTCTAACATGGCACTCTAATCTCCAATCAGCACTACCCACTTCCGACAATTTACAAATGCGTCAAGCTGACTGAGAATGAGATCCTCTCATGAGCGGTGCTGGGCACATGAACTGCAATCACCCAAAACTCAGAATCTTTTATGGCAACAACTGCCACAACAAGCCTGCCCTCTGCATCCCTATGGACAATGTCAACCGTCGCGAACAGGGTACATTTAACTAGCAAGGAGACTCCCTTCCTGCGTGGGCTGCCATATGCTGAGAAAACCTCAAAATCTCAGGCCAGCACATGACAGTCCACAGAGGAAACAAAATGCATCTCCTGAATCGCAGCCACATCCACTCCCAGGCACAAGAGATCGTGCCAGAGGCGAGCCGCCCGGCCCGATGATCTCAAGCTGCTCACATTCAAACTAGCCAAATTCAAAGTCATGGTACCTACCTTAGGGTGTGTCACACTCAGCTCCGAAGTCAGCCAGGGAGAGGACGCCGACATGTGCCATGCTAAAGGTGGTCAGGTTTTTCATATCCTGACCTTCTCTCGCAATGCCGCCGATGTCCAAAGGATAAATTAATTTCATGGCCCTGTAGTGACGGATGGACCAACACTGGGACCCTTCCCTTGCACTGTTTTGACAGTTCCTCAAGAAAAGGGTCATTTTTCTTCACCAGTTCGATTCCCGTAAATGCTCCTTCAGCGGCATGCAGCTTTGTCCACAAGTTGGTCTTGCAGGCCTCTGGAGTTCTGACAAAAGTTATTAGGAGTGGAGGTCCGGGAAATTTGAGGGGATATTTACATCTTTCCCCTCTATCTGTTTGTAATCGAGCAGAGGTTTTAAGTTTTTCCTCTGCCGATGAGAAATGTCTGTTGCCACAGATAGAGGGTCTACATAACATAGTTCCTCGGGGGCAAGGGTTTTTAATTTGGTTGGTCTACGTAGAGGCAGAGGAGTCTCTCCCTTCCCTCAATTCATTCTTTTCCTTTTCTTTTTGGGGTGGTGGCTCAGTTTGCATTGGTGTGGGGACGGGTGTTTGTGTGGGGACGGGTGTTGGTACAGTGTCTGGTGTTGGTGCGGTGTTTGCTGTTGGTGTGATGTCTGGTGTTGGTGCCATGTTTGTTGTTGGTGCGATGTCTGGTGTTGGTGTAGTGTCTGGTGTTGGTGCGGTGTCTGGTTTGAGGGTGGAAGTGGATTTTGTTGTTGTTTTCTTCCCCTTTTCTTCTTTTTGTTTTTCTTTTTTATTCTTTCAAATGGACCAGGGAAAGGTGAGGTTGAGTTCTTCTCCCTCTCACTTGCGAATTCATCCTCAGAGGAGCAGTCTTTTCTCCGCTTGATCCCCGTCTCGATTGGTGTGGGGACCATTAGTTGTGTCTGCTCCTCTAGTTGTTGCTGCGGCTGTTTTTATTGCTGCTGCTCTCGCTGGTGTCTTTGCTTCTGCTGCGTCTGCTGCTGTGTCATGAGTAAATTGCTGGAATCTGTGTTAAATAGAGAAGTAATCAACCATCTCAGCAAAAATAACCTTCTTATTGACACTCAATATGGTTTCCGTTCTGCTAGATCTACAGCAAATGTGCTTACAGTTATATCTCATAGGATTAGCAAATCTCTTGATAGAGGCAACCTTTCTAGGGCAATTGCTCTTGATATATCAAAGGCTTTTGATAGGGTCTAGCATATCCTATCCCCTAAGGAATTCGGCCAACATCCGGTTTGAGGAATAAGAACACGTCCTTACTGAGAGAGACACCAAACGGAACGGACGCTTTTCTTTGCTCTCTCTACCTCGGTGTTATTTCTATTGGTATCGACGATTCCACTGGAATAACTACCGTGAGAGCACCAGGTAGCTGGAGTTCATCTTTTGACAAGGAACATATCACATTCTCATTAATAAACCTTTTCTGTCTTACCTTTTATGAAGTTGCTGTGTTCATCATTCAGAAGCTTGTATTGAATTGTTTATTTTATTAGGTTGTGCCCCAAAAGCATTTAAAACCTTAAATGTGATATATAAAACTTTGGTGAGTAAATTAATTATTTACTTTTTAATAGACATTTCAAGGGGGGGGCGGAATTTAAAAAAAACGTTTGTCTAAAATATTATATGCAGTTTATTTGAAAGAGCATAAAATTTCACATTGACCCTGAAAATATCGTAAAAATTGAATGAATAGAAAGATTTTGATAGATTTTTAAAGTTTAAAAATTGAAAAATACTTAACTCGTAAAATTCAATTAATTTCATTACTGTTTTTTTTTAATAAAAAAATAATATTTCTATTACTTTTTATACAATTTTAATAGTTTGGTCGGCGCATTGCATTGTATGTCATGAGAGTTAAAACATAGTCTGGTTCAAGCATTGATTTCCTCCACACAAACAAATAAATTCATTCATGATGCTAGTTTGTTTCAGAGGATATTATGTTTTGGGCTATTAATGAGTCCAATTCCATTCTTTTAGAGATATGGGATTCGTTGATGCTGTTCTACAACTGATGGTACTCCAGGGTCCACATGAAGGGTAAATTCACAAGTTAGATAACCAATAGAACCAAATATATCAAAGTATTCCAGAATGATTTTCTTTTATTTAAATTGTAGCAGACGCAAATAGACCTCTTTCTTCTTGCACATATTCCTCCCTGATTGAGTGATGTGGCCATACACTGGCCAATCAGAGGAGTAGCGCATGAATATTTTTAACCCCCAAGGACCTGACAGCTTCCGGTCTTGAGAAGAAAAAACTCTCTCTTACTCCCCCAGCTTTCGAAGGGACTAGACTTTCGCTTCTCTGCTCCTACTAGGTATCAGACGACAGTCACCGGCTGTAACTACCTAGTAAGCAGTGAAGTCCCGAACCTTCCTTCCTTCTTTTCCTCCTTCGAGTTTAATGCCTTTCAAAATAAACCTTTTCTTTGTTAAGTTTAAGAAGTGGTTTGTTGTTTGTTCGGAAAATTGTGTTAAATTATTTTATCAGGGAGTGCCTTAAAAGCACCAAATAATAAATCCCTAAAAAATGTCGTTTCCAATCTGATCTTGACATTTGAACTTGTTTTTTATTCTGCTGTGTGGCTTAATCATCGTTATTCTGTGCATGATGACTTTGCAGCGACTAATTTTACAGGTAAAGATTAGGTAACTAACTCTTACTTTAACTCCATTGATGTCTGTATTCTTATCAATATTACCCTATCATAGAATGTTACACTGATAAACCAGTCGGGAAATCCTACCGCTAGCCGAAAGGTTCCTTCTTGATCAATTTTGTTCTACTGAGAGCCCTTAACCGTATTACCGTAGCTCTGATTGTTCAATCTGTTGGATTGTGTAGTGGACTTTCGGTCAGCGTTCAAGTTGTGGATAACTTGACAAAGACTAAAGTTACTTCTCATGAAAGAGGAGAACTATTTATGGCACAATGGGAGATTCCATTGTGCACACATGGGCCAGTCTATTCCTTGGATTGTGATTGGCTGAATCACCTGATTGGATATGCTTGTACATAAATACAAGCCCTCAGTCCAGCTCAATCTGATGTCTGTCTTGTGCATAAGCTGGACCCTTGGTAAGTGTTGCTGCTATTATTGTTATTGTTGTTGTTGTTGTTGTTGTGTGTTATTGACTAACACAGTTCTTTTGATTATTCTACATCTCCCCTCTTCCCCCCCCCTACGAGTAGGCTGGGTTGTGTGAGAGGTGTATCTCTCTTTTAGGCCTAGTTTGTTGTGTGGTAGTAACCTAGAAAGAGCTCGGGGAATCCTTGATCGAAAGCGTGGGGATATATGTGTGGTTTGTTATTGGGGTTTGGTTGCTGTGTATGTGCTATTACAGGGAGATAGTGGGAGATGCAAGAATGTAGTATCGCTTGAGGGAATTGTTGGTCCTAGTGCTGCACTTGGTATTGGGGTTGGTGCAGGATTAAGTTCGCATTTTCTGAGGAAACGGCGGTTCCTAAGTGTGATCCTTCCGGATCCGTTAACCCTGATTCGGTATTGTCGATCTGGTAGGGAACTGATGATTTTGCCCGTTGTGTTCCATCTGCGATTAACTGGATTTTGGATGGCTACAGTGTCACCAGCTTGTAATGGTGGAAGGTTGTGGGTATATTTATTGTATCTTTCTACTATTTTTGCATTGCGGTGGTGGAGCATTTCCTCGCGATGTTGTGCCGCTGACACCCATTCAGGATGAGGCTTGTAGAGGATTGGCTGTGATTGGATGGAGTCACGTAGTCGACGGTGAAATAATAATTGGGCCGGTGATAGGCCAATGCTTTGGATTGGGGTATTCCGATACTGCAAGATGGCCCGGGCAACACTGTCATTGTCCAAGGAACCGTGGGGGCCTGTGTTTCCTTTCACAATCCTCTTTGCAGTTTTTACTGCGAGCTCTGCCCTGCCATTGGATTGGGGATACGCAACAGAAGATAATCTGTGCCTAACACACCATGTTTTCAGAAATTCTTGGAACGTGCTGGAAGTCAAAGGTGGGCCGCCATCAGTGCTGAGTTCTTCTGGGGCACCATATGTTTGGAACAGTTATCGGCATATGGACATCAATTTGGTTGTAGTAATGTGACCTGATTCTAGGCGGTATAAAATTAGCCAACCAGTTTGCCTATCTGCGCAGGCAAGGTATGTGTGATCTCCAATATAAAAAATATCCATGACGATTTGTTGGAATGGCCACTCTGGGGATCGTGTTAGAATGATAGGCTCCCTTGGTTGACTAGGTGCGATGGTTGAGCATACCATGCAATTCGCCCTAATACTGCGGATTGATGCATCCATCCCTGGCCAGTACACCGATTCGTTGGCACGTGCTTTCATGCCGACTACTCCGTGGTATGCAGAATGCAGGCAGTGTAGGACCTTTTTTCGTTGTGTTTTGGGGATGACGATCCTTCGATCCAACAATACTAGACCATTGTCAGTGCTAAGGCGGTGCCTCACCTCCCAATACTCACGGATTTCGGGCGCAGTGAGATTACGTGTTTTTGGGAAGCCTTGCTGTATTGTGTCTATTAATTTGTTATATTGTTGATCGCCACGACCTGCTGAACGAATTAGGTCTGGTGATAGCATGGCTATATTACTGCTGTTTGCAAATGTTGCTATTAAGGCTGTTGACTCTGTTATGTTGCTTATGTTGTTCGACTCCAGTATATCCATTTGAGAGGGTTTTGTTGGAAATACATCGAGGAGGGCTTGCACCATCGCCACTGGGTGGCGGGAAACTGCATCAGGGCCTCTGTGCCACTTCCCGCTGCAATGCTGTATGGTAAATCTGTATCTCAGGGTCTTTTCCTTTAGTCTAAAGAGCCGGGGGTTTTGGATCTTGCTCAGATCACGATCGCCAAATATCCCCTTCAGAGGTTCATGGTCTGTGACCAATATGATGTTTGGAGAACCCATGACGAACATACGGCATTTCTCCAATGCCCATGCTATTGCTGCTGCCTCACCCTCTATTGGTGCGTATCTGCGCTCAGCATCCGTGCAAAATCTGCTGCCGGCATATATCAGATGCCAACCTTCGGAACAGCAGATTGGGGCTTTTTCCATGGTACATTGGCAATGTTTTTGTAGGAGTAGGAAGCCCATTCCTTCTTTGCTCCAATCTGGAGCAAGGCAAGTTGCTCTGTCTTTGTCAAATGTTGCTACCCCCTTCTGGACTAGGTGAATTATAACTCGCTTGGAATCTTTGAATGCGTCTTCAAGGTTTTGATTCCAAGCAAATTTGGAGTTTTGTTTGACGAGGTCCCGAAAAGGCACCATAACTGGACCCAGTGAATATGCCCAGGCTACTTGGTTGACAAGCCCAAACCATGATCTGGCATCAGTAATTGTCCTTGGGACTGGAAAATCCTGTATCGCTTGTATCATGGACTCAGAAGGGGTCACTCCTGAAGAAGTTATCTGGAGGCCTCCAAATTGTACGACATCCTGACAGAATTGGAATTTGTCGGTGTTGAGCACAATTCCATTCTTAGCACATTGGAGCAGAAAATCGAAGGTATGATAAAAGGCTCCCTCAATGCTAGAGTCATATAGCAGGGTATCGTCTACTATCTTCACATTGCGTGGGATATCTTTTATTATCTCATCGTATCTGCGAGTGTAAGCATCCCCAGATGCGACATATCCTTGAGGCATCCTAAGATACATGTATCTTCCCCACTCAGTTATGAAGGTGGTTAATGGTTGAGATTCTTTGTCTAAGAGAATCGAGTGGTATCCATCAACAGCGTCTAGGACTGTTTTCTTTGTTCTAGGTGGCACTTGCAGTGCCAACTGGAATGGCGACCCAGTATGGTGGGTTTCTCACTTGCATTGAGAGTTAAGGTGTTGGTAATCTATTGTTCTCCTTGGATTACCATTCTTTTTGGCAGTTATTACCATAGTACTGCACCAATCAGTAGGCATACCCACGGGTACTGGAGCTATGATACCTTTTTCTACATCCTTCCAAAGGGCTTGTCTTACTGGTTCCTTGAAGTGGAAGGATACAGGAATTGGGTTATGCCTGGCTTTAGGGATTGCTCCCTCTTTGAGGTGAATGTGGGCAGCTGGGCCGGAGATGGCTGGAAATATCCCATCTTTGTTGAATGTCGTTTTGGCAAACTTTTCTAGGAGCCAGCTCTTAAGTTTGCCTATGTTATCTTCTGTTGCGGGAAAAGGGATGTTTTTGGGGCGATTTGGCAATTGATCTACACACTTTTTAGACTCGGTGTCTACCTCTTCATGTACGTCTGCTAAAGGGTTTGGAAAATGTTTGTGCAATATTCCCACATCGATGCAGGCTGCTCTGCTGAGATAAAGCCGTTGTATGCCTTTGCATATGTAGAGGGCTTGTTTAGTTGTTTCCCCTCTGACCACAAACTCAACTGGTAGCCAACCCTGACACATGAGTGTGAAACCTCCAACTGTTCGTATGATCTTTCTTGATTGGATAAGACTAATCTCTGTGAGACCCATTTTGATTAAATGCTTTGGTCCCCCAAGACAAATGGCGGCATCACTGTCGGGAAAAACCTTTAGCGTTGTACTACAACTCCTAGGGATATTGACAGCTCGTCTGGGATCTGGTTTTGGTGAGAATGGGATTACTGATGCATTTATTTCAGTTAACAGATCACCTTCTGTAGTCATAATGGTGCCCCTCATTTGATCGAATGTGATATGGGCCATGAGTGTATTCATGGGAGCTTCTTGGTCTTCAAAACTCTTTATCACTGCCGGGCGATATTTCTTTGTCCGGCATACTGCTGAGAAATGGTTAAGTTTCCCACAAGTGTTGCACATTTGATTCCATGCCGGACATGTTAAATGGCGGGCACTTGTCCTTGGAGTACCGTGTTGGTGACTACCGCAACCTATGTGAAGTGAGTAGTATCAGTAAGTAAAGAATTGCCTTTTAGAAAGGTTTTATTAACTGTAAAATACACGTACGCTCTTGAAAGGATCGAGCGGGAAAATGAAACAGAGGGCGCTTTTATTATGAATGTCAATCCCAAGGGGGATAACTCTTAACAACAAATTAAATCATAACATTTTCCCCGTCCTAAAGTATTTAAGTAAGGGGTAATTAATTATAGACAATTTTTTTTTTTTTTTTACAATCACATAAGAATCATTTTATTTACAAATAACATATGAACCCAAACTGCAGTTTTTTCAGTATTTAGTCACAAAATCCTTATATTTACTAGGGAATTGTCGAACTCGGGATGACCTCCGCACAGATTGGCAGGAATGCTGATTTTCAGTATTATTTTTTAGTGAAATCTGATTTTCTTCAAGATCAGACGATTGATTTTTGTCTTCCTCATGACCAATGTTTTCATTAGTAGAAGGTTCAAATAAAGTCTCTGAAGTAGTAGGATTATTATTAGAGTTTTCTTCATTTGATGAGTTTGGAGCTAAGTCTCGAACGTTGACAGTGGTTTCAGTACCAGAAGGTAGTTGAACATAAGCGTAGTGGGGGTTGACATCTATTAGGGTGGCAGGCGTTACAGGAGGGTCATGTTTACTTGTTTTAGTGTGGTTTCTAATATATATTGGGCCTGGTTTAACCCAAGAAGGAATTGAAATTCCGGAAGCAGATTTACGACTATATTTAAATAGTCTATCATGGGGAGTCATATTAGTGGCAGTACAAAGTAATGATCTAATTGAATGAAGTGCGTCCGGTAGTATGTCTTCCCAATAAGGTAGTTTCATTTGATTAGAATGTGATGTTGTTTGAATGGCCTTCCATAAGGTACCGTTGAGTTTTTCAATCTGTCCATTACCTTCAGGATGATATCTACTTGTTTTAGAAGTAGCAATTCTTTTTTTGTGTAAAAAATCCTTTATTTCTCTTGCTAAGAAATCAGAAGCACGGTCAGTATGTATCATGTCAGGCAAACCAAAAATTGAAAAGAGTTTGTTTAGACAGTGGATAATGGTTTTGCTTGTCATATCTCTGCAAGGAAAAGCGAAAGGAAAACGGGAATACTCATCAATTAGAGTAAGTAGATATTTGTTGCCATGTATAGAAGTAGGTAGAGGGCCTTTAAAATCAAGATTTAATCGTTGAAAAGGTAATATGGCTTGAATGAGAGTCCCTCCATTGGTATTGGCGAATTTGGGTTTCAGTAATTGACAGGATGAGCAAGAGTCAGTAATATTCTTAATTTGATCCAAAGTAAAAGGGAGGTTCCTCGTTCTTATAAAATGGCTTAGTCTTGAAACACCAGGATGACATAATTGTTTATGTAAATCACGAAGATCTTGTAGATTGTAAGTAAGAGCAGAGATGCGAGAGAATGTGTCAGCAGCAATATTTTCAGGTCCAGGTCGATAAACTATAGTGAAATTGTATTGGGATAATTCTATACGCCAACGACATATTTTGTCATTCTTAATTTTTGATTTTCTTTTATTGTCGAATATGAAGCTGATGCTCTTCTGATCTGTGATGACTTTAAAGTGCCTGCCGAGTAGAAAATGTCGCCACTTACGGAGAGCTTCTACAATAGCGGCTGCCTCTTTTTCTACTGCATGGTGCTTAATTTCGTTAGTATTGAGAGTTCTTGAAAAAAATGCAATAGGACGACCTTCTTGATTTAGTGTTGCAGCAATGCAATAGTTACTAGCGTCCGTTTCTACTTCAAATTCTTTATTTGGATCTACCGTTATTAAAGTGGCGTCTTTTAGATCATTTTTCAATGTTTAAAAAGATTTTAATACAGATGGAGGTAGTGGAAATTCTTTGTTTTGATTTAGTAATAAAATTTTATCAGAAATCTTTTTAATGAATTTGCAGTAATAGGAAAACATTCCAACTATTCTTTTTTGAGATTTAAGATTCAGCGGAGGTGGCATTTCGAGTAATGGTTTTAGTCTTTGATAATCGGGAGCTATTTGATTATTTTCTATGGTGTAGCCGAGTAGAGTAATAGAACTAGAAGAAATTATGCTTTTATTTTCATTTAAAGTGATGTTATATTGTTTAGCAATTTTGTAGAATTTTTGAAGATTGTAATCGTGTTCTTCTTGATTTTTTCCGCATATAGTTACGTTATCAACATACACAAAGGTATCGGTTAGATTTTCTTTTTCTATAATATAGCTCCTCTGGAAAGCACTTACTCCATTGGTGACGCCAAAAGGAAGACGAGTAAATTGAAAAAGTTTGCCACTTACTTCAAACGCAGTGAATTTACGATCAGCATGATTTATAGGTATTTGGTGATAAGCAGATTTTAGGTCGAGAGTAGAGAAGATGTTATATTGAGCGATGTCGTCTACCATCTTATTGATATTAGGCATTGGGTAAGCGTCTAGTTCCGTGAATCTATTAATGGTATCGCTGTAGTCGACTACCATTCTTTTCTTATGATTCTCATTCGAATTTACAAGAACTTGCGCTCGCCACGGAGATATCGAAGGTTCAATTATGCCTTCTTTCAACATTCTAGCAGTCTCTTCTTTTATGAATTTGTTGGCGGCAAAAGTGTAACGTCGGGATTTTGTCACAATAGGAGTAGTATGAGGAGAAAGATTAGAAAAGAGAGGAGGGGTGGAACGTTTATGGTAGGAAAAAAATTATTCGTGTTTATAGCTCCAATTATAAGTTTGTCTCTAGGACCGTCGAATTTAAGTGTTACTTTTTTATATTTTTTTAAAATATCTTTTCCGATTATTAAATCAATGAAAAGGTTTTCAATGATTTCAATTGTTATTCCAGAATGGGTTTTATCTTTCAGTATTAAATCCACGACAGCTTCGCCAGTTATTTTAGCATGTTGATCGGAAGCAGCCAGAGCTATAGTTTTGTTTTTAGGTATTGTGAAGAGTTTAAGTTTTTTAGCAGTATTTTCATTAATGAATGTTTTTACACTGCCGGAGTCCACCATAGCGTTCACGAAGTGCCCGTTAATTTGGCATTGAGTGAATGTGACATCTTTGGAGTTAGTTCCTAGTCAGGATAGAGAAGGTGAGGGGTAGTCAGAGTCGTCATAAAGAACAGCAGTATGAGTGTTAGAAATAGAAGATTTACACACTTTAGCCCAATGACCATTTTTTTTGCATTTTTTACATTCGGCGTTTCGTGCAGGACATAAATATCGAGGATGACGTGATTTTCCACAGAAAAAACAAACCCCTTTTGGATGCATATTTTCTTTAGTCACAGCTATACGATTGTAGCCCGAAGGATTATTTGTAGCTGCTACAGTAAAGTTATTTGCGTAGCTTATCGAATGCTTTTCTGCTTGTTCAAAAGATCTGGCCGTGGCATATGTGTCTTGTAAAGTCAGGATGGGTTTTTCTAACAGTCGTTGTCGGATGGACGAAGAAGAAATTCCACCGATGAAAGCTTCCCGGATGTATTGATTTTTGTTTTCTTCAGCAGAAACCGCTTCGAAGTTACATGTTTTGGCAAGCATTTCCAATTGTAGTATGAAGGCATCTATATTTTGTGTTGTTTGTTGCTTCGTCGTCATCAATCGATATCTATTATAAACAATATTTTCAGGTTTTAAATAAGCGGCGTCCAATGTTCTTAATGCACTATCGTAGTCGGTTTTATCGCTTATTAAATCGAAAACAGAGGCTGAAATACAGTTGATCAAGGCAAAGAAATTATCTGAAGTGTTTTCGATTAATCCGTTATTATGTGAGCGGATATAATTCTGGAGGGTTAATTTCCAATGCCTATAGGATTTTTCGGAATTAGGGCATGTAGGTTCCACCTCGAATCTGTCGGGACGTAAGATTCGATCCATTTTTTTTTTTTTTTTTTACAGTTAATAAAATTGAAGTGAGTAGTATCAGTAAGTAAAGAATTGCCTTTTAGAAAGGTTTTATTAACTGTAAAATACACGTACGCTCTTGAAAGGATCGAGCGGGAAAATGAAACAGAGGGCGCTTTTATTATGAATGTCAATCCCAAGGGGGATAACTCTTACCAACAAATTAAATCATAACATTTTCCCCGTCCTAAAGTATTCAAGTAAGGGGTAATTAATTATAGACAATTTTTTTTTTTTTTTTTTTTTTTTTTACAATCACATAAGAATCATTTTATTTACAAATAACATATGAACCCAAACTGCAGTTTTTTCAGTATTTAGTCACAAAATCCTTATATTTACTAGGGAATTGTCGAACTCGGGATGACCTCCGCACAGATTGGCAGGAATGCTGATTTTCAGTATTATTTTTTAGTGAAATCTGATTTTCTTCAAGATCAGACGATTGATTTTTGTCTTCCTCATGACCAATGTTTTCATTAGTAGAAGGTTCAAATAAAGTCTCTGAAGTAGTAGGATTATTATTAGAGTTTTCTTCATTTGATGAGTTTGGAGCTAAGTCTCGAACGTTGACAGTGGTTTCAGTACCAGAAGGTAGTTGAACATAAGCGTAGTGGGGGTTGACATCTATTAGGGTGGCAGGCGTTACAGGAGGGTCATGTTTACTTGTTTTAGTGTGGTTTCTAATATATATTGGGCCTGGTTTAACCCAAGAAGGAATTGAAATTCCGGAAGCAGATTTACGACTATATTTAAATAGTCTATCATGGGGAGTCATATTAGTGGCAGTACAAAGTAATGATCTAATTGAATGAAGTGCGTCCGGTAGTATGTCTTCCCAATAAGGTAGTTTCATTTGATTAGAATGTGATGTTGTTTGAATGGCCTTCCATAAGGTACCGTTGAGTTTTTCAATCTGTCCATTACCTTCAGGATGATATCTACTTGTTTTAGAAGTAGCAATTCCTTTTTTGTGTAAAAAATCCTTTATTTCTCTTGCTAAGAAATCAGAAGCACGGTCAGTATGTATCATGTCAGGCAAACCAAAAATTGAAAAGAGTTTGTTTAGACAGTGGATAATGGTTTTGCTTGTCATATCTCTGCAAGGAAAAGCGAAAGGAAAACGGGAATACTCATCAATTAGAGTAAGTAGATATTTGTTGCCATGTATAGAAGTAGGTAGAGGGCCTTTAAAATCAAGATTTAATCGTTGAAAAGGTAATATGGCTTGAATGAGAGTCCCTCCATTGGTATTGGCGAATTTGGGTTTCAGTAATTGACAGGATGAGCAAGAGTCAGTAATATTCTTAATTTGATCCAAAGTAAAAGGGAGGTTCCTCGTTCTTATAAAATGGCTTAGTCTTGAAACACCAGGATGACATAATTGTTTATGTAAATCACGAAGATCTTGTAGATTGTAAGTAAGAGCAGAGATGCGAGAGAATGTGTCAGCAGCAATATTTTCAGGTCCAGGTCGATAAACTATAGTGAAATTGTATTGGGATAATTCTATACGCCAACGACATATTTTGTCATTCTTAATTTTTGATTTTCTTTTATTGTCGAATATGAAGCTGATGCTCTTCTGATCTGTGATGACTTTAAAGTGCCTGCCGAGTAGAAAATGTCGCCACTTACGGAGAGCTTCTACAATAGCGGCTGCCTCTTTTTCTACTGCATGGTGCTTAATTTCGTTAGTATTGAGAGTTCTTGAAAAAAATGCAATAGGACGACCTTCTTGATTTAGTGTTGCAGCAATGCAATAGTTACTAGCGTCCGTTTCTACTTCAAATTCTTTATTTGGATCTACCGTTATTAAAGTGGCGTCTTTTAGATCATTTTTCAATGTTTAAAAAGATTTTAATACAGATGGAGGTAGTGGAAATTCTTTGTTTTGATTTAGTAATAAAATTTTATCAGAAATCTTTTTAATGAATTTGCAGTAATAGGAAAACATTCCAACTATTCTCTTTTGAGATTTAAGATTCAGCGGAGGTGGCATTTCGAGTAATGGTTTTAGTCTTTGATAATCGGGAGCTATTTGATTATTTTCTATGGTGTAGCCGAGTAGAGTAATAGAACTAGAAGAAATTATGCTTTTATTTTCATTTAAAGTGATGTTATATTGTTTAGCAATTTTGTAGAATTTTTGAAGATTGTAATCGTGTTCTTCTTGATTTTTTCCGCATATAGTTACGTTATCAACATACACAAAGGTATCGGTTAGATTTTCTTTTTCTATAATATAGTCTATGCTCCTCTGGAAAGCACTTACTCCATTGGTGACGCCAAAAGGAAGACGAGTAAATTGAAAAAGTTTGCCACTTACTTCAAACGCAGTGAATTTACGATCAGCATGATTTATAGGTATTTGGTGATAAGCAGATTTTAGGTCGAGAGTAGAGAAGATGTTATATTGAGCGATGTCGTCTACCATCTTATTGATATTAGGCATTGGGTAAGCGTCTAGTTCCGTGAATCTATTAATGGTATCGCTGTAGTCGACTACCATTCTTTTCTTATGATTCTCATTCGAATTTACAAGAACTTGCGCTCGCCACGGAGATATCGAAGGTTCAATTATGCCTTCTTTCAACATTCTAGCAGTCTCTTCTTTTATGAATTTGTTGGCGGCAAAAGTGTAACGTCGGGATTTTGTCACAATAGGAGTAGTATGAGGAGAAAGATTAGAAAAGAGAGGAGGGGTGGAACGTTTATGGTAGGAAAAAAATTATTCGTGTTTATAGCTCCAATTATAAGTTTGTCTCTAGGACCGTCGAATTTAAGTGTTACTTTTTTATATTTTTTTAAAATATCTTTTCCGATTATTAAATCAATGAAAAGGTTTTCAATGATTTCAATTGTTATTCCAGAATGGGTTTTATCTTTCAGTATTAAATCCACGACAGCTTCGCCAGTTATTTTAGCATGTTGATCGGAAGCAGCCAGAGCTATAGTTTTGTTTTTAGGTATTGTGAAGAGTTTAAGTTTTTTAGCAGTATTTTCATTAATGAATGTTTTTACACTGCCGGAGTCCACCATAGCGTTCACGAAGTGCCCGTTAATTTGGCATTGAGTGAATGTGACATCTTTGGAGTTAGTTCCTAGTCAGGATAGAGAAGGTGAGGGGTAGTCAGAGTCGTCATAAAGAACAGCAGTATGAGTGTTAGAAATAGAAGATTTACACACTTTAGCCCAATGACCATTTTTTTTGCATTTTTTACATTCGGCGTTTCGTGCAGGACATAAATATCGAGGATGACGTGATTTTCCACAGAAAAAACAAACCCCTTTTGGATGCATATTTTCTTTAGTCACAGCTATACGATTGTAGCCCGAAGGATTATTTGTAGCTGCTACAGTAAAGTTATTTGCGTAGCTTATCGAATGCTTTTCTGCTTGTTCAAGAGATCTGGCCGTGGCATATGTGTCTTGTAAAGTCAGGATGGGTTTTTCTAACAGTCGTTGTCGGATGGACGAAGAAGAAATTCCACCGATGAAAGCTTCCCGGATGTATTGATTTTTGTTTTCTTCAGCAGAAACCGCTTCGAAGTTACATGTTTTGGCAAGCATTTCCAATTGTAGTATGAAGGCATCTATATTTTGTGTTGTTTGTTGCTTCGTCGTCATCAATCGATATCTATTATAAACAATATTTTCAGGTTTTAAATAAGCGGCGTCCAATGTTCTTAATGCACTATCGTAGTCGGTTTTATCGCTTATTAAATCGAAAACAGAGGCTGAAATACAGTTGATCAAGGCAAAGAAATTATCTGAAGTGTTTTCGATTAATCCGTTATTATGTGAGCGGATATAATTCTGGAGGGTTAATTTCCAATGCCTATAGGATTTTTCGGAATTAGGGCATGTAGGTTCCACCTCGAATCTGTCGGGACGTAAGATTCGATCCATTTTTTTTTTTTTTTTTTACAGTTAATAAAATTGAAGTGAGTAGTATCAGTAAGTAAAGAATTGCCTTTTAGAAAGGTTTTATTAACTGTAAAATACACGTACGCTCTTGAAAGGATCGAGCGGGAAAATGAAACAGAGGGCGCTTTTATTATGAATGTCAATCCCAAGGGGGATAACTCTTAACAACAAATTAAATCATAACACTATGCAGGTTTGACGGGGTTCTTTATCAGCAATGTTATCGTTGTGAGTAGCAGTAGAGCTAGTGCGAATATTTCCTCTGCTAGTCCGTACAGACAGCACTGTGTTTTTTTTTTTTTTTTGCGATACATTGACATCCGGACTGTAGCTATGTCTGAGGTATCAGTCATTGCGGTTTGGTCCCGTAGTGCAGACTCAAATGCCTCAGCATGACAAATATTTTGGTTGAGAGTTTTTAGCAATCCCGCTTTTGCCAGTAGATCGGTCTGAAGCGTATCATTCGATATCCCTTTGATAAATTGGTCCTTGATGTAAATATCGGACAGGTCGTGATCGCAGTTGGGGCATGAGAAATTACAGTTTATGGCCGTGGACCTAGGACGAACAATTGTTGGATGGGTTCATCTTCATGCTGTGATATAGCTGCAAATGTCATCCGATGGACCATGGGATTTGATTTTTGAGTTACCAATGCTTCTGTCATCTCTAGCAGCTTGTCTGGGTTGGTGGTGAAGAACTTAGGGTACGTATTTATGATTGCGTTTTGAACGGATTCATCAGCGCAACCGCAACTGTATTACTGGGTATTGGCCTGAGAAGTTGGCATGTCCGTTATTCTGGTAAATACTTCCCAGTCAATCCGAAATTTTCTGAATTGTTGAGGGGTCATTTCGAGATGAAGTTGGGGAGGCCTGACAGCTGGTGCCTTAGCATAGGTGGTCTGGGAAGCGGGCTCCTTGGCTTGTCGAAGGATAGACAGAGCTTCTCCCATTGTTGTGATTCCCAATTCTCTTAGCATGGCTCGATCCATTACTTGAAGGTTTTCTTTCCTCAGTTTTTCCTTCACAAAAGTTGCAGCGTAGCTCTTGGCGGAATCGGTAGCAATGCCTGCTTGGAGGAAATAGTCTTCCCAATCTTCTGTCTCGAATCCTGTTCGTAGCGCCATGTTGGATTGTGTAGTGGACTTTCGGTCAGCGTTCAAGTTGTGGATAACTTGACAAAGACTAAAGTTACTTCTCATGAAAGAGGAGAACTATTTATGGCACAATGGGAGATTCCATTGTGCACACATGGGCAAGTCTATTCCTTGGATTGTGATTGGCTGAATCACCTGATTGAATATGCTTGTACATAAATACAAGCCCTCAGTCCAGCTCAATCTGATGTCTGTCGTGTGCATAAGCTGAACCCTTGGTAAGTGTTGCTGCTATTATTATTATTGTTGTTGTTGTTGTGTGTTATTGACTAACACAGTTCTTTTGATTATTCTACTCAATCCATGTCTTTTTTTAATCTACTTTTTCGTGGAAAAGGGTTGCTCATATACCCGGTGTTGACCGTCGCATTGACGTCTATCTACATTAGTCTGTGGCCTTTGTAGTGGTTGATGGTAAATCGTATAAAAATATATATCTGCATTCAAACCACTAGCATTACTTTCATTTTTCTCGCCGTGTCATTCTTCTATTTAGTTGTTTGACTTTTTGTCTGCCGTCTTCGAGCGGTAAATATTAGCAAAATAGTATTTTTAGTTGCATATCATGCACGTCTTCCTTTTATTAAGCACTGTCCGAAAATTTCTCTCAGTATACACACTTTGTTGGCTTTTTTTACCTTTGGTCTGAATTGCATGCGCACTGCTATTTTCAACTAGGATGCATATAGATTCATCTTGCTGCTATTTGCCAACTAGGATACTGTGAGACTAACCGTAGCCCTCGGCGCAAGAGGGTCCGTGTGTGCCTGGCGTGTGGGGTGGTGGCTGATCCTGTGGTCGGGGCAGCGGAAGAAAGAGTTTCAAGATGGCGCCTGCCTGCTTTTATTAGAGACGGAATCTCGCAGGATCTCGCGAGATCTCGCGGGGATGCAAATTAGCTAGGCCATCTTGAGGAATAAAAATCGGTCCATTGGAGGTGCGAGGCAGTCAGGTTCTGACGTTAGTGGCGATCAGTACAGTGACCGTTGGATTCCGTTAGTGACCGTTGGGTTCCGTTTCTATTCGTGCAGTCAGCTGAGCTTTGTTAGTTACCTTCGTGCCGTGGCTGTCATTGTTTGTTGGTTTGCTGTGTGTTGCCGTGGTTCTTCAGTGAAACGCTTCGTCGCCCACGACGAGACTCCCCGTCTCCTACACAAGATACTCTTACAAGCTATTTCGCCCCCCCCCACTCCGAACTTAGTTTTCTTTTCTTCAATGGCGGATAGGTTCGATCTAAAGTTGATACCGGAATTCGACGGATCCGACCCAGTACTCAGCTGGGTTGAGAAGGTCGAGTTACATTGTCAGTTGTCCGGCGTGAAAAATGTCGAGCGCGTGATTCCTCTGCGGCTGACTGGCGGGGCCTTCGCGGTATATCAGCAACTCAGCGCTGAGGAGAAGTGTGACTACTCGAGTATCAAGGCGGCGTTGTACAGCGCGTTTGCCACTGACCCCGCCACTGACCCCGCCACTGCATGGGAGCAGTTTGAGATGAGGTCTATACGCTTGGGCGAAACTGTGGACGTGTATCTCGCCGAACTTAAGAAGCTGACGGTGTTTTTCGGCGGTCTTCCCGAGAGGGCCCTAGCCTACAAATTCCTGTCAGGACTCCCCGCTGGAGCAAGGCAGCTCCTGCGAGCAACCTCTACCATGTCCTCACTACCGCTGAGTGACCTAGTGGACAGAGCCAGGACAATAATGAAGGATGACTCGACGGTGCAGGAACCGGTAGTCGCCGTCGCACAGGCCCCACCAAGTGGCGAAGGACCGTCTCAGGGACCCAGCCCGCAAGGTGATGTCATCTGCTACAGATGCAACGGGCGGGGCCACATGGCAAGAAATTGTAGAAGGCGGTCGACGGCTGTTCGCTGCTACCGCTGTAACAAGACTGGGCACATGGCCCGAGACTGTGCGGGAAACGGGGACGGGGACAAGGTGCCAGTGCCGACCTCTTCCCCGAACAGAAAATAAACAAGGCGCTCCCTGTCATTCAGGTCCGAGTTAATGACACATTATGTTCAGCCCTCCTTGATTCCGGTTGCTCCCGCACCATAGTGTGTGTGGACATCTGTCGGGCGTGGAAAAAGAAGAACGTCAGGATAACTACCATTACTGGAAAAATACGAATGTGTTGCGGCGTGGGTGTGGTACACATTCGCACAAAAACTGGGAACTCGGCCAACGTCAAAGCGCTGGTAACACGCGAAAAGCCGCTGAGTTTCGACCTGTTGCTAGGCTACGATGCCATCAAAGCCCTGGGCCGCATGCGCATAACACGCGCTGGCGTTGTAGAGTTTCAGGATAGGCCCCTGGTGTGCGCAGCACTAAGAGTCGACCAGCCGGACTTCAGTGCGGAATTTGATGACTAACAGAAGGCGTGGACCGCCACTTGGAGGTGGTCAGAAGACAAGGAACCGGCTAAACTACAAAACAAAGTGGCAGAGTACCGTATGCCCGACCAGATAAGGCCATCATACGAAAGCGAGCTCCGTGAATGGATTAAGTACGTTTGGCTGATTCCATACCCCTACGACAAACTTGGACCCCCCAAGGGCCTGATACCGCTGATGGCAGTTGCCCAACCTAACAAGTCAAAGGTGAGGCCGGTAATGGACTACCACGAGTTGAATGCGCACGTTGATGCGTTCACAGCGGACGCCGACGTCTGTGCCAGCAAGCTGCGAGAGTGGGGCCAGCAGGGGTCCAATGTGCCCCTACTGGACTTGAGAAAAGCATACTTGCAGGTCCGGATCGGCGAGACAATGTGGCCTTTCCAGACAGTGATGTTTTCCGGGAAGAGATACTGTCTTACGCGACTCGGATTTGGGCTAAACGTAGCACCCCAGATAATGAAGGCTATCGTCAATGCCGTGTTGTCACAAGAAGAATGGATCAGAAAGGGAACATCGGCGTATATTGATGATATATACGTGAACGAAGATATCGTGTCATCTTCGGACGTAAGATGCAAACTTGCCGAGTTTGGTCTAAACTGCAAGGACTCTGAGCGGCTTGAGGATGGCGCCCGCGTATTGGGCTTGAGCGTTCAAAAGGAGCGAGGGATCCTGAAGTGGAGGCGTGGAACCGCAGTTCCCAACGTACCCGACGTTTACACAAGACATGCCATGTTCTCCCTGTGCGGGAAACTTGTGGGGCACATTCCAGTATGCGGATGGGTTCGTGCGGCTACAGGCGTCATAAAAAGGAGGGCAAATGCGGTCACCAAAGCCTGGGACGATGAGATAACCGACGAACTATTGGTTCGAATGTTAAAGGAGACCGTCGCTAGTGTGAAAAAGAATGACCCCGCCACAGGGGACTGGTGTGTGCAGGGAGACGAACTGAGCATGTGGGTGGACGCAAGTTCTCTAGCAATCGGTGTAGTTTTGGAGAAAGATGGGGCCGTAGTTGAGGATGCCTGCTGGCTTCGACCGGCGAATGATGCTGCCCATATCAACCTGGCAGAACTCAACGCTGTAATAAAGGGCATTAACCTGGCACTTCAATGGCAAGTGAAGAAACTGCGTGTGCACACTGACTCACTTTGCGTGCACCACTGGGTGTCGGATACACTCACGAGCAAGGCCAGGGCACGCACCAAGGCAGCCAGCGAAATGCTGATAAGACGGAGGCTGGAGACTGTGAAAAAACTGGTGATGGAGTACACCCTGTCCGTAGACGTAGTGCTCGTCACCTCGGACTACAACCTCGCCGACAAGCTCACTCGGGTACCACGGAGATGGTATGAGGCTATGAAGAAAGAAGCTAAGCCATTGCCTCTGTGTGCTGCCTCCGTCGAGGAGGACGAAATCAGGAAGATACATCACGACAGTGGGCACCCTGGAGTACAACGGACCTACTACTTTGTGAAGTTGGCTAGACCATCAATACCAAAAAGCGCAGTAAGAGCAGTGGTCAGGGTGTGCCAAACGTGCCAGTCCATCGACCCCGCCCCAGCCAGATGGCGGAAAGGACAGCTGGGAGTGGACGCGACTTGGAGTCGGTGGGGTATGGATATAACCCATTACGGCAGCCAACACTTCCTCACGCTGATAGACTGCGGGCCAACGAGGTTCGCGATTTGGCGCCAATTAGCGAGGCAGGATTCCACCAGTGTAATCCACGAATTGGAATCCATATTCTAGGAAAGGGGGCCGCCTGAGGAGATCCTCACGGATAACGACACAGCGTTCTGCAGCAGGGAATTTAGGCATTTTATGGACAACTGGGGGATCCGCCTTTGACACCGATGCGTGTATGTGCCGAGCGGCAACGGCATAGCGGAGCAGTGCCACCGAACCGTGAAGAGGATCGTGGCCAGGAAGAAGTGTACGATCGCGGAGGCGGTTTACAGATACAACACAACGCCTAAGGACGCCGTGACTGACGGCAGTGCACCCGCTGATGCGATTCATCACTACCACGTGCGCGTCAAGGACGTTGAAGTGTGTCTACCCGACCAACGAGAACCCCAGGGGACGTACCAAGTGGGAGACACCGTCTTGGTGAAGCCACCCGGCGGCCGGTGCACCAGCAGCTTTTGGAGGGGGCGGGTCACCGGCGTCATCAGTGAACAGGCCATACTAGTCGATGATACTCCGCGCAACGTAAGGGATGTCCGGCCCGCTCTAAGCACTGACCAATCGGCGAGCAGTGGAAGTAGCGAGTCATCCGATGATGAGCAATGGATCCAACCCGTGCCCCACGAACCTGGTGACTCAACTGCGAGCAGTGGAAGGAGCGAGTCGTCCGACGATGAGCGATGGATCCAACCTGTGCCCCACGAACCTGATTACTCAACTGCGAGCTCTAATGCTGATGCTGATGCTTCCGATGCCACTTCTGAGAGCTCCGATGAGGAAGTCCTGGCAATACCCCTCCGCAGGAGTGCTCGAATCAAACAGCCACGTCTGCCGTGTCACGTATGTGATCTGGAGACCAGGGGGGAGTGTGAGACTAACCGTAGCCCTCGGCGCAAGAGGGTCCGTGTGTCCCTGGCGTGTGGGGTGGTGACTGATCCTGTGGTCGGGGCAGCGGAAGAAAGAGTTTCAAGATGGCGCCTGCCTGCTTTTATTAGAGACGGAATCTCGCAGGATCGCGCGAGATCTCGCGGGGATGCAAATTAGCTAGGCCATCTTGAGGAATAAAAATCGGTCCATTGGAGGTGCAAGGCAGTCGGGTTCTGACGTTCGTGGCGATCAGTACAGTGACCGTTGGGTTCCGTTTCTATTCGTGCAGTCAGCTGAGATTTGTTAGTTATCTTCGCGCCGTGGCTGTCATTGTTTGTTGGTTTGCTGTGTGTTGCCGTGGTTCTTCAGTGAAACGCTTCATCGCCCACGACGAGACTCCCCGTCTCCTACACAAGATACTCTTACAGATACGTACAGATTCATATTGTTTGCAAGTCACATATCTGCTTGCCGTATCGTTTTGCTATAGTTATATTATAATCATTCCTAATTAAGGATTTTGTGCTGATTTTAAATAAAGCCTAATTAAGGATTTCTTTGTTGATTTTTAATAAATAGTTCGATCATGTTGTAATATGAAACATCAGATACTACTTCATGGTTGCAAGCGCTAAAACAGAAACACAAACAAAGGGGGACTCCTTACACGTTCAAAAGCCCGGACAATCCTTCGTATCGAAAAGAAACAAGAACAAACTGACACAGAAAAACTACGACAACGTCAGCCATATTGTCCCTCTCGACTGAATGCTTCTTGTGAGTAATAAAAAAAAAAAAACTTTTCGTGTGTAGGGGAATAAATAAGAGCACCGGATTACCGGTGTAGGGTAAGGAGTGAGGTCCCTTGAGAAAAGAAGAGGAGAGTCCGTACACATGAGGCACGGACGCAAAAAGTTCTTCTCCTAAAAGACAATGTTGGACAGGCAGAGTACAACTCTAGAATAGTCCTCACTCCTCCTGTAAACCCCACTATTGAAGTGAGTAATCTTTTTACCTTAATGTTCTGAATTGCAGTGTTGTCATGTTTTCATGTTTGTTAATAAATTCTTGTTGTTTATACTTGTTGTACGTTTAGTAATTATTAAAGCTGGTCGGTAGTTTTGGGACTTGGAAGAACCTAAACCCGTACCAACACGTGTATCTAACCAAGCGTAACTTTTCATTTCGCCTAATACTCGTTGTACTACAAGAAAGCTACGTCCGTGAAAAGGTCAAACGACCTTGACAACCTGCTGAAACAACAGCCTTAATAAAATGGCAGCCCGTCTACCACATATGCAATGATCTGACCCTGACCTTAGCAAAGCGATATCACTGTTTAAACAAAAAATGACACTGTATTTAGAGGATAAGGACATAACACAGTGAAACAAGCCAGAAAAATCTGCTGTGGCAGAAATGATGAACGTTTAAAATGGCTTAACGCCAATGGTCTGACAGAAAAAGAGAAACGGTTACCACAAAAATTATGAAAGGTCTATGAAGCACAAATTAACACTAATTTGCACTTCCGAATCCACAGGCTACATTTAATGCAGTTGCGCGAGCCTTTTCTTGTCTCACACAAAAACATTTCAAGCTATATTACTTGTCATATACATACGCGCACACAAACATACGCGCCCACGTCCACACACGTACATATATTCACGTTCGCATGCATACACTCACATTCACGTGTATATACACACACGCCAACGTACACACATGTACTCACACATGCGCACACGTACACACACAAGGACAACGTCACTTCCCCTTTCAAAGGAAATCCACACATGCGCAAAAGACAAGCAGAAACACCTATAAAAAAAAGAGCAACAAGCATGTTCTTCCTTTTTTTCGAGACTAGCCTCCTAGGAAACAAGTAAAAAAGCAAGAGACAAGTTGTTTCCAGCCTTTTCAGACCAGCTTCCTAGCTGGGCAGTTTACAGACCAAAAGCGTGCCTTTTCAGCAGGCGTGCGCACGCGCATGCCTCACACCACTTGCTACTATGTGGGACAAAAAGCCAACAGACAGTACGTACACTTTATACGCTTTCTCTCCCCATGAACTGGATTGACATTCTCACTCTTTCTCTCTATATATATACAACTTGTCCCTGAGAATACCTTCACGTAGCTGACTGCTAACTGCTGTCAACCCTCTATCCTTTGTCTATCATTCTCATTTCTACTATATTACTCACTTCTCTTCCCACGTGCCAACAAACGATAGTGAGATGAACGCACATTTCCTTTTCTTTCTACACCACCAGTCCCGCAACAAACGATGGTTACACCCGCACGGACATGAACACATGTTATACTTAAAACATCTATTCTTTCTACAAACGATGGTGACCTCGTTATTTTAGAATGAAATGGATGAGTTTGAACGAAACACTCATACACACACAGACTCTCTCTCTACAACAATAAACTTTCTTTCTCACCAGCTAACAACGAGAGACGCACGCCAAACTATACACTTTCCTTCTCACCAGTTAACAGCAAGAGACGCACACCAAACTAAACACATGTAGTACCCTTTTCTTTCATTTGTTTCTTCACGAAACAAATCCTAGTTCGTTTAATTCAATTCAACACATACTTCGTCTCTTTCTCAATTCAATTTATTTTCCTTATTTTTCACCACCACCACAAATTGGTGACACCCGAACGCGAGAGAAACACGCATTTCCTTCTATACCTCAGACTGCTACAAAATGGTGACACCCGAACATGAGAGGAACATGCATTTCCTCCTATGCCACAAGTTCACAACAAACAACCGACCACGACGAGACATGAAACAAACAAGCATGGTGACCCTACCTTTTTTAAAATTAATTGTTTTGAGCGAAACGTGCGTTTTATTTGATAAAGAAAAAAACGAACTTTTCGGCAGAAAACAAACACGGAGCTCTCGACTTCATACCGAATTTAAAGAAAAATTCGAGCTCGATAAACATTTTGCACGGTTTCCTGACATTACCCTGCAACAAATGCGAGGAGCAAAATCACATATGCCTATGCATATTCTCTCCCGCACAGCAGACGCAACAACAAAGAAACAATTACAGGACATCCCTATCAACACATAGGAAGAAGTTGAATCAACAATACGAGTTGAGATGCACCACGCACGCTGATAAACTCACAACTTGGAAGTTTCGTTTACAGCTGGCAACCACACCTCGTTGAACAAGAACGAATGCGCAACTAGTACCCGTCCAAACTATGTACACACTACCGCAGAATCACTTGCAGAAACAGTCAACACGAAACAAAAATTTTCCTTCCAAACGAACAATTCATTTCACTATCCAAGCAACTCGTTGCACATGTCAGCACACAAAAAAGAAAAAAAAAAAACAGGATGGAAAGTCAATTGCCGAAAACATTACTTACAAAAAAAAAAAAAAAATATATATATATATATATATATATATATATATATATATAAACATATATACACTGCATACATTTTTTTCCTAGGAAGGGGAGTATTGCGTGAGGCTTTTCTAGTCTCACACAAAAACACGCATTCACATTTCAAGCTATATTACTTGTCATATACATACGCACACAAACATACGCGCCCACGTCCACACACGTTCGCATACATACACTCACATTCATGTGTATATACACACACGCTAACGTACACACATGTACTCACACACGTGCACACGTACGCACACAAGAACAACGTCACTTCCCCTTTCAAAGGAAATCCACACATGCGCAAAAGACCACCGGAAACAAGTATAAAAGCAAGAGACAAGCTGTTTCTAGCCTTTTCAGACCAGCTTCCTAGCTGGGAGGTCTACAGACCGACAGCGTGCCTTTTCGGCAGGCGCGTACATGCACATGCCTCACACCACTTGCTACTATGTGGGACAAAAAGCCAACAGACAGTATGTACACTTTATACGCTTTCTCTCCCCATGAACTGGATTGACATTCTCACTCTTTCTCTCTATATATATAGAACTTGTCCCTGAGAATACCTTTGCTTAGCTGACTGCAAACTGATGTCAACCCTCTATCCTTTGTCTTTGTCTACACGCTGAACTATCATTCTCATTTCTACGACATTACTCACTTCTCTTCCCACGTGCGAACAAACGATAGTGAGATGAACACACATTTCCTTTTCTTTCTACACCACCGGTCCCACAACAAACGATGGTTAAACCCACGCGGCATGAACACATGTTATATCTAAAGCATTCATTCTTTCAACAGTAAATAAACGAAACACGTTTATCTTATCCATCAATTGAATTTTTGTTTCCTTCAATTCCATTCGTTTCATTATTTTCTTTTGTAACGGGATTAGGATATATATATATATATATATATATATATATATATATATATATATATATATATATATATCCCATTCTCTTCTACACAGTATAGGCAAAAAAACTGATGAAAGTTTAGACGACTTCATCGCTAGGGCCCAGACACTTGTACTAAAGTGTGATTTTTTCGAAGAAGAGCTGCATGAGAGGATCATTGAACTAATTATTGCCTCCACACCATATGACGCCCTCAGGAATGAACTTTATGCCAAACCCAAAGGACACAAGATTGGCGATACCCTTGCCAAAGGCAGAAAATTTGAAGCCCTCTCAGCCGGAAATAACCAACTGCAACAAAGCGAAAAATTCACAGCATACATTGGGGACAGGAAATGCAAGAACTGTGACACCTGCCACAAGCCACGACAATGTCCCGCATACCACAATGAATGTTTCGCATGGGGGAACAAGGGCACTGGGCCAGATGCTGTAGGTCTTCAAAAAAACATACAGAAAACAGAACTCATAGCAGAGGCCATAGAAAGCAACCACACTACAACCGACGTCAAAGTCAGATAAGAAAACCGGAACGTGGAGGTAAGATTATTTGTATGTTTTTGTTTTACGGCATACCAACCCTTTTCAGGTTATTTAATGCTGAATCCAGTGATTTTGAAGAACAATTTTTTAATAGAGTATATTGTTTTTTTTTTTTTAAGTCGGTTTTTATTAAACCCATAGTTGGGACCCTAACAGGTACCACCATCTGGTTCAGAGTGGACCTGGGAGCAATGGCAATTAAAGGGTGGCTCCACACTCCCTAAAGCCCGCAAGCTGGGGCCTCACCATCGGATATAGTTAAAGGTCATATCCAGAACCGTGGAGGTAAGAACCAAAATGTTGACAGTATAGACATTGATAGCGATAGCAACGACTATCACAAACATTTCTATTCGACCACGATCACGTGACAAATGCATGGACAGCATAGATAAACAATCCAGGGGTGAGGCATATACGACCCTAGCTATAAGACTTCCTCATATCCCTAACTCACCACATACACTTCGCTTGAAATTGATTCTGGAGTATCAGGTAACACTCTTCCAATGAGAACGTTTTGACAAACATATGGAACAAACAAAGCTGCCCTCAACATTCTACAACCAACACCACACATAAGACTCACGTCATATAGCGATGGCACAATCACCTGCATAGGAATCATTAATATCCCATGCCGTTACAAACATTCTAAATGGATAGACGCTGTTTTTTTTATGTTGTAAATGTTCAAGGACCAGCCGTTGTATGTTTGCCTACAACTCAACCTCCTTATAATAAATGTTGATGCTATAAAGGTTACAACACTAAGACCACCTCCTATACCCATCTGCGATGTCGCACAACTTAAGAATGCAAACAAACGTGAACCACTCGAACCACCCAACATTCCATTACAACCCTGGCAACACATTGCATCGGACCTGTTCGAAATAAATGGATGGCAGTACCTCCTTACTATCAACAGATACTCAAAATACTCAGAGATTGATGAAATGCCTACACCTGTAACGAGCAGAACAGTAGCTGACAAAATCAAGAGCTATGCATCCCTATTCGGGCGACCAGACCAGATCATGACGGATAATGGCCCACAATTCACCCGACACGCTTTCCAGAATTTACCACATCATGGGGTATTAAACATACCACCAGCTCACCACACTTTGCTAGAAACAACGAATTTATTGAGAGACCTGTACGATATGTCAAATCGGTAATTAAAAAATGCCTTAAAGGCAAAGGTGACATACAGTTAGCACTACTACGGATCAGAGCAACCCTGATAGCAATTTACCATCAACCGCTGAACTACTATTTGGCCGAGCTATACTTCCCAGCCGAGTAGAGCCAGGAAAAGAAGAATACCAACAACAATTAGAGAACAGGCCAAAAGAAATGAAGAGAAACTATGACAGTAGTATGCAATCTGTAGACCTACCACCACTATAACAGGACATGCGACCATAATAAACAAAGCCAACAGGGCGTGGTACCCTGGGACCATAGTCCAGAAGGATGATGACAATCCAAGGAGCTACATTGTACAAACTCCAAATGAGACAAGACTCCACCACAACAGAACCCATCTCCGTGCTGGACTAATACCGACCACAAAGAATAAAGTCCACTTTGCCAACCCAACACCAACAGAAAGTGAAACAACCCTATATACATAACGGCCAAAAACAAACTACCACACCCTACAGCAATGCAAAAAACACACTAGAAGACGACCAAGTCCATGTAAGCCCAACTCATACTCGATCTGGACGAGTCATAAAAACCTCAACAAGGACTAAATATAACTTGCACACTAAACACAGACAACACAACAGACTAACCACTTTACACCCTATCTAGCACCCGCTCAGTAGAACTTTAATTAACTTAGAAGTAAGTCTTACATACACAAATACATAACTAAACAGGGGAGATGTTGTAATATGGAACATCATATGCTGCAGGCGCACTTATATGTGCAGGACTACCGGAAGTTCCAGTTTCTGCACCTTAGAAAATAAACACACTGCTCTGGCCCTTTCTCAATCAGGCTTCGTCTTCATTACTTTATTACAGATATTACTTCAGATCATAACCTTCTCTAATTACAGATTTCTGTGCTGACTTTATATAAATAGTTAGATCATAACCTTCCATAATAAAGGTTTTATGTGCTGATTTTAGATAAATACCGAATATGAAAATATCGACTATACGAGTGTCTTCCACATTTTCAATGTATTCACACTATTTGACGATTTGGCAGAACCGTTTCAAGAATGAGTTTGCTAACTCCCTGACTTTTGCTACAGTGCAGCAGTACATGTCTTCCCACATGAAAATACGACTTTGGTTCGATTTGGCAAGGTTTGAGCTCATCTGATCTATGGTTTGTGGATATACGTTAGATAAAGTTATTATACTGCTTTTGTGTAAAGATAATTGTCTTAGCTTTATGATTCGCGGCTACATGCCTGCTTCTTTTTTTTAAGCAAATATCACTACTAATTCATTAGTCCCGCTTCATTTTAGTAAATGGAGATTCTAACACCATATGTTATAAAGGTTAGTGCATTGTATGGTTGTGATGATTAACGGTAAAACCGAGAGCTCATTAATCAGATATGATGGACTCTTTCAAGAAAATGAGTAAAAACTAAAGGCACTGACACTTTTAAACTTCAGAGTTATATAAGGGCCTTAATTATCAAAACACAAGAATTGGTAGACAATGGTTTGGTTTGTTTACTTGTGACTTCCATATACATCAGAACATCCTACATTAAAGGTATAGTGTTATGATTAAAGCAGATTACATCCTGTTACATATCATGGGATTAAATCTATATTAGAGATTCATATTATCCGTATGTAATAAGAACCTTCACACGAAATGAATAGAAAAAACATTTTTATAAAGAGACTATTGTTAACCTCTTATACAATTCTATATAAGCATGGGAAAGTTTGGCAGTGTCAATGCGAAGAAAACAAATAGAAAGCTCTTTTTGTTCTAGCAAATCTTTCTGCTGATATATAAAGGTATTGAGTCTCCAACGTTGCTTTTGGGTTTTCTCTGCTGATTCCAGAATTAAGAAGTAGTTCTACACGATACAAATGTAATCAATACGTCATCCAAGCAGGTTGGGAAATGTGTTAACAAAATTAGTAAAAACTTTTACTGTTGATTCCCAAAGTAGACAGAAATATTAATTTATTTTTATTTCAGATTATTATTCTCATCTTTATTAGTTGTTGTTTTCATCTTTATTGGTTGTTGTTTTTCATGACGTTTCGGCCAACCATTCCTCTGGCCTTCATCAGGTGGTAACTGCGATGGATAGGAACTTTGAATCTCCTAACTGCATTCTCAGCAATCACTGCCGTCTTTAGTTGTTGTCGTCTCACCAGGTTTTGGCCAAGTAAACCTCTGGCACACTTTGGGTGCGATTGAAACTGCTGTCTTCAGACAATGTCCATCTGGAACCGTAGAGATTCAACGTCTATCAACTGCGCCATGGGCCTCGAAGTTCCTATCCGTCGCGGTTACTACCTGATGAAGGCCAGAAGAATAGTTGGGCGAAACGTCGGGAAATCGACAACCAATAAAAGATGAAAACAACAACCAATAAAGATGAGAATAATTGTCCGAAATAAAAATAAATTATATATAATGCTCATCTCAAAAATGAATTCCAATTAAGGAATAATATATATAGACAGAAGTAGTTCTACACGATACAAATGTAATCAATATGTCGACCAAACAGGTTGGGGAATGTGTTATCAAAATCAGTAAAACCTTTTTCTGTTTATTCCCAAATTAGGCAGAAGTAGTTCTACACGATACAAATGCAATATGCAATCCAAGCAGATTAGTAAATGTAAAAAAAATATCAATAAGTTTCTGTGCTGATTCCAAAGTAGGCGGAAATAATGTATACCTAAATCAGTAAAAAAAAAAGCTCGTTCTGGTGGTGCTTTTGAGTTCCCCATATGTGAAAGCTTTTATCGAATTATGTTGTCTTCAGGAAAAGACAATAAAAATCATATCAGTGAAAGACCCAACAATGAATTGCGGAATTTTATATCTTTTGGGAAAAGATAGGATAGATATGTATTTTTTAAACTAACGAATTACATATTTAACCGAAGTGAGTTTATTCAAATTAGATAAACATTATTCAGATACTGTTAAGCTATGCACATTCCACTAATCACTTTTTCAAAGTGGTTCAGAGGCGGCATTGCATGAATTATGATAACAACTAAGGGCAATAACTCTTCTAAACTTGAGAGTTATAACAAGGTGCATAACTATCACAAGATCAAGCAATCATTTTTACAAAATGTTTCTCTAGTGTTTAGACTCAAAAAGTATTGTTTGATTAGATTGAAATTTTACGTGGAATTCCGAAATTTATACAATTATATTTAATACTTCTTTATCCCTCTTTTCAGATCATGTTTTATTTCTCTTTTTCCCTCATTCTGTATATCTCTTTATATCTGTCTTTTTTTTTATCTTTTTCTTTATCTCATTCTTCATATCTCTCTTTTTATCTCATTCCTTATCCCTCTCTTTATATTATTCTTTATCTCAGATGTTATCTTTCTCTTTATCTCATTTGTTATCTCAGACTTTATATTTCTCTTTATCTTATTCTGTATCTCATTCTTTATTTCTATTTTGTTTTAATCTGGTTGACATTTATTTTTTAATAAACTAAATTCAATTTAATAGCTTTACTTTCCAATTAGTTTAAAAATTCTAATGTGATCATATATATATAAAACATTATAATTTTCTAATTATTTCAATAATGTTATAAGATCTAAGCTACTAAGTTTCTTTAAAATATTTTTAATAAATTTACATGGTTACTTCTTCGTTTTCATCATGTAATAATATTAATCCTAATTAGTTAATAGTCATAGAATAGTAACGATGATCAAATTCCTATTACTTATTTTCGTAGTCATAGAATCCTTATTCCTTATACAAATAAAAATCAAGGTTTAATCGTTTGGAAAGTTTAAATCCTTACAGATTAGACGTAATAAAATAGGTAATTTTTTAAACAATGAAACAAAAAAATGCAAAGAAATTGTAATTATTGGTTTATATGAACACTGCGGCTAATCAGTTTTTATCGAAAGAAAAGTTTTGATTCATATATTTGTTTCAAGGAAGGATTATCTTCGTATCCATTCTACCGAAATAGCTGGTGGAAAGGTTGTTCTTTTTTTTGTGGGGATATTGTTGGCGGTTTACTTCACATTCTAATTTATGTATGAGATAAATAGATTAGGAAAATAAGTTGAAAAAACTTGAAATATTTATTTTAGGGTAGTGACGTCGTTAATGTCCAATTGATAGTTTTAATAACATAGTGTTTTGCTGGTTTTCTTGATAATTCAAAGCATTAAAGTAGACAAGCAATGTTAGATTTTTAATAACATAAAGTTTTGTTATAGATTGGTTTTCTTGATAATTCAAAGCATTAAAGTAGACAAGCATGCTTAGATTTTTAATAACATAAAGTTTTGCTATTGACTGGTTTTCTTGATAGTTAAAGCATTAAAGTAGACAAGTAATACTTAGATTTCTCACCCCTTTTTTACAACACTCAATGATTATGTTGTAAATCAACAACTGATTCTTGATTCCAAAACTTTTCCTGCTGCATCTTTCTTGTTCTTTTATAATGGATGTTTGTGACAAGAATGGTTCATAGATGTCGTATGCACCCAAACGAGTGAAAACTTCTATATTGCAGTGAAACAAAAGATTCATGAAAACGTGATTTTGTCTGAATGTTACGCAGGTTACATTGTCTTTTATTATCCATACTTTCATGGCCTCTTTAACAGTCAAAGGATTAGTGAAACAACACTATAGTTGTGTTCTTCAATCTCGTACATTCAAACCGAGAGATCTTTTTTAAGATTCTAAGCACCCCTTAAAGGGCAATTCTTTTAATATCTCTGGAACTAATTTCACTGGTTATTTTTGTTGGGTAAGTTTTTGAAATTCTTTTTCACTAGCCCGGTTGCTCTTATAATGACTGGAATGATGGATGGGTGTGAGTTCCTCTATGAGTAACTAAATATTATTGTCTAAAAATTCACAAAAATATAGCTCTTAACTTTTTTGTTTTATTTTACTTCAGTTGAAGTTCTCAGAAATAAGGGGCCCACAAGCTGAGGCTAATACTTGAAGTCTATATGAGATACATAGATATTCCAATGTTCCATTTAAGTTCTTTATCTCTCAAACACTGAGTTAGTAAAGAAATTGAGAACATAATTTTCCTCTCCCAAATTAACCATTCTCATATGTTGTAGTATATCTTTCATTTTGGTCTCTTGGTCTTAATGGATTCCAGGACAAGAATTTATCTAGTCTGGTGGAGTATCTAGCTTCGTGCTATTACTTGCAGTAACATCACTTGGAGAAGGTGCACCAGTCCTTGGAAAACCTAATGTGAGTTAGCCATAGTGTGGAGATCTTACTTGGGCAGCGAATATTATGTGATTTTGAATATTTGTTCAGGGTTTACTTCTATGGAAAAAGTATCCTCATGCCCGATTGTTCTGGCAAACCCCTGTACAGAGACCTTAGACACTCAAGGATAGTGTCTAGTAGGCATTTAAGATGAGTTTTCATGTCTCATTAATTTGCATTAATAAGAAAAGGAGTATGCATACACTTATCAAGAATATGGTTTGCCATCAGTGTAAGTTTTTAAATTATATTATCCCATTTGCTGATCCACCATCTTATAATGTTCGTAACATTTGTATATTATATTGTTTTCCAAAAATTCTTCAGTTGCTCATATTGTTTTATATTCTCAATAGTCATTTATTATAGTTGTCTGTCAACCGTGAGACATTCCAGTATTGTTCAATGTAATAATTTCTTCAAGTAAAAATGTCTTTTATTAATTTTTATCACATGCACTAGAAAACTGGATTCATGAAAACTCCAATATTCACACCCAATATTCACATACAATATTCACATATTGTACAAGAATACAGCTTTCCCCTCTTTTGTTTAATTTTTTATCACTTTGATTTTTCTGGTGATATGGCATTATTTCATTAGTTTAGTTACTCCAACCGAGAGATCTTTTTAAGATTCTAACCCTTTAAGTGCCATTGTCTGTATTTTTCTTGCACTTGGTTCAGTGGGTATATCCATAAGATAGTTTTTTTTTAATTCTTTTTCATTAACTCGGTTTCTCTTATAATGACTAGAATGGTGGATTTCTCTTTTTTTAAATTTTACTTGATAATATTTTTGAAGCTAACACATGATGTCATTATGATTGGGATTTATATCCGAGCGCTCTTTTTAGAATAAATGTTGTCGCCTTCATGGCTGCAATCTGTATTTCATTACAGCTTGATATTCCATGGATTGTTTCAAGGTATTTCTTTAGATTCTTATTCAGTAAGCCTGTTGCACTTATCACAACCTGTATAATGTCTATCTCTCCAGAGACCATGTCATCCTTAAGGCATTCTTTAGATCCTGATATTTAGTTGTCTTTTCTTGTTCAGCTCTATTAAGGCCATAGTCATTTGGGTGTGAGTTATTATATGAGTAACTACATGTGATTGCCTAGAATTAGATTGTACTCAAACGTCACAGAAATATAGCTCTTATCCAGTGTGAGTTTTCATGTCTCATTAATTTGCATTTTTAAGAACAAGGATATGCTCATACATATCACAGTAGTTAGGTAGGACTTCAGGTTCTTCTTCATAAGCCCTGTGGCAGCTATAATGACTGGTATGATTGATATCTCTCAAAGATTCAAGTTTCTATTTATATCATAGATGAGACCTTGATATTTGCTCTGTTTCTTCCTTTCAGCCATGTTCAGATCTGCATCATGAGGGACACCCACTTTAATCGTTGGTTGAAACTCTCTCTGACTTATTCCTTATAATTATACCAGGTTTCACAGCAGAATTTTAAAGGTAGGTGACTGCAGGGATTACCTGGTCGTAATGTATGGTATATAAGTCATTTCTAACTGTTCTTTCAGGTTGATGTTCCCAGGATTTTCTGCTACATTTTCCTCGGTATGAGTTCTCATATGTCTCATTAAATGTGTCTTTTGAGAAAAAGAACATCCACACACTTCACAAGAATGTAGCTTTTCCCTGGTGTGAGTTCTCATATGCCTCACTAAATGTGATTTCTGAGAAAAAGTATGTCCACATACTTCACAAGAATATGGCTTTTCATCAGTATGCTTTCTCATATGTATTATTAAATCTGATTTTCGAGAAAATGAAAAGCCACATATTTCACAAGAATGTGGCTTTTCCCCCGTGTGAGTTCTCATATGTCTAACTAACGTTGATTTTCCAGAAAAAGAATATCCACACACTTCACAAGAATGTGGTTTTACCCCAGTATGCATACTCATATGTGTCACTAGATATGATTTTTGAGAACAGGAAAATTCACACACTTCACAGGAATGTGGCTTTTCACCAGTGTGAGTTCTCATATGTGTCGTTAAAGAGGATTTTCGAGAACAAGAAAATCCACACACTTCACAAGAATAAGGCTTTTCCCCAGTATGTTTTCTGATATGTAACACTAAATCTGATTTACGAGAACAAGAAAATCCACAGATTTCACAAGAATGTGGCTTTTCTCCAGTGTGCGTTCTCATATGTGCCACTAAATTGGATTTTCGAGAACAAGAAAATCCACAGATTTCACAAGAATTTGGCTTTTCTCCAGTGTGCATTCTCATATGTGCCACTAAATTTGATTTTTGAGAAAAAGAAAATCCACAAATTTCACAAGAATGTGGTTTTTCCTTATTGTGCGATTTCATATGTATTACGAAATCTGATTTTTGAGAACAAGAATATCCACACCGTTTACAATAATGTAGCTCCTCCCCAGTGTGAGTTCTAATATGGCTAAAAAAACTTAGTTCATGAGAACAAGAATATCCACATATTTCACAGAGATAGGATTTTTCCGCTGGATATCCCTGCATGTTTCAACAGAATTTATTGTTAAACATCAGCAATATAGTTATAGATGATATATAATTTTATCCTTTTTACTTTTTTGAAAGCGATTTTGCTTCATGCTGAGAGTAAAACACCAG
>NW_027633113.1:45000-50000 GCF_053919585.1 Euprymna scolopes
AATTATCAAAATTTTTGTACTTTTCAAAATAAACACCTTTCAAAATAAAAACATTCAAAATAAAAACCATTCAAAATAAAAACTTTTCAAAATAAAAACATTCAAAATAAAAACCATTCAAAATAAAAACCTTTCAAAATAAAAACATTCAAAATAAAAACCATTCAAAATAAAAACATTCAAAATAAAACCATTCAAAATAAAAAGCCTAAAATAAACTGGTAATAATATTTTTTAATATTTTTCAGAATACAAAAATAACGAAAATGCAAGACTAATATTGTGTTTACATTATTGACACCTTAAAACAACTATGTAGTAGTCAAAAAACTATGTAGTAGTCATTTTTAAGGTGCATATATACTAGAATCGTTCCAAAAGTGAGGCCTCCTATTTTTTTTAACTTAAAAACTAAAATGTTAGAGGACCTACAAAGATGGGAGTGGTACCATTAAAACAAGTGATGTTTTGTGCTCCACAATATATTTTTCTGCATAATCAACACCATACCCAATGCATTTCTGCCAGTATCTGTTGATGCCTTTGTCATAAAAATCCAGAGTATGCTTTGTCAATCACATTTCTGTTACCACTTTGAAATTGACAAATCCACCTCCTAATTGTGCTGTATTGTCATATGAACTGCATCAGTTTCATAAACAGTCAACAGTTGCCAGTGAATATTAAATTGGTTCAATTCTTTTCTGCATCAAAAAAATTCAATGATTCATCTCTGCTTACGACGCATGTTCATGGCAAGGATTGCTTTCTTAACGTCTCACACCATCAATATCTGCAAAAGAGAGATGAAACTTTCAGATCATGAATGCATCATAACAAAGATGACTGGGTCAAGAAATAATTTTGAAGATGAATTAATCACTAATGTGATATTTAACGGTATTACAAAAAATTAAAAATTTCCCTGTTAAGAAACAGAACTATTTTTAAACAGATATTTTCCAACAATTGCACTTTATGATTTGTTTATACATATGTTTGTCGAAAATTCAAAACTCTAACGACTGAAAACGAAACTCTAAAGTCAGAATTAAAAGTTTCGCTTAATTTTTTTCAGCTGGTCTTGAAAAAGGCACAAACATGAGAACCTAGGATAAAATTCTTCGTCTTTCCTCCAACGGACGTACTGCTTACCATCACTGTCTAGCCTATTGAACTTGCTTTCGCCGCTAAAAAGAACTTTTTACCAATATGAAGAGTCGTGATCTTCATTTCATCTGACGACGTCCAGACGGTGCTTTTTGTTCTTTACAGAAATCATTGGCTTGCGACTTGCAACATAAATTCCTTGAATCTGTTCTTGACAGTAGAAGATGGCAGTTTTTAACAAGATTGCACTGTTGTTGGATTTGGGGAGCCGTTTCAAATCTGTTTCTAAGGCTGCAGATCTTTATAACATTGTCTTCCCTGTTAGAAGTAACTCTAGTACAACCAGATTAAGGGGCATTACGAACACTACCGGTGTTTTGGTGCTTTTGCACAGTCTTTCGTACTGTTTTCTCATCACATTTCAATCTTCAGACAATTTCCCGATTGAATAAACAAGAATGGTTGAAACTGATAAGCTCCTGACGATCACTAAGAGAAATTAGTCCTTTGAAAGACTTGCAACAATTGCACTTTATGATTTGTCTATACATACGTTTGTCAAAAATTAATTAAAAGTTTCGCTTAATTTTTTTCAGCTGGTCTCATCGCAAAAAATCATATCCCTGGTCTAAAATCATACTTTGCAGAGAAAGTAATGAGTCGACTGAAAATGACTGACGAATATTTTTCCAGCAAAGGAAAGAAATGGTATACCGATGTACTTTCTGCAATAAGTTTTGCTACCTTTTTATACAGAAAGATTATCACAGTATCTCAAAAATCGTCTGACAGTTTCTCCTCATCCCAAGATGTTTTGCAGTAAATAACGAAAGAGTTCTAATGCGTATGGATTAGTCGCATTGTAGATTTCAGCGAGTATTCCGTATTTTCTAGTTTTTCTGAGTTTGTTTGGACGATTGCTTTTTATTTTATTTCTGTCATTATTCATGTCTCAGCAACGGTATCCTGAATTACTTGTTGAGTTGAGTGCCTCTATTCAAGAGAAAAAAAAATGTATCATTGGCGAAAAGAAATTTGTCCTTTGAAAGACTTGAAAAAAATCGTCATCAAAAGTTGAATTTAGTCAATAATACCATCTTCACTCGAATAAAATTTAACCGAGCAGCACATAACAGTTTGCTTAAAAGACAACACTATTCAGAAGACTGCCACACAGCTTGGTAGAACATCAGAAAATACTTAAAACAGATGCAGGTAAAGACCGTGCGGAGGAAGTTCCATCTCAAGAAAATCCCTCAAAATAATATCTTATATGATGATGAAACAGTTTCTTATTGCTAAAGATGAAAAACGTATTGTTTTATTTCTGATTGCCTCTTTACATTTTTGAAAATTCTGGTTTCTGTGTTTAAAGATCAATTCACTCAATAATAAAAAAAAATTAACGTGAAGACACACCAAAATGAATCATCAAATCAATGTATACTTGTAAAAAAACTATAAAATGAGAATGATAAAAACTAGAAAAACGGGAAAAGTACTACCTTGTACTTCTTTTATAACCCTATCTTTCGCGATGAATGATGCTAAGACTAAGTTTCTTTGTTTTAACCATTGATTGTCATGAATAAAAATACGCTACCCAAAAGTTCTTTGCTCAAACTCTCCAGATAAACATTCATGGGACACATGAATTAAAACAAATACACTAGAGACACTGCGATGGTTACTGCAAAGAAGGTTGGCTCTATTTACCGTGTTAGAAAGTTGTTCACACCTAAGAATATGTTATATCTTTACAAGACCACCATTGAGCCATGAATGGAGTATTGCTGTGACATCTAGGTTGACGAATCTGTCACTAGTATTTTGCCACAGAAGTCGTTCATCCAATTTATTACAAATTTTATTGCAACGTTCAAATCTAAATTTTGTCGTTTTATGCAATGCAAAAAAATAATGTTTTTATGCGATTTAAACCCTTATATATCTTTTACATTGAAAGTTACTTTGATTTAATTCCATTTCACTTGTATCTTTTGTTATGAATGTAGAAAAGTTAATGTCATTTCTAATGATGATGAATTATGACGAGATACTTGGACAGTGAATTGATCTTTTGTTACGAGTGTGAAAAGTTAATGCCATTCCTAATGTGGATGAATTATTATGAGATACTTGGACAACAAATTAATTTATTGCTATGAGTGTGAAAAGTTTGTCATTTCTAATTATGATGAATTATTATGATGAGATAATCTTTATGACAATGAGTTTATCTTTCATGAAGGTCAAAAATCACTTGTGTCATTTTAGCTTTGTATTTTTTATTTTTATGTATGTTTCACATTTTTGCAGTATTTGTAGAGGATGAAAATTGCAAATGACAAACTCGCAACATTTCTTCTGTGAGAAAAAGGGTTAGAAGGAAAAGTAAAAGGGTGTCACCTACTAAGTTTGGAACAAAGGACATTACTCAATGTTAGGATGTATCTTGCTCTTATACATGTAGAGGATTGAGCCGGAAGTTACATACTTTTATGAAAAATAGAATGATTCAGCCACTTTTTCTATCATCCATGGAAACATATTTGATGTAAATCTTTTATTTCAGGTCAGGAGTGAAAGTCAACCCCATAAGTTTGTAAAATGAGACAGCTTCATTTACGACAAAAAGCATTTAGAGTAAAAAGAGAGAAGCTTTGTTTTAGATGCGTTGAAAATAACCAGCCACCTTTTCCTGTATTACCTCACGTGTTTGTAGCTCAGATATATCTTGGTTATTGTTGTTGGCCCTTGAAGTGTTACCAAAGGTGGTAGTGCCTTCTACATATATGCCAACAAAGTAATTAATATTCAAACGACTTACATACAAAAGACTAATTGGTATGTACTGAGATGTAGAAGACAATCTCCAGTATTTTGGAATAGTGTACGAACTAATGAGATTTTTTTAAGTGTTGGAAGGCATTTCCCTATAGGTTGAACAGCTTGCAAGAATGGGTGCTAGTTCTAGTTCCAGCTTTTTGAGTACTATCACTGAGGTATGGTTAGAAACGGTTGCTTTGCTGGCACCAACGTTCTTGATGAGTGTGACAACATCTCGAAAAGATATGTTGGTATCGAGCAGATTATTTTTGGTCTTGAGAGAAAATTCAGGAGTTTGCTGCAAAGTTCTTGGCAAAGAGTTTTGTTTTGTCTGATACTGATGAAATCGCCTTAGACCCATTGATGATGGTTGGGCTAGATGCCACACATCTGTTCAGAACCTTAATTTTTTTTCACCAAAACTCATGTGAAGTCTCCATTCTCTTTCTTTGAACTTGATGGACTTAGCACATGTCTCTCTTTTGTTTGAGTGGGCTTGCTATTCAACGCTGTAAAGATTGAAATCATCTGTGTTTATGTTGGCTGAGAGATAAGCAGACATGGTATGATCAATTTACGATGCTCTCAAAGATAGCTACGACATTACTCCATCATTGTTGGAATGGTAGAGGGCAAATATAAATACTGTGATGTGAGTAATCGTTATGTAAGCACATGTAGTGATATTTGAGGGTTTTTTTTTTTAAATGTCCCTACTACAGGTGAAAGTATCCAGCACATATTCCATGTCTATAATGAACGTAGGGTTTAGATGTGAATTATAAAAGCTTTCAATATAGAAATCAACCAAAGAAGCAGTTGAGTTACTGCCAGTTTCACACAAGAACAATAGGTCAGGTTTGCTTATTTGTTTCATAGTTCATTGCTTATTTGTTTCATAGTGAGTCTTATGGAAGAGGCAAGCAAGGTCATTAAGAACATGACAGATTAGAAGCAAGAGAGAGACAATAAGAACAAAAGAATGAGTGAATAATGAAAACTTTGTAGAAAATTGAAAATTAAAAGCAGAAACAGTTTTCATTAATATGACATGGAGAGAC
>NW_027633113.1:55000-60000 GCF_053919585.1 Euprymna scolopes
TTATTATTTGAATTAATCGAACTACTCAGTGCTGTTAACAATCAAGATGAGAATAGGAGTTCGAATAATTCAAATAATCATCATATTAAAAATTGACAAACTTAATATTTCACATAAACAACTCAAATAAAGAATCGCACAATCAACGAAATAAGGAATTTAGGAAATGAATTTTTTTTTAAGTTGGAAGTAACCACTTATCAAGGTTCGAAGGCCACTCGAGGATAAGAATTAATGAATAAGATAGTATGACAGTAATCATAAGAGTAAGAACTTGTTTACATTAGATTTGAAGGCTACAACAGTGTTTTAAGACGAACAGTTCTGGAAAATAAGCTTTTTTCATGGAATTTGCGTTTAGATTCAGACAGAGACAGATAGTGGGGGAAATCGTTGATATTCATTGTAGCTAGTCGAGTGTTATATATATTTCATTTCTCGTGTTTAAATTTTTGATTCGATCTCTTTTGATTTATTTGGAACTTAAAGAGATATTTCACAAAATGAAATATTTCCTTCAAGATGGGTTATATTTTCACAACTATTTGTAAATACTAATACTTTTATTATACTATATGTTTTATATATAGAATTTGTAAATACTAATATTTTTATTATACTATATATTTTATATGTAGTATTTGTAAATACTAATATTTTTATTATACTATATATTTTATATATAGTATTTGTAAATACTAATATTTTTATTATACTATATATTTTATATATAGTATTTGTAAATACTAATATTTTTATTATACTATATGTTTTATATATAGTATTTGTAAATACTAATATTTTTATTATACTATATGTTTTATATATAGTATTTGTAAATACTAATATTTTTATTATACTATATATTTTATATATAGTATTTGTAAATACTAATATTTTTATTATACTATATATTTTATATATAGTATTTGTAAATACTAATATTTTTACAAATACTATATATTTTATATATAGTATTTGTAAATACTAATATTTTTACAAATACTATATATTTTGTATATAGTATTTGTAAATACTAATAATTTTATTATACTATATGTTTTATATATAGTATTTGTAAATACTAATATTTTTATTATACTATATATTTTATATATAGTATTTGTAAATACTAATATTTTTATTATACTATATGTTTTATATATAGTATTTGTAAATACTAATATTTTTATTATACTATATGTTTTATATATAGAATTTGTAAATACTAATATTTTTATTATACTATATGTTTTATATATAGTATTTGTAAATACTAATATTTTTATTATACTATATATTTTATATATAGTATTTGTAAATACTAATATTTTTACAAATACTATATATTTTATATATAGTATTTGTAAATACTAATATTTTTATTATACTATATATTTTATATATAGTATTTGTAAATACTAATATTTTTATTATACTATATATTTTATATATAGTATTTTTAAATACTAATATTTTTATTATACTATATATTTTATATATAGTATTTGTAAATACTAATATTTTTACAAACACTATATATTTTATATATAGAATTTGTGAATACTAATATTTTTACAAATACTATATATTTTATATATAGTATTTGTAAATACTAATAATTTAACAAATACTATATATTTTATACATAGTATTTGTAAATACTATTATTTTTACAAATACTATATATTTTATACATAGTATTTGTAAATACTAAGATTTTTACAAAATCTATATATTTTATATATAGTATTTGTAAATACTAATATTTTTACAAATACTATATATTTTATATATAGTATTTGTAAATACTAATATTTTTACAAATACTATATGTTTTATATATAGTATTTGTAAATACTAATATTTTTACAAATACTATATGTTTTATATATAGTATTTGTAAATACTAATATTTTTACAAATACTATATATTTTATACATAGTATTTGTAAATACCAATATTTTTATTATACTACATATTTTATATATAGTATTTGTAAATACTAATATTTTTACAAATACTATATATTTTATATATAGTATTTGTAAATACTAATATTTTTATTATACTATATGTTTTATATATAGTATTTGTAAATACTAATATTTTTATTATACTATATGTTTTATATATAGTATTTGTAAATACTAATATTTTTATTATACTATATATTTTATATATAGTATTTGTAAATACTAATATTTTTATTATACTATATGTTTTATATATAGTATTTGTAAATACTAATATTTTTACAAATACTATATGTTTTATATATAGTATTTGTAAATACTAATATTTTTACAAATACTATATGTTTTATATATAGTATTTGTAAATACTAATATTTTTACAAATACTATATATTTTATACATAGTATTTGTAAATACCAATATTTTTATTATACTACATATTTTATATATAGTATTTGTAAATACTAATATTTTTACGAATACTATATATTTTATATATAGTATTTGTAAATACTAATATTTTTATTATACTATATGTTTTATATATAGTATTTGTAAATACTAATATTTTTATTATACTATATGTTTTATACATAGTATTTGTAAATACTAATATTTTTATTATACTATATATTTTATATATAGTATTTGTAAATACTAATATTTTTATTATACTATATGTTTTATATATAGTATTTGTAAATACTAATATTTTTGTTATACTATATATTTTATATATAGTATTTGTAAATACTAATATTTTTATTATACTATATGTTTTATATATAGTATTTGTAAATACTAATATTTTTATTATACTATATGTTTTATATATAGTATTTGTAAATACTAATATTTTTATTATACTATATATTTTATATATAGTATTTGTAAATACTAATATTTTTATTATACTATATATTTTATATATAGTATTTGTAAATACTAATATTTTTACAAATACTATATATTTTATATATAGTATTTGTAAATACTAATATTTTTATTATACTATATATTTTATATATAGTATTTGTAAATACTATTATTTTTACAAATACTATATGTTTTATATATAGTATTTGTAAATACTAATATTTTTATTATACTATATGTTTTATATATAGTATTTGTAAATACTAATATTTTTATTATACTATATATTTTATATATAGTATTTGTAAATACTAATATTTTTATTATACTATAGATTTTATATATAGTATTTGTAAATACTAATATTTTTATTATACTATATGTTTTATATATAGTATTTGTAAATACTAATATTTTTATTATACTATATGTTTTATATATAGTATTTGTAAATACTAATATTTTTATTATACTATATGTTTTATATATAGTATTTGTAAATACTAATATTTTTATTATACTATATATTTTATATATAGTATTTGTAAATACTAATATTTTTACAAATACTATATATTTTATATATAGTATTTGTGAATACTAATATTTTTACAAATACTATATATTTTATATATAGTATTTGTAAATACTAATATTTTTTACAAATACTATATATTTTATATATAGTATTTGTAAATACTATCATTTTTACAAATACTATATATTTTATACATAGTATTTGTAAATACTAATATTTTTACAAATACTATATGTTTTATATATAGTATTTGTAAATACTAATATTTTTACAAATACTATATATTTTATATATATAGTATTCGTAAATAATATTGTCCAGTATAATAAATCGTCCCACAGATTCACTGTAGCCTTCCAAATAAGGTAAAAACTGTTTGTAGGAAAATGTGTTAAGAAAATCATATTCCATTAAAATCCAATAGGGTTTAATCAGCAACATCTGCAAAAAATAAAATTCATTTTTTCTAGTATTTGCATTCACACATTAGTATTCTATTTGCATTCACATGTTTGTATTCTATTTGTATTCACATATTAGTATTCTATTTGCATTCACATGTTAGTATTCTATTTGCATTCACACATTAGTATTCTATTTGCATTCACATGTTAGTATTCTATTTGCATTCACATGTTAGTATTCTATTTGCATTCACACATTAGTATTCTATTTGCATTCACATGTTAGTATTCTATTTGCATTCACACATTAGTATTCTATTTGCATTCACACATTAGTATTCTCTTTGCATTCACACATTAGTATTCTATTTGCATTCACATATTAGTATTCTATTTGCATTCACATATTAGTATTCTATTTGCATTCACACATTAGTATTCTATTTGCATTCACATGTTAGTATTCTATTTGCATTCACACATTAGTATTCTATTTGCATTCACACATTAGTATTCTATTTGCATTCACACATTAGTATTCTATTTGCATTCACATGTTAGTATTCTATTTGCATTCACATGTTAGTATTCTATTTGCATTCACACATTAGTATTCTATTTGCATTCACATGTTAGTATTCTATTTTCATTCACATGTTAGTATTCTATTTGCATTCACGTCAGTATTCTATTTGAATTCACACATTAGTATTCTATTTGCATTCACACATTAGTATTCTATTTGCATTCACACATTAGTATTCTATTTGCATTCACACATTGGTATTCTATTTGCATTCACATGTTAGTATTCTATTTGCATTCACATGTTAGTATTCTATTTGCATTCACACATTAGTATTCTATTTGCATTCACATGTTAGTATTCTATTTGCATTCACATGTTAGTATTCTATTTGCATTCACACAGTATTCTATTTGCATTCACACATTAGTATTCTATTTGCATTCACATATTAGTATTCTATTTGCATTCACATGTTAGTATTCTATTTGCATTCACACATTAGTATTCTATTTGCATTCACATGTTAGTATTCTATTTGCATTCACACATTAGTATTCTATTTGCATTCACACATTAGTATTCTATTTGCATTCACATATTAGTATTCTATTTGCATTCACACATTAGTATTCTATTTGCATTCACACATTAGTATTCTATTTGCATTCACACATT
>NW_027633113.1:75000-94523 GCF_053919585.1 Euprymna scolopes
AATTTAAGGTGGTTTATATTTATTAAATTTAAACCAACGTTTTATGATTACACGATAGAAGCTCGTGTCTTGAATTTACTAGTTTGGTTGTGCTTTTTATATCTTCATATTTTAAAATTTTTAGGGTTTCTTTTGTACATAATGTACAAAATTTATCTCCTGGTTTATATGATTTGCAAGTCTCAATTATTTTCCATTTTAAGTTGAAAGAAATATTGCTATTTTTTAGTTGCCAAATATAGTTGGATAGAGTAGTTTGGTTTGATAGAGAGTTATTTTTAAAAGAATGTTTGTGCGTTGAAATTCTATGTTTTATTGGGCCAGATGTGGAACCAATATATATTACCTCTTGATTATTATGATTATTTTCCGTTAGGTCTATTGTTGGATTATAATGTGGTGGGTTGGTTAATAATTGATCGGTAGATTGATTTAAGTTGGTGTTATTATTTAATCTGGTAGTTGAGTTATGGCTGTTGATAGGTTCTTGTATATTTGGAGTTTTTGATACTGTGCAGCTATAGATAACATTTTTAATTTTACATGAGCCTTGTAGGGGACATTTATTTTTTCTTCTACAGTTACAGTCCGATGTATTTTGTATAGTTGTATTTTGTAGTTTATTAATTTTATTATTATTAGAGCTAATTATTTTCTGATGAAGGTTAGGCATAGTAGAGTAAGAGACTTTAATTGTGTTCTTATTGAAAATCTTATTATATCTATGGGGGGCTTTAAAGTTCTTATCTAATATTTTAAAAAATTCTCTAGCTATGTTTGTTTCTAGGTTTTTGGAATACGGGGGGTTGAACCATAGGATCTCCTTGTGTCTATTCTTACGTTTGCGGGTTTTAGTTTGTTGTTTATTTATATTATTATCTAATATTTGTAGTTTGGTTTTATCTTTTTTTGTCTCCTGGTTATTTTTCTTAACTCGTATACGGGAAGACATTGCCATATTATATGTTATTACGCTCTTAATAGGTTTATTTTTAATGCAGTTTATGTTTCTATCATTTTCATTTATGAATTTAATTTGTGAATTATATCCAGAGTTTTTAAGGGCTTCATTATAGTATTTTTCATTTTTGGTAAATATTGATTTAGTAGAAGACAGTCTAGAAATTCTTAGAGCGATATTGGGAACTATTGATTTTAATATTGATTTAGGGTGGTTTGATTGATTGTGGACATATAGAAGTGATTGGTTAGGTTTATGGTATGGTTCAAAGGTAGAATTTTCAAGATTTAAGGTTATGTCTAAGAAATTAACAATTTTTTTATTAGGGTCGATTTTTATACTAAGTCCATAATTTTTAAATAATTTATGTAGAGCTTTAATTGCATTTTCATAATTTTTATTAGTAGAATTCGTTATGAAAAGTGCATCATCTCTATACAGCCCTCCTTCAAGTTTGAATTGTTTATGGAGTATGCAATGTATTTCATTTAAAAGGAAAAGGCCAACTAGATCAGTGACCTGAGTCGAGTCCGTCGATCCCATTAAAATGTTGAAGTGGTTAGGGGTATTTTTCCTGGTCCAATATTTATTATCAAATGTTATTAAAGACTGTCTAGCTATAAGTATTAGTTTAGTTTCGACTTGAGTTATATTAGTTAATTTTCGTGCCATTAATAGAGATTTATTAAGTAGGATAGGTGATATAGATTGGTAATATGATTCAATGTCAAAAGAAAGAAATTTAATATTATTTTTATTTTGAATATTAGAAAACCAGTCGATTACTTGGTTTGAAGATTGCCCCTTAAAAACTTGCAAAAAAAAAAAAAAAAAAAAAAAACTCTCTCTCTCTATAGATATTAACTGTAGCGTCTCTAAATCAAAATACGCTAACGGAAACAATTTACTGCACGAGCGTCGCCCTTTTAAAATTCATCATTCAATAAAATAAAAAGCTATAGCAAACATCTAAATGACTACTTTAAATACAGTTCCTGATTTCAAAAAAAGAAAAACCGAAAGGTAATTATATATCTATATATTTTTAAATCAAATTTATTATGTAAATTCAAAAAAATATATATTGTTTCTACTCATTTCTATCTCTAACCTATACAAATTTTCTTATTAATTTTCTTATAAATTTTATATCCAAACCTTTTACTTCAATTTTTCAGATTCATCTGCCTTACTTTTAATGCTAGGTTTATTTTTGGTGTCTTTTCAATTCAATAGAAATCCTCCTAAATTTGCTGATGAGGAGACCGTGCTTACCAAAAAAACTATGTATAATTATTCTACGTGACTTCATGTATACCACAAATAAAAAGCACGGATTTCCGAAACGATCGTACAGATAATTGACTTTGTTGTTGTTCCTTCTTATGAAACTGATTTTTAATTTAATTAAATTTTGATTGTTAAATTTAAAAAATTTTAAAACTTTTAAATTATAAATCACATTACTTATATATATATATATATTATATATATATATATATATATATATATATATACCGTGTATATATATATCTATATATACATATATATATATATATATATTTACCGTGTATATATATATACACCGTGTATATATATATATACACCGTGTATAGTATATATATATATATATATATATATAGTGTGTATATATATATATACCTTGTATATACATAATATTATATTATTATTATATTTTATTATACTATAATATTTCATAACATAATTCTAATATATATATATATTAATATTAATATTATATTACATTTTTATAATATAATATAATTATAATATAATTCTATATATATATATATATTAATATTAATATTATATTACATTTATTACAATATAATATAGTTATAATATAATTCTAATATATATATTAATATTAATATTATATTACATTATTATAATATAATACAGTTATAATATAATTCTAATATATATATATATTAATATTATATTACATTAATCTAATATAATTCTAATATAATTCTAATATATATATATATATATTAATATCAATAATATATTACATTATTATAATATAATATAGTTATAATATAATTCTAATATATATATATATACACATGTATATTTACATATCTATGTATAGTTTTGATCTCACTATTAAAGGTTCCATATCATGATCGATAGTGAATTATCTTCATAATTATTTATACGTAATCTGCCTGAATTAATGTATCATATTTACGTGTATCTTACGATCGGGTAACGCCGGGCGGCCTGTTAGTATATTAATAAACTTTATATTGCCCCTAAAATTGTTGTACACATTTACACAGTAAATGATATGGCTAGCACATAGATGTACTTCCTTCAAACTATTTGAATAGTTAATTTTTTTAAAATTTTAAATGTATTGTCATCATTCGAAACTTACAATAATTGTTTCGGCCATTTTGTTTTTCAGTATGAGAAATGTCAAAATTGTTATAAGTAATTTGAGGCGTGTTATGTCTTTTTTGTTACTGTGAATTGTCGTGATCATTTCTGCATGTGTAAGTGTTTACGAAGGAAGAAAGGAAGAAGTGAGAGGCGGAAATTTGACACCAGCATCAAAATGATGTGAAGGTCGGTTTGTTTATAAGACGCGGAATGATGAACAGGCAACAGCAAGCTAGTCAGTAAATGACACACATTTTTCTAATTAATTATTTAATTGAAAAGCGTTTGACTTTACTCACACGCCCGCGCTCTCTCTATCTCTCTCTCTCGCACACACATACACGCATATATATATATATATATATATATATATATATATATATATATATATATATATATATATATATATAATATATTATATATATATACGCTAGTGTACTTAGTAAATATCGATAGAAGCATAGGATATGTGTGTGTGTGTATGTGTGTGTGTGTGTGCATGCGTATGCTATGTCAAATTTGATATTACCGTTGGAAGGTTCTGAATACAAGAATAGTGAACCACTTATGCATACAAGATATTTTGTCCTGACTTGGTCCAGATTTTAAGAACATTTTCTTTCTCTTCTCGAGGTAAGGGCGCCGGCTTTGCTCAGTCGTAAAATACGGTAAAAAATAGTAGGACATGGGTGACATCAGGCAGATACAAAACCGAAATCAATATTTTTTTAAACAAATAAAAACAAGAAAAATGCTTTGTGCTGCGCGCGGACTCGCATGATTCTAGTTCTTAAGCGGACCCATTATTGACGGTACCACGATGACACGGATATTATAAAGCTACAACTTTATATTTTACAACGAAAGAACCGTTCGCTTATGTGTGATTTACAAACAGCGTCGAAAGCAAGGTTTTTACCAGACCTTCCTTCATACAAAACAACATTTCTACATGTAATAATTAACGTTTTTAATAATTATTCAATTCATGTGTCCGGCAGATCGCCATTTCTGACGGTCCCACGTTCATGCCATTTCGAGGCAGATAAGATTTTTTAGCGGATACACAAACACACAGAAACACACACACATTTTCTCATTATATAATATGCCAGCACAGTGACCCGACGATATCCGGGACTGAATGATAGTCAACAAATTTCACACTCCCATATTTTTATTGCCATCGAAATCGGTGAAATCGCTCATTTTTTCAATAAAATCGATTGTGTGCTCGAATTGAGGACCCAGCGCGGTTCAGCTGAGATAAGTTTCGTGTTTCTCGCAGTGATTTATTTCACAATATATTGTAGTCTACATTGCACTGTAGAGAACCTACCGTATAAAATTATTTTTTATATATAACGGCTTGAATTAAAGTATAAAATGAAAAAAGTAAGTATTATACTTCAATTGTACCCGAAACAAAAACATTTACTTCGAAGGGGCCTCTGTCATATCAAAGAACCTTCTGTAAATTTTATATGCCTTGCCTTACTGCTTTTGCGGTGATAATTGAATTTAAGGTTTAAATAAAAATGTCAAGTATCATGGTTGAGTTTTACTTAAAAAGGAAACATTTAACGCGCCCCTGCCATATTAAAGAATCTACTGTCGAATTTATATGCCGGACCTTTTAGCTTGTGTGGTAATAAATTTTTTCATATGCACTTGTGATGTTAGGCTGGGAAAAGTGTTTATCGCCTGCCTCTTTCATCGGATAATTTCAATGGTCGATTATCTATACTTATCGAAGACATTCTGATACAAAACTTATCTAAAAACATTGCCAGGGACATAAAGTACTTTCGTGTAAAGTTTAATAAAAATCGGCCCAGCCGTTTTCGAGTCCATAGAGAACGAACTCTCACAGACACACGCAACGTTCCTTTTATATATATATATATATATATATATATATATATATATATATATATATATATATATATATATATAAACATGTATGCCACCTCTAACAACAGACAATGGTACATATAAAACTGGTTTTATTTTAAATATGATACACAACAACACAAATATACACAATGCACTTATGTAGACACAAAAATATGCAAATTTACCATCAGCAAATGTCCAGACGCAATATAAATTCAAGACAGTCGTCATCACAATATAGAAATTAATCAAATTTTACAAATTATTTTGATAGAGTAATTTACAAGCTACAAATATCATATCCACTGTTTGGATATTCAATGAATGGTGAAGCTTACAGAGCTATTTTTAAAAATGTAGTCTCCAGATATTATTCAATTCCCCACGAAATCTTCTACCGGTATAAAAGTCACATACGCCTTAAAGTCACATCTGGGGAGGAGCTACTCAGAATATTATTTCTTCTGAAACTACAAAACTCATTTCGAAATCTAGTGGTCGATGTCGCTTTCTGCTCCCAAATACCTCTTTTTCACAGACGAGATTTTGCGAGTCTATCTCTTCTCTATCGTTGTTTTCATTACAGGTGTTCGCCTGAGCTTCAATCTACGATCCCCTCCCTGTATAACATTCACAACAATATTTATTTAACTACCACCACGTTCAACAGTTTCCTTACTCTCTCTCTCTCTCTCTCTCTCTCTCTCTCTCTCTCTGCACCTAAAACTAAACGAAAATTCCATGTTCAAAATTTCGTACAAGACAAAAATGACGCTGGGCTCAGAGGGTTAAGAACAATATGTTGACTGACAGATCAGCTTTGCGATAGACATAGCGTCGGCGATTGCCGAGGAAAGAAAAGAATTGAAGAGAGATAAAATAAAAAAATAATAATAACGAATATATGTTACTGCTGAGCACATGCTAAGGAGAGCTAGATAGACCTAAAATACATGGTCATAGCTTATTAGGATATACCGTAATTGAATAGGTTTGATTTTCATATTATATATATATATATATATATATATATATATATATATATATAATAGCTAACACATTTAGCATCGTTATAATGCTGAATATTTGCCTAATAAGAAATGATGCGTGGTAATTGAAAGTCATTTTTAAGTCGCAATCATGATTATGGTAATTATAAAAGCAGTCATACACGTATTTGTAATTAAAATACGGTTATGACTAATTATCCGTGGAATTCATATGTATTCAACTTGTCACCAAGCACAAGCTGGCTTCCTGTCATATTTACCATAGACCAAAAATGAAATTTACTCTACTTAAAAAAAGTGCAAGTGAAGAAACGCTTACCGATTTAGTTCATGGAATCAGCAATCCGAATTCCAATCGTTTCAGACTATTTTTTTTTATTACGCACTAATATTTTTATTATCTAGCAGGTCATTATTACAGCTTCACACCAAATAGATATACGTAACGTAGTCGCTAATGTCTTTCTCTCTACTGTTTATGCATGATGTTGTCCCTTATGGTTACGTGTCATGTTTCCATTATCGTTGGTGGTAAGATGCGTTTGTATCAGGTCAATTTGATACGTATCAGAAAACACCAACTTGATTTCTTTGTTCGGAACTCAATCATGTAGTAGTTAATGGGTGTCTAAAACAGCAGCTTATTATGGACACCTGGCTATGTGTAACGAAGCGATGAAATCTTATTGTAACAGAGCGTCGACGAACGAGGAAATCAGCAGCAGCAGGAGGATAGCTGATTAGCGAAAATATTAGCAGCAGTCGTTTTAGATATGCAAATTAACAAGTGGGCGCGAGCGCGCGTGATAAGTAAAGGAGAGAAAAATACACCATGTGGTCAAATTGCGTACTGGGAAAGATAGACGTGTGAAAATGAGGGCGAGAAAGCGCTTGCTATGGCCGGAATGAAGTGGCTGGGGAATAAAGAGGCTTTTAAAAAGCACAGGTTATATGGCAGAGCGTTGTAAAACACATATGCGCGCGAAAAGACTGTAGAAAGATAATGGAATGCGTTATTATCGGAAGACGAATATATGTAAACGGAAGTTGCTTTATTTGTTCCTATTTACTTGCCTCCCTGCGAAGATATTGTTAGACACAAGGTCGCATTTAAAATAGAGGTAAATCTAGCACTCCAAAAGGCGTCACTGTACATTGGAGAAAAAAATTGCGTCAGTCTAGAATGATTTCTTTTTCACTGATTGAGGACAAAAAAGATTAAGTATAGTATAAGAACAAATACTACACTTTAATCCTAGCCAAAAATGTTACTGATATTGTCTTTCGCCGCTGTACAAAATGATCGGTATGATTCGTGAGAGACAAAAGCATACAGAAAATATATTTTTGCTTATAGACTGTATCTTCACATCCCTCGGCTAACATCCACATATGTGGTGATTTCAACGTCCATAACGTGGAATGGCTGACCCATTCAAATAAGACAGACGATGAGGGAAGGTTTTGTCATGATTTTGCCATTGCTTATGACCTCACTCAGATTGTTCGCGAACCCACCCGTGTCTCCGATACACCCGGTCAATATGCAAGCCTCTTAGACCTTTTTCTATCAACTTCTCCTGAGCTATGTTCATGTTCCGTTCATTCTCCTCTAGGATCCTCCGACCACTCCGTCGTATCAGTTAAGATAAAAACGAAATGTAAGAAGCCCCCAGACGTACCCCTCCACCGTACTGTATACCGATACTCTATGGCTGACTGGGATAGCTTCCGTACATTTATATCTGATTTACCTCTGCACTCCATGTTTAAAAAGGATGTGTCCTCTATAGTATCAGATCTGACCGAATGGTTAATTGTAGGCATAGACCAATTCATATCATCCAAAAAATTTCAACAAAAACCTAACAGCCAGCCATGGTTCTCCCCAGAATGTGCTGCTGATATCGCGCACAGAAATCACTTTTTCCATAGCTACCAACGTAATAGATGCACTGAAACTAAAGCTGCTTTCAGGTCTGCCAGCAACCACTGTAAAAGAGTAATAAAAAATGCAAGAGAGCTATATGCCCAGTCTGTTAAATCCAAGGTAGCTGATCAGCGGCTTGGATCCCACCAGTTTTGGCAAATAACAAATAGGATCCTGAACAGAAGTGTGCGTTCTATACCAACCATTATCAATGGACCAGAGGTCATCTCGTCAGCGTCAGACAAGGCCAAACTATTTGCAACGAACTTTGCAGCTAATTCTACCCTATGCGACGAAGGCCATCAACTCCCCATATTTCCTCCTATAACACAGAACAAGCTGGGTAGTATACAAATATCCGTGCATGAGGTCGCCAAGCTAATAAAGAACCTAGATTCCATTAAAGCAACTGGCCCTGATGGCATCCATATTATAGTGTTAAAAAAGCTTCAAACAGAACTTGCTCCCATACTTACGAAACTATTTAAGCGCTGCCTTAAGGAGAAGTGCTTTCCGACTCCCTGGAAGACATCTTCAGTTTGCCCTATATTTAAGAATTCAGGTGATAAGTCATCTCCCTCTCAATACAGACCTATAAGTCTCCTGTGTGTTATGAGTAAGTTGCTGGAATCCATATTAAATAGAGAAATAGTCAACCACCTCAGCAGGAATAACCTTCTTAGTGACACACAATATGGTTTCCGCTCTGCAAGATCTACCGCAGATGTGCTGACAGTTATATCCCACAGGATAAGTGAATCTCTTGACAAAGGCTTTCTTTCTAGGGCAATTGCTCTTGACATATCAAAGGCCTTTGACAAGGTATGGCATAAGGGTCTACTTCACAAGATTTCCAGCTACGGTATAACGGGAAATGTTTTCTCAATCATTAAATCATTTCTCTCCGATAGGCTCATAAGAGTAGTGGTAGATGGACAAAAATCGGAGGCCTGCAATATAAATGCTGGAGTCCCTCAGGGGTCAATCCTGGGCCCAACGCTCTTCCTGATCTATATCAATGACCTCCCTAAACACATACTTAAATCATTCGTTGACATCTATGCTGATGACACAACCATCTAGGGCAACACATCAAAAGCTGTAAATGACAAAGTTCTCTCTGATTCTCTCTCCTCTGATCTCGAGCGCGTGGTTCAGTGGGGGAAGATGTGGCTGGTTACCTTTAATGCATCCAAAACCAAACTCCTATCTTTACATCATCAACGTTCTGATCCCCAGCTGGCATCAATTGTGATGGATGGCTCTCGTCTGGGTGAGGCTCCGTGTTTTGACAAGCTTCTGGGTTTGACCTTTACTCCTGATCTGAAATGGAACACGTACATCAAGTCTGTTGCCAAGGTCGCTGGAAAGATGGTGGGATCCTTCTACCGCTCCAGAAGATATCTCACTACTGATGCAATTCTCTATCTATATAAAAGCCAAGTACGCCCAAGGATGGAATACTGTTGCCATATCTGGGCAGGAGCTGCTAAAAACAGCCTATCCTGCCTTGACAGAGTACAAAATGGACTTCGTGGCTTAGTGGGGGATGCCCTTTTCTCTACCCTGCAACCTCTCTCCCACAGAAGAGACGTTGCGAGCCTGCCCTTGTTTTATCGTTATTTCCATGGCAGATGCTCGTCTGAACTCCAATCTCTGGTCCCCCCTCGCCAATCTTTCACGAGAAACACCCGTCTAGCTGAATCCACTGTGAAAAATTTCCCCCACTCTATATCTGTGCCTAAATCAAAACGCGGATTCCATGAACAAAGCTTCTTTCTTAGAACTGCACGCCTGTGGAACTCTGTTCCGTCTGCCTGCTTCCCTCCGGACTACAATTTGGATGTCTTCAAGTCCAATGTTAACAACTTCCTAATGAACCACCCCCTTAAGTAAACACTTCAGCAAATCTCCTCACTAACTTAATGTACTTGCAATAACCCTTATCCCTGAGTGGCTTCCGGGCCTTGATAAGTGGTGATCACTGTGTAAAAAAAAAAAAAAAAGAAAAATCTACTTATACAGCAAAACGACGGATGTATTTTAGGCGTGTCTATTCAATGAATACAATTTAAAACTTATACGTAACAGGCTGGCAAACAGTTGTAATAACTTTTACAATAAATTAATGGACGTATCGAAATACAAACGACTACATAATTTCAAAATTAAGCATGCTAAACAGATCAACGTATACAGCCTTATACTAAATACGTGGAAATATAGAAAATAATAAGCGTACACTTGATCTTCGTAACAGAAAGACTATTTCAAACTTTATTTAAAAGTTGGCTGTCTATGAATTAATGAACGGATTAATTAAAACATATTTTAAATATATACATTTATTAAGCATATATCCATCATTTCCGGTCGGGTTTTTTTTCAGCGGTGTTATAAATTCCTGAGAGTTTTTATATCTATTTTGTGTGTGCCCACAAAAAAACAAAAACAAAACAAACGGGTGTTTCTTTAGAGATAACTTTATTCTCCATGTAGTTCTTAGCAAGCCTCCCACCATGTTAGGGACTGCTCTAAGCTACTACAATTATCAATATCAGTTATTGTAATGTTTGAAAACAACAGGGGGTAACTCAGTAGAGCATTTTTTAAATGCTTCAGATAAGGCCCACTCGCTTTGGATTTTTTGATATCCTAGAGATGTGAAAATCTGATGATCAGATTATTTTATTGCGGCTTCTGTCTACAGTGAGAAATTTGGAAGGGTGTTGTGTGTGGGGTTTAAGATGGAGTTCAAGGCAAACCGCTGTGTAAGAAGTCCATCCTTCTCAGTTGTCATACAGGCAAAAATATGCTGGAAATAGATTGAAATATTATTAGAAATTGTTGACTGTCCATTATTAACCACACTGTTATATATTTAAAAATAATTCTTGCGATTCAATGCGTTTTTGGTCATTTCAGTATACCTTTTCTGGGCTGCAGTTATTCAACTATTACAACGATTTCTAAAAGCCACAAACAGTTGCCTATTTTTATCTGACTTATGGCAGCTGAAATTGCAGAACGATCTCTGTCTATGCGCAAGAGCAGCTGCATAGTTTGAATCGAACCATTCGGAAGAATGGGATTTGTTATAGTATTTCGACGTGAGGACATGTACTTCAGTGTCTTCTTTAACCCATTCAATTGCCTCGTTTGCGTCGTGTTTAGCAGGGAGATAAATAATTGGATGTCTCCGATGTGATCGCTGATGGATAACCGATTGAAACCCTCTGAAGTGTCTTGTTATTTTAAGCAACGGAAATGAAATAGAATTCACTCGTCTCTGCACAAGTATTCGTCAATCAGGTAGAGAATCTGTTACATTGAAGACTGAAATAACATTTTTGTTGGTCTGTCACACTTAAACTTTGCACAGCATTTTAAATGCATTTGCACGTTTTTTTTTGTTTACATAAGCGTCACCACTTATCAAGACCGATAGGCCACTCAAGGATAAGGGTTAAAGAGTGTAGAGTAGTCAAAAGGACAATATAGTAATCGATAGTAATGGAAGTTCGGTAAATTTGTTAACTTAAGTGGAATGGCTCATCAGAAACTTGTTCACGTTGGACTTGAAGACAACCATATTATAGACAGCTGGAAAGCAGGAAAACGGAAGACAATTCCACAGGCGTTCAGTTCTAAGAAAGAAGCTTTGATCATGGAATCTATGCTTAGGTTTAGGCACAGATAAAGAGTGGGGAAAATTATTGATAATGTTTTCAGCTAGTCTAATGTTTCTTGTGAAAGTTTGGCGAGGGAGGACCATAGATTGAAACTCAGTCGAACACTTTCCATGAAAATAACGATAAAGCAGAGACAAACTCGCAACATCTCTTCTGTGAGATAGAGGTTGCAGCGAAGAGAAAAGGACATCTCCCACCAGGCCACGAAGTCTATTTTGAACCCTATCAAGGCAGGACAAGTCTTTTCTAGCAGCTCCTGCCCATATGTGGCAACAGTATTCCATCCTTGGCCGTATCTGGCTCTTATATAGATAGAGAATTGCATCAGCAGCGAGATATCTACTGGATCGATAGAATATCTATAGAATAACTGTCGTCGTTTAGTTTGTCTGTCACACATTTAAAAACTCATTTAAATCTCTCATGCTTTTGTTTCACATATCATTTTCGTCGGTATGTCACGCTTAAATGGTAGCTTTTACCGGTTTATAGAAGGGCATTTTCAATCATTAGACATTATTTTATGCCTATTTTTATTACTTAAATACGCCACCGTGATTAATTTATAACTTTTTCCGTCACATTATTAAATCATCATTCATGTGTTTCTAAATATCCTCACATATGTTGACCTGAAAGGTACCTTCTTTAGTCAACAGAAAGGAATTCATCTGCCATCATAATAATGCTTGCATCCACAGAGTAATTCTGATCACAAATCTCCTTGGATGGGAAACCTTTCTTTATACTGCATATTCCCCTGACCTTACTCGGAACATCACTTTATTCTGAGGATTACAAAACCATTTCGATAGTCTTAGGTTAACGTCACAAGATTAAATACCATTTAAATTCATATTTAACATTCGAAACTTAATTAATTTACAAGTGAGGCATTTATAAACTCGTTGACAGATACAATCAAGTTATAGAGATCAAAGGTTGTTATTATTATGAAGAAATATTTTTTAAAAACAGTTTTTCATTTTCTAGATTAAATTTTTCCGTTTGTTCACTCGTCAACTGCCTCATCGGTCTATCACATTTTAGTACGAGATAGCATATTTAAATTTGTCTAGAAATACAGCTCCGTCGACTCACCAGTCTGTCACGTTTGAGCTTAAATACTATTGTCAGCACTAAATGCGTAGTTTGAATGGATTTATCGTACGCATATGCGTTCTTGCATCTACATTTACCTAAGTCGTTCTGAGATAGGGTTCTGCGCAATCCTACGTGGTCCACCCACCCAAGCTTTACTTTCTTTCATTGAGAGATTAATACTAATCGCTGAGGAGCCTCTATTGGCGAATGCCGACATGGCTGCTAAGGTAATTTTGTAGGTCCGTGTGCGCCTTCTCTTGTGCGCTGTTTTTCTAACCCTTCCGATCCTGTGTAACATATTTCTACTTAAATAGTTGTTTTGTTAAGTGATTTTACGCATCCTAAAAATGGCTAGTATCTGTTCTAATACTATACTTAATCATTGCTCTTTTCGGTCAATAAAGAAAAGTTAATTCTAGAGTGGAGCATTTTAAAAAAATTATCCCAATCCGAAGTTTCGCATTTTTACATGCATTCTAAAAAGCCAAATGACAGTTTTCTCATCGTTTAGCTGATCTGTCACACATACGTTTTAAAACTTATTTACGTTGGTTCCTCATGCTTCAGTTTTAAATATCATTTTTATCGGCATGTCACGCTTAAAATACAATGTTTAAATGCGCCCATTTATATAATAAAATATATTTGTTTGTTAATGCATCAAACAGTCTGTCCGGCTGTCAGACTTTAGTTAGAAATATCATTTTTAGATTCGTTCACGCATCTCTATGAGAGACTCCATGGATTCGTCTGCTTGTCACGCTAGAGCTAATATATTATTTTCATCACTACGTGAGCAGATTAGATGGACGTATCTTACGCATATACGTCTTTGCTCAACCGTTTACCTTAACATTTCTTATTTTCAAATATTTCTTTTTTCCATCTCAGTTATTTTTTTTTACCCGGGAACAAAAAACTTTCTTCATTATTTCTTTTAAAATTCTTACTCTCACTTCTCAGTTTTTCTCTCGCCGTTTTATCTTTTTTTTAATATATTTTTTTCATTTTTCTGCAAAATTCCTCTGCTTTGTTTTTAGCTTTATGTTTTATTCCGGCAAAAAGAACCTCTATTCAACCGATCGTCAATGATAAAAGGGGGACGGCGTTCCTTCTCGTCGACTTTCGCGCAAAAATGGAGCCCCACCAAGCCTATCGCTAACCGCGTAAAGTGTTGTGTCAGCGCTGGATTATTTGTACTGTTGATTGCCTCCTTTAAGAAGGTTAGACCCGCGACGAATACCAACGGCAAAGGAAGCTTGTTTTATACTACTTAAAAAGAAAAGACAAACATGTGGGTAAACAAAAAATCAATTATCTTCAAGCCATTGTATACTAGTAACGGACATATTCAGCGAACTGTTATCGTCTTGTAGATAGGAATTGTTTCAGCGAATCTTATTTAAAAACTATGCAAGCATACAATGTTACCAGACAAACTGGTATTCGCGTTTTGGTTGTCATCATGACAACGTTTCGGCAACACAAACATAGAGTCTACGAATTAATACTTTTTAAGGAGCTAACTTGACTAAATATTTACCAATTGAGCACGCATTCTAGACAATCTGTTTGAGAGTCGTTATTGAATAAGGAATGACCTTGCATCTATCCTGGCATGGTTCTGAACAGTTCTACAAGATTCATCCTTCTAGGCTTTACTTTTTCTTTACGAAAAGGATTAATTTATAGCTAGTCGCCTGTGGTACTCCTATTGTTGAAATCAGACGGAGCCGTTTAGATACTTTTGTTTAGAATAGAGTGAACTTCCTCTTGGGCACCGGCGTTTTAATCCTCATGTTCCAACCTTGTGTCACGTCTTCCAGTGGTAGAAAGAAAGATAATATCAGTGTTGACACGATTAATCGGAATCAGGAACCAGAAAAATCGAAACTTTTAGGGTATTAGAATCGGAATCGGAGAAAATGAGCATATTCAATTAGCTTCTTTGATTTAATATTGAGTAAAAGAATATCTTCCACTGCTGATAGTAATAATAAAATAATAAATATTTCTTGCATTTAAACTACCAGCAAAGCTAAAATCTATATATATTTATGTTTCAAAACATATCTATATATTTAACATGTGTTTTTACAGTAATCGGGAGAAAATAACAACTTTATCGTTACATATTTAGAGATTTGTCACGAATCGTAATCTGGAATTGTATCGGTATCGGGAGAATATTGGAATCGTCCCATCATTAATAAATATCTACTTAAATGTCTGGCACAAGTTAATCTTTTCTAATGCTGCACTTAATCAGTTTTGTTCTCCGTAAATTAAGAATAGTTCTTTCTAGACTGAGACAACCTTTATTTTTAGGGATAGCTGGATTTTTCCCATACAAAAAAAAAACACCTTGTATCTTACTCTATCCTCGTGGGGAGGCAAGTAAATAAGATCATATGCCTTTATACATACTAAAATACAGTAAGGTCTCAGGTATGCCTTTTCCCAGGAATTTCATCCTTCACTTAAGCAGGTGATTAATTTATTTCTAAATATTAATACACACAGACCTGAAATGAAGTGGATGCCAGGCAAAACGCGGTTTCGTTCCAATGAAGAAACCATGTCAGAAACAAAGGCTTATTTTGAGATCAAGAACATATCCTTCGACAATTAAGTCATCGTATTGTTAGATAATGTTAGAATCAGTGCATCACGCTAGAATAAAACTATATCAAAGTTGCTGTTTTTTTAGGTCTGGGATTTATTGAATGATACGTTATCAATACTGGTCGATAGACCTTTCATAGTTGCTTCAAAATAAAGTTAGAGGGGACGTAGGGTTGAAGGTAAGCAAGGGGTAACATTGCACTTTATATAGTCTCTTTTTTGGAATCTAATCGACTGATTCAGTTTTGTATTAGTGAACTTTCAGGAACAAAGTAAGCAGATATAAAAAGAAATGGTTAGAAAAGATGAATTTTACTATATTTGGGTGATATAAAAGGGAGGACGTCGCCGAAGCAGTTTAAGGTCGTGCCAATGTGAAATTCGATTCGATTATTAAAATATCCTGGAAGTACCTCTTACTACGGGTGATTAATGCTAGCCAAGTCTCCACACAGAACCCTTATTTAAATATGTAGAAACAGTTAATATTGAGCCGTACTTAGTCTGCAATAATATTGTTTCGAACTTAATTTTGAACTGTATTTTTCAATTGACTGTTTAAAGAGTTCAATAATTCAATAGATAATTGTGAAGTTTGGGGTTGTGCAATTAGCAATAATATTTATCATAACTTTCATTGCATCAGGTTTACAGGTTAAGAGGAATGCTGAAATAATCGATTAAGTATCGACGTAACTTACGTGTTTTCCATCCCCTGCCTTAGTTGCCCTATCAAAATAAAACATAGGATATACTACTATTTAATCAATAGCAATAAGGACAAGAGCAAGGATTTTTATCTTTCTGACGCGTATAAAATGAAGTAGCATTACATCGACTGTCACTTTCCAAATGACCAATATCCATTGATTGATTTTTGTATCAAGCGGATAATTCTATTGTTGGCATTATTTCATTCTTTCTAATTAGAATTTTGTCTAGAAAAATATAAAATAATTACAAGATTTTCCAAGAAAAACACAGAATGCTTACAAGATTGTTGTCTAGAAAAACATCGAATACTTACAAGGTTGCCAACATCCTTAGTAAATATGTATCTGTGGAAAAGACTGGATTCGACCTTGGCACATCCGTGTTGTTAATGTTAAATAACAAATAAATAAATACACACGCACACACACACACACACGCACACACACATACACACATACACTACAAACCTCTGTAACCCTCACCCATTCACCATGGCCAAATATTTTAAATAGGGGGCCACGTCGAATCCTTTCGGGCATCAATCGAGTCCTTTCGGGCACCAACATCTCCAGAGGAATGCATAAAAACTGGATATCACCGAGACTTGAGGGTGCGTATTTTTAGAAATTTTATTTTCTGGAAATCACTAAATTTCTAAGCATTGCAATCATGTTATCTTATTACTTGTTGTGGTGGCAACCACTTATTTGCATATGCGAATAACATAACACTATAAATGGCAAGCCTAGGTTGGCCTTGAGTGTCTTACTCAAATGCCACCAGAGGTGACGCCGAAGAGCGTACATGTCCTCCCACCAAGACTCTCTGACTCGACACCGTCATTTGTACATATTGTAAATATACCTTTTCTTTAATACACTTATTATTGCGTTATCTTGTTGTTTGCGTCTTCATTGTATTTCCTTACTAATTATTGTTCAATCTTGCAACCACAACAGTTGGCGACGAGATATGAAGCGTCAAATATAACAGTTTGACGAAGAACTATTTAAAAAAAAAGTACAACGCAAAGGTTGACCATTTTTTTTAAGGAATGCAAAGTGTTGACGAGCAAACGGATTTTACGCTAAAGAGAAGTTTCAACTCAAGTGAAAAAAAAAAAACTCTAACGTGGCAAAAGCGACAATTTACGCCGTTTTCTGGGAATCCGACTTGCAAACGAATGTAAAAGTGAATTTTTGTTTTGTCGCTACACGACAAATCTTACTAAAGGACCAACTTGCAAACGAAAAGCGAACTTTGTTCTGTCGCAAAAACGACAGGTCAGACCCGTATTACGAAAAGCAAGGAAGTAACCTACGAAAAAAGTTCACCAGTGGATTCTAATTACTGTTCTCCGTAAACAAAACAACAACTAAAGGACTTTTTAATTAATGTTTTGGTTGACGTCGGTACTAAAAGGAAATACCACAGCTAAAACAAAAATTCAAGGAAAGGATTTTTTTTTCTTGAAGTTGTCACTGAATAACGGATAATACAGTAAAACGTCACGAAAAAAAGGTAATCTCAATTTAAGAGGTATTTTAATTACTAAAATACTAGAGAAAAAAAAACTCAAAGAACTAAATGTACTGCATACATTTATTCAATTGTGACTCGATAAAAAAAACCCAAGCTTTTATTTTGTGGAAAGAGTTACTTATTAGTAAGTGCCTAAAAACGGAAAGTCAATTCCATTTCGTGATTCCAGATAAACCTGTTTTATTTTTTTTTGCAGCGTGACTCGCAAAAAGAATATATTATTGCAAGCAGCGATATTATTATTGAAAACAGGAGCTTACAGCAATTTGCTTTTTTGTTGTAACCCAAACCGGTGTATATTGTACATGGTACAATATATTTTTTTAACTACACACTAAAAAAAAACAAAAAAAACATGGAAGACTTATCAAAAATGTTCATGCAATTTTTACAAGCACAGGCTGAGCGGGATGAACGCAGACAAGCTACACAAAACGAGCTTTTGCAAACACAAATACAGGCACAGGCTGACCGCGAGGAAAAGAGAGAGGACAGATTATTGAAATGGCAGCAGGAACAAGAAGAAAAGCAGAAAATGGCACAATTAAAGCAGAAAAAACTGCAATTGGAACAGGAAGAAAGGCATAAGAAACTACAATTGGAATATGAAGAAAGATAAGATGAACGTTTTGTTAAAACACTGGAACTACTAAAGAGTAATCGAGAAAATGTCGACAGTGTTAATTTCTCCCATACAACTATTTTTAATAGCATGGACACATTTCATTATGTGCCTGAGAAAGAGCAGAATTTTGAAGCATACTACACAAGATACGAGGTTGTTTTTCAACTGGACTGTAAAAATTAGCCAAATAGTCAGAAAGTGAGCCTCTTACTCAGAAAATTGGGTACATCAGAACACAGCAAATTCGTAGATTACATATTACCTAAAAAAAACTGCGGAATTAGAGTTCATGGAAGCTGTTAAATTACTAAAAGAATTATTTAATCCAAATATATCTCTTTTTCATAAAAGATGGCTGTGCATGAATCTAAGAAAGATGGAAAACCAAGATTATTTGACATACGCATCAGTTGTCAATAAAAACTGCGATAATTTTAAGCTTGCAGAACTAACGGTAGAAGATTTTAAATGTCTAATCTTCGCTCAAGGGTTAGTTTCCACGAAAAATGCAGAAATACGCAGACGAGTGTTGTCTAAGCTGGAATCTGAGCAAGATTTAACCCTCCAGAAACTAGCAGAGGACTGTGAAAGGGCCATTACACTTTAAAAGGATTCAAAAAATATAGAAGAATCCGGAGTGGCATATGTAAGAAAAGTTAGAAAACCATACGCACCAACCAAGAACTTTACAAAGAAAAGCAATGGAACGGGATATGCCAAAGATAATAACCATAAATATAGTACAGAATATAACAAGCCTCTTCCTAGAAATAACTGTAAGAGATGTGCAGAAAAGCATTGGGAATCAGATTGTCCTTATAAGAAGAAAAAATGCTACATTTGTAAGAAGGTGGGACACAAAAGCGATTGCTGCAGATATAAAGACTACACCAAAAAGAGAGTACAGCAAACAAAATCAAATACAAAATTAGACAAAGATCGGCGAAAATACGTAAAAGTGGAAATATTTAAAACATCAATAAAGTTACAACTCGACTCCGGCTCCGATGTTTCT
>NW_027633114.1:0-107500 GCF_053919585.1 Euprymna scolopes
AATCTCAAACAAAAAACAATATTTACTACTAATTTAATAATAAATATTCATCTAAAATCCCAAAATATTTACTACTAATTTACTATGAAATCATACGTAATCTCAAACAAAAAACAATATTTACTACTAATTTACTATGAAATCATACGTAATCTCAAACAAAAAACAATATTTACTACTAATTTAATAATAAATATTCATCTAAAATCCCAAAATATTTACTACTAATTTACTATGAAATCATACGTAATCTCAAACAAAAAACAATATTTACTACTAATTTAATAATAAATATTCATCTAAAATCCCAAAATATTTACTACTAATTTACTATGAAATCATACGTAATCTCAAACAAAAAACAATATTTACTACTAATTTACTATGAAATCATACGTAATCTCAAACAAAAAACAATATTTACTACTAATTTAATAATAAATATTCATCTAAAATCCCAAAATATTTACTACTAATTTACTATGAAATCATACGTAATCTCAAACAAAAAACAATATTTACTACTAATTTAATAATAAATATTCATCTAAAATCCCAAAATATTTACTACTAATTTACTATGAAATCATACGTAATCTCAAACAAAAAACAATATTTACTACTAATTTAATAATAAATATTCATCTAAAATCCCAAAATATTTACTACTAATTTACTATGAAATCATACGTAATCTCAAACAAAAAACAATATTTACTACTAATTTAATAATAAATATTCATCTAAAATCCCAAAATATTTACTACTAATTTACTATGAAATCATACGTAATCTCAAACAAAAAACAATATTTACTACTAATTTAATAATAAATATTCATCTAAAATCCCAAAATATTTACTACTAATTTACTATGAAATCATACGTAATCTCAAACAAAAAACAATATTTACTACTAATTTACTATGAAATCATACGTAATCTCAAACAAAAAACAATATTTACTACTAATTTACTATGAAATCATACGTAATCTCAAACAAAAAACAATATTTACTACTAATTTAATAATAAATATTCATCTAAAATCCCAAAATATTTACTACTAATTTACTATGAAATCATACGTAATCTCAAACAAAAAACAATATTTACTACTAATTTAATAATAAATATTCATCTAAAATCCCAAAATATTTACTACTAATTTACTATGAAATCATACGTAATCTCAAACAAAAAACAATATTTACTACTAATTTACTATGAAATCATACGTAATCTCAAACAAAAAACAATATTTACTACTAATTTAATAATAAATATTCATCTAAAATCCCAAAATATTTACTACTAATTTACTATGAAATCATACGTAATCTCAAACAAAAAACAATATTTACTACTAATTTAATAATAAATATTCATCTAAAATCCCAAAATATTTACTACTAATTTACTATGAAATCATACGTAATCTCAAACAAAAAACAATATTTACTACTAATTTAATAATAAATATTCATCTAAAATCCCAAAATATTTACTACTAATTTACTATGAAATCATACGTAATCTCAAACAAAAAACAATATTTACTACTAATTTAATAATAAATATTCATCTAAAATCCCAAAATATTTACTACTAATTTACTATGAAATCATACGTAATCTCAAACAAAAAACAATATTTACTACTAATTTACTATGAAATCATACGTAATCTCAAACAAAAAACAATATTTACTACTAATTTACTATGAAATCATACGTAATCTCAAACAAAAAACAATATTTACTACTAATTTAATAATAAATATTCATCTAAAATCCCAAAATATTTACTACTAATTTACTATGAAATCATACGTAATCTCAAACAAAAAACAATATTTACTACTAATTTACTATGAAATCATACGTAATCTCAAACAAAAAACAATATTTACTACTAATTTACTATGAAATCATACGTAATCTCAAACAAAAAACAATATTTACTACTAATTTACTATGAAATCATACGTAATCTCAAACAAAAAACAATATTTACTACTAATTTACTATGAAATCATACGTAATCTCAAACAAAAAACAATATTTACTACTAATTTACTATGAAATCATACGTAATCTCAAACAAAAAACAATATTTACTACTAATTTAATAATAAATATTCATCTAAAATCCCAAAATATTTACTACTAATTTACTATGAAATCATACGTAATCTCAAACAAAAAACAATATTTACTACTAATTTACTATGAAATCATACGTAATCTCAAACAAAAAACAATATTTACTACTAATTTAATAATAAATATTCATCTAAAATCCCAAAATATTTACTACTAATTTACTATGAAATCATACGTAATCTCAAACAAAAAACAATATTTACTACTAATTTACTATGAAATCATACGTAATCTCAAACAAAAAACAATATTTACTACTAATTTAATAATAAATATTCATCTAAAATCCCAAAATATTTACTACTAATTTACTATGAAATCATACGTAATCTCAAACAAAAAACAATATTTACTACTAATTTACTATGAAATCATACGTAATCTCAAACAAAAAACAATATTTACTACTAATTTAATAATAAATATTCATCTAAAATCCCAAAATATTTACTACTAATTTACTATGAAATCATACGTAATCTCAAACAAAAAACAATATTTACTACTAATTTAATAATAAATATTCATCTAAAATCCCAAAATATTTACTACTAATTTACTATGAAATCATACGTAATCTCAAACAAAAAACAATATTTACTACTAATTTAATAATAAATATTCATCTAAAATCCCAAAATATTTACTACTAATTTACTATGAAATCATACGTAATCTCAAACAAAAAACAATATTTACTACTAATTTAATAATAAATATTCATCTAAAATCCCAAAATATTTACTACTAATTTACTATGAAATCATACGTAATCTCAAACAAAAAACAATATTTACTACTAATTTACTATGAAATCATACGTAATCTCAAACAAAAAACAATATTTACTACTAATTTACTATGAAATCATACGTAATCTCAAACAAAAAACAATATTTACTACTAATTTAATAATAAATATTCATCTAAAATCCCAAAATATTTACTACTAATTTACTATGAAATCATACGTAATCTCAAACAAAAAACAATATTTACTACTAATTTACTATGAAATCATACGTAATCTCAAACAAAAAACAATATTTACTACTAATTTAATAATAAATATTCATCTAAAATCCCAAAATATTTACTACTAATTTACTATGAAATCATACGTAATCTCAAACAAAAAACAATATTTACTACTAATTTACTATGAAATCATACGTAATCTCAAACAAAAAACAATATTTACTACTAATTTAATAATAAATATTCATCTAAAATCCCAAAATATTTACTACTAATTTACTATGAAATCATACGTAATCTCAAACAAAAAACAATATTTACTACTAATTTACTATGAAATCATACGTAATCTCAAACAAAAAACAATATTTACTACTAATTTAATAATAAATATTCATCTAAAATCCCAAAATATTTACTACTAATTTACTATGAAATCATACGTAATCTCAAACAAAAAACAATATTTACTACTAATTTACAATGAAATCATACGTAATCTCAAACAAAAAACAATATTTACTACTAATTTACTATGAAATCATACGTAATCTCAAACAAAAAACAATATTTACTACTAATTTACAATGAAATCATACGTAATCTCAAACAAAAAACAATATTTACTACTAATTTACTATGAAATCATACGTAATCTCAAACAAAAAACAATATTTACTACTAATTTACTATGAAATCATACGTAATCTCAAACAAAAAACAATATTTTCTACTAATTTACTATGAAATCATACGTAATCTCAAACAAAAAACAATATTTACTACTAATTTACTATGAAATCATACGTAATCTCAAACAAAAAACAATATTTACTACTAATTTAATAATAAATATTCATCTAAAATCCCAAAATATTTACTACTAATTTACTATGAAATCATACGTAATCTCAAACAAAAAACAATATTTACTACTAATTTACTATGAAATCATACGTAATCTCAAACAAAAAACAATATTTACTACTAATTTAATAATAAATATTCATCTAAAATCCCAAAATATTTACTACTAATTTACTATGAAATCATACGTAATCTCAAACAAAAAACAATATTTACTACTAATTTAATAATAAATATTCATCTAAAATCCCAAAATATTTACTACTAATTTACTATGAAATCATACGTAATCTCAAACAAAAAACAATATTTACTACTAATTTACTATGAAATCATACGTAATCTCAAACAAAAAACAATATTTACTACTAATTTAATAATAAATATTCATCTAAAATCCCAAAATATTTACTACTAATTTACTATGAAATCATACGTAATCTCAAACAAAAAACAATATTTACTACTAATTTACTATGAAATCATACGTAATCTCAAACAAAAAACAATATTTACTACTAATTTAATAATAAATATTCATCTAAAATCCCAAAATATTTACTACTAATTTACTATGAAATCATACGTAATCTCAAACAAAAAACAATATTTACTACTAATTTAATAATAAATATTCATCTAAAATCCCAAAATATTTACTACTAATTTACTATGAAATCATACGTAATCTCAAACAAAAAACAATATTTACTACTAATTTACTATGAAATCATACGTAATCTCAAACAAAAAACAATATTTACTACTAATTTAATAATAAATATTCATCTAAAATCCCAAAATATTTACTACTAATTTACTATGAAATCATACGTAATCTCAAACAAAAAACAATATTTACTACTAATTTAATAATAAATATTCATCTAAAATCCCAAAATATTTACTACTAATTTACTATGAAATCATACGTAATCTCAAACAAAAAACAATATTTACTACTAATTTACTATGAAATCATACGTAATCTCAAACAAAAAACAATATTTACTACTAATTTAATAATAAATATTCATCTAAAATCCCAAAATATTTACTACTAATTTACTATGAAATCATACGTAATCTCAAACAAAAAACAATATTTACTACTAATTTACTATGAAATCATACGTAATCTCAAACAAAAAACAATATTTACTACTAATTTAATAATAAATATTCATCTAAAATCCCAAAATATTTACTACTAATTTACTATGAAATCATACGTAATCTCAAACAAAAAACAATATTTACTACTAATTTACTATGAAATCATACGTAATCTCAAACAAAAAACAATATTTACTACTAATTTAATAATAAATATTCATCTAAAATCCCAAAATATTTACTACTAATTTACTATGAAATCATACGTAATCTCAAACAAAAAACAATATTTACTACTAATTTAATAATAAATATTCATCTAAAATCCCAAAATATTTACTACTAATTTACTATGAAATCATACGTAATCTCAAACAAAAAACAATATTTACTACTAATTTACTATGAAATCATACGTAATCTCAAACAAAAAACAATATTTACTACTAATTTAATAATAAATATTCATCTAAAATCCCAAAATATTTACTACTAATTTACTATGAAATCATACGTAATCTCAAACAAAAAACAATATTTACTACTAATTTACTATGAAATCATACGTAATCTCAAACAAAAAACAATATTTACTACTAATTTAATAATAAATATTCATCTAAAATCCCAAAATATTTACTACTAATTTACTATGAAATCATACGTAATCTCAAACAAAAAACAATATTTACTACTAATTTACTATGAAATCATACGTAATCTCAAACAAAAAACAATATTTACTACTAATTTAATAATAAATATTCATCTAAAATCCCAAAATATTTACTACTAATTTACTATGAAATCATACGTAATCTCAAACAAAAAACAATATTTACTACTAATTTAATAATAAATATTCATCTAAAATCCCAAAATATTTACTACTAATTTACTATGAAATCATACGTAATCTCAAACAAAAAACAATATTTACTACTAATTTACTATGAAATCATACGTAATCTCAAACAAAAAACAATATTTACTACTAATTTAATAATAAATATTCATCTAAAATCCCAAAATATTTACTACTAATTTACTATGAAATCATACGTAATCTCAAACAAAAAACAATATTTACTACTAATTTAATAATAAATATTCATCTAAAATCCCAAAATATTTACTACTAATTTACTATGAAATCATACGTAATCTCAAACAAAAAACAATATTTACTACTAATTTACTATGAAATCATACGTAATCTCAAACAAAAAACAATATTTACTACTAATTTAATAATAAATATTCATCTAAAATCCCAAAATATTTACTACTAATTTACTATGAAATCATACGTAATCTCAAACAAAAAACAATATTTACTACTAATTTACTATGAAATCATACGTAATCTCAAACAAAAAACAATATTTACTACTAATTTACTATGAAATCATACGTAATCTCAAACAAAAAACAATATTTACTACTAATTTAATAATAAATATTCATCTAAAATCCCAAAATATTTACTACTAATTTACTATGAAATCATACGTAATCTCAAACAAAAAACAATATTTACTACTAATTTAATAATAAATATTCATCTAAAATCCCAAAATATTTACTACTAATTTACTATGAAATCATACGTAATCTCAAACAAAAAACAATATTTACTACTAATTTACTATGAAATCATACGTAATCTCAAACAAAAAACAATATTTACTACTAATTTAATAATAAATATTCATCTAAAATCCCAAAATATTTACTACTAATTTACTATGAAATCATACGTAATCTCAAACAAAAAACAATATTTACTACTAATTTACTATGAAATCATACGTAATCTCAAACAAAAAACAATATTTACTACTAATTTAATAATAAATATTCATCTAAAATCCCAAAATATTTACTACTAATTTACTATGAAATCATACGTAATCTCAAACAAAAAACAATATTTACTACTAATTTACTATGAAATCATACGTAATCTCAAACAAAAAACAATATTTACTACTAATTTAATAATAAATATTCATCTAAAATCCCAAAATATTTACTACTAATTTACTATGAAATCATACGTAATCTCAAACAAAAAACAATATTTACTACTAATTTAATAATAAATATTCATCTAAAATCCCAAAATATTTACTACTAATTTACTATGAAATCATACGTAATCTCAAACAAAAAACAATATTTACTACTAATTTAATAATAAATATTCATCTAAAATCCCAAAATATTTACTACTAATTTACTATGAAATCATACGTAATCTCAAACAAAAAACAATATTTACTACTAATTTAATAATAAATATTCATCTAAAATCCCAAAATATTTACTACTAATTTACTATGAAATCATACGTAATCTCAAACAAAAAACAATATTTACTACTAATTTACTATGAAATCATACGTAATCTCAAACAAAAAACAATATTTACTACTAATTTAATAATAAATATTCATCTAAAATCCCAAAATATTTACTACTAATTTACTATGAAATCATACGTAATCTCAAACAAAAAACAATATTTACTACTAATTTAATAATAAATATTCATCTAAAATCCCAAAATATTTACTACTAATTTACTATGAAATCATACGTAATCTCAAACAAAAAACAATATTTACTACTAATTTACTATGAAATCATACGTAATCTCAAACAAAAAACAATATTTACTACTAATTTAATAATAAATATTCATCTAAAATCCCAAAATATTTACTACTAATTTACTATGAAATCATACGTAATCTCAAACAAAAAACAATATTTACTACTAATTTAATAATAAATATTCATCTAAAATCCCAAAATATTTACTACTAATTTACTATGAAATCATACGTAATCTCAAACAAAAAACAATATTTACTACTAATTTACTATGAAATCATACGTAATCTCAAACAAAAAACAATATTTACTACTAATTTAATAATAAATATTCATCTAAAATCCCAAAATATTTACTACTAATTTACTATGAAATCATACGTAATCTCAAACAAAAAACAATATTTACTACTAATTTAATAATAAATATTCATCTAAAATCCCAAAATATTTACTACTAATTTACTATGAAATCATACGTAATCTCAAACAAAAAACAATATTTACTACTAATTTACTATGAAATCATACGTAATCTCAAACAAAAAACAATATTTACTACTAATTTAATAATAAATATTCATCTAAAATCCCAAAATATTTACTACTAATTTACTATGAAATCATACGTAATCTCAAACAAAAAACAATATTTACTACTAATTTACTATGAAATCATACGTAATCTCAAACAAAAAACAATATTTACTACTAATTTAATAATAAATATTCATCTAAAATCCCAAAATATTTACTACTAATTTACTATGAAATCATACGTAATCTCAAACAAAAAACAATATTTACTACTAATTTACTATGAAATCATACGTAATCTCAAACAAAAAACAATATTTACTACTAATTTAATAATAAATATTCATCTAAAATCCCAAAATATTTACTACTAATTTACTATGAAATCATACGTAATCTCAAACAAAAAACAATATTTACTACTAATTTAATAATAAATATTCATCTAAAATCCCAAAATATTTACTACTAATTTACTATGAAATCATACGTAATCTCAAACAAAAAACAATATTTACTACTAATTTACTATGAAATCATACGTAATCTCAAACAAAAAACAATATTTACTACTAATTTACTATGAAATCATACGTAATCTCAAACAAAAAACAATATTTACTACTAATTTACTATGAAATCATACGTAATCTCAAACAAAAAACAATATTTACTACTAATTTACTATGAAATCATACGTAATCTCAAACAAAAAACAATATTTACTACTAATTTACTATGAAATCATACGTAATCTCAAACAAAAAACAATATTTACTACTAATTTACTATGAAATCATACGTAATCTCAAACAAAAAACAATATTTACTACTAATTTACTATGAAATCATACGTAATCTCAAACAAAAAACAATATTTACTACTAATTTACTATGAAATCATACGTAATCTCAAACAAAAAACAATATTTACTACTAATTTACTATGAAATCATACGTAATCTCAAACAAAAAACAATATTTACTACTAATTTACTATGAAATCATACGTAATCTCAAACAAAAAACAATATTTACTACTAATTTACTATGAAATCATACGTAATCTCAAACAAAAAACAATATTTACTACTAATTTACTATGAAATCATACGTAATCTCAAACAAAAAACAATATTTACTACTAATTTACTATGAAATCATACGTAATCTCAAACAAAAAACAATATTTACTACTAATTTACTATGAAATCATACGTAATCTCAAACAAAAAACAATATTTACTACTAATTTACTATGAAATCATACGTAATCTCAAACAAAAAACAATATTTACTACTAATTTACTATGAAATCATACGTAATCTCAAACAAAAAACAATATTTACTACTAATTTACTATGAAATCATACGTAATCTCAAACAAAAAACAATATTTACTACTAATTTACTATGAAATCATACGTAATCTCAAACAAAAAACAATATTTACTACTAATTTACTATGAAATCATACGTAATCTCAAACAAAAAACAATATTTACTACTAATTTACTATGAAATCATACGTAATCTCAAACAAAAAACAATATTTACTACTAATTTACTATGAAATCATACGTAATCTCAAACAAAAAACAATATTTACTACTAATTTACTATGAAATCATACGTAATCTCAAACAAAAAACAATATTTACTACTAATTTACTATGAAATCATACGTAATCTCAAACAAAAAACAATATTTACTACTAATTTACTATGAAATCATACGTAATCTCAAACAAAAAACAATATTTACTACTAATTTACTATGAAATCATACGTAATCTCAAACAAAAAACAATATTTACTACTAATTTACAATGAAATCATACGTAATCTCAAACAAAAAACAATATTTACTACTAATTTAATAATAAATATTCATCTAAAATCCCAAAATATTTACTACTAATTTACTATGAAATCATACGTAATCTCAAACAAAAAACAATATTTACTACTAATTTAATAATAAATATTCATCTAAAATCCCAAAATATTTACTACTAATTTACTATGAAATCATACGTAATCTCAAACAAAAAACAATATTTACTACTAATTTACTATGAAATCATACGTAATCTCAAACAAAAAACAATATTTACTACTAATTTAATAATAAATATTCATCTAAAATCCCAAAATATTTACTACTAATTTACTATGAAATCATACGTAATCTCAAACAAAAAACAATATTTACTACTAATTTACTATGAAATCATACGTAATCTCAAACAAAAAACAATATTTACTACTAATTTACTATGAAATCATACGTAATCTCAAACAAAAAACAATATTTACTACTAATTTACTATGAAATCATACGTAATCTCAAACAAAAAACAATATTTACTACTAATTTACTATGAAATCATACGTAATCTCAAACAAAAAACAATATTTACTACTAATTTACTATGAAATCATACGTAATCTCAAACAAAAAACAATATTTACTACTAATTTACTATGAAATCATACGTAATCTCAAACAAAAAACAATATTTACTACTAATTTACTATGAAATCATACGTAATCTCAAACAAAAAACAATATTTACTACTAATTTACTATGAAATCATACGTAATCTCAAACAAAAAACAATATTTACTACTAATTTACTATGAAATCATACGTAATCTCAAACAAAAAACAATATTTACTACTAATTTACTATGAAATCATACGTAATCTCAAACAAAAAACAATATTTACTACTAATTTACTATGAAATCATACGTAATCTCAAACAAAAAACAATATTTACTACTAATTTACTATGAAATCATACGTAATCTCAAACAAAAAACAATATTTACTACTAATTTACTATGAAATCATACGTAATCTCAAACAAAAAACAATATTTACTACTAATTTACTATGAAATCATACGTAATCTCAAACAAAAAACAATATTTACTACTAATTTACAATGAAATCATACGTAATCTCAAACAAAAAACAATATTTACTACTAATTTAATAATAAATATTCATCTAAAATCCCAAAATATTTACTACTAATTTACTATGAAATCATACGTAATCTCAAACAAAAAACAATATTTACTACTAATTTACTATGAAATCATACGTAATCTCAAACAAAAAACAATATTTACTACTAATTTACTATGAAATCATACGTAATCTCAAACAAAAAACAATATTTACTACTAATTTACTATGAAATCATACGTAATCTCAAACAAAAAACAATATTTACTACTAATTTACTATGAAATCATACGTAATCTCAAACAAAAAACAATATTTACTACTAATTTACTATGAAATCATACGTAATCTCAAACAAAAAACAATATTTACTACTAATTTACTATGAAATCATACGTAATCTCAAACAAAAAACAATATTTACTACTAATTTACTATGAAATCATACGTAATCTCAAACAAAAAACAATATTTACTACTAATTTACTATGAAATCATACGTAATCTCAAACAAAAAACAATATTTACTACTAATTTACTATGAAATCATACGTAATCTCAAACAAAAAACAATATTTACTACTAATTTACTATGAAATCATACGTAATCTCAAACAAAAAACAATATTTACTACTAATTTACTATGAAATCATACGTAATCTCAAACAAAAAACAATATTTACTACTAATTTACTATGAAATCATACGTAATCTCAAACAAAAAACAATATTTACTACTAATTTACTATGAAATCATACGTAATCTCAAACAAAAAACAATATTTACTACTAATTTACTATGAAATCATACGTAATCTCAAACAAAAAACAATATTTACTACTAATTTACTATGAAATCATACGTAATCTCAAACAAAAAACAATATTTACTACTAATTTACTATGAAATCATACGTAATCTCAAACAAAAAACAATATTTACTACTAATTTACTATGAAATCATACGTAATCTCAAACAAAAAACAATATTTACTACTAATTTACTATGAAATCATACGTAATCTCAAACAAAAAACAATATTTACTACTAATTTACTATGAAATCATACGTAATCTCAAACAAAAAACAATATTTACTACTAATTTACTATGAAATCATACGTAATCTCAAACAAAAAACAATATTTACTACTAATTTACTATGAAATCATACGTAATCTCAAACAAAAAACAATATTTACTACTAATTTACTATGAAATCATACGTAATCTCAAACAAAAAACAATATTTACTACTAATTTACTATGAAATCATACTTAATCTCAAACGCAACAAATATTTACTACTAATTTACTATGAAATCATACGTAATCTCAAACGCAAAAAATATTTACTACTAATTTACAATGAAATCATACGTAATCTCAAACGCAACAAATATTTACTACTAATTTACTATGAAATCATACGTAATCTCAAACGCAACAAATATTTACTACTAATTTACAATGAAATCATACGTAATCTCAAACGCAACAAATATTTACTACTAATTTACAATGAAATCATACGTAATCTCAAACGCAAAAAATATTTACTACTAATTTACAATGAAATCATACGTAATCTCAAACGCAACAAATATTTACTACTAATTTACTATGAAATCATACATAATCTCAAACGCAACAAATATTTACTACTAATTTACTATGAAATCATACGTAATCTCAAACGCAACAAATATTTACTACTAATTTACTATGAAATCATACGTAATCTCAAACGCAAAAAATATTTACTACTAATTTACTATGAAATCATACGTAATCTCAAACGCAACAAATATTTACTACTAATTTACTATGAAATCATACGTAATCTCAAACGCAACAAATATTTGCTACTAATTTACAATGAAATCATACGTAATCTCAAACGCAACAAATATTTACTACTAATTTACAATGAAATCATACGTAATCTCAAACGCAAAAAATATTTACTACTAATTTACTATGAAATCATACGTAATCTCAAACGCAAAAAATATTTACTACTAATTTACTATGAAATCATACGTAATCTCAAACGCAAAAAATATTTACTACTAATTTACTATGAAATCATACGTAATCTCAAACGCAAAAAATATTTACTACTAATTTACTATGAAATCATACGTAATCTCAAACGCAAAAAATATTTACTACTAATTTACTATGAAATCATACGTAATCTAAAACGCAAAAAATATTTACTACTAATTTACTATGAAATCATACGTAATCTCAAACGCAAAAAATATTTGCTAATCATTTACTATTAATTCACTATTAATCTCAAACCTACAGAATTTGCTAGTAATTTCCTATTAAATCATGTGTAATCTCAAACCCAACTAATATTTGCTACTAATTTAATGACGACGAAATAAAAATGATGCATTTCAAATCGTAAACTGCCTGTTTACATTTTTCGAAGATAATAAAAAGTTAAAAAAAAAAGCAAACCTATAGAATCCTAAAAAGATCTCCCGGGAGCATTTTTGCAACATGAAAAATATACAAACCAAAATAAAGAGGTGAGGCAACCCTACTCAAATATATGGTTTATTACATCGCCTAAAAAAAGAAGAATCGGGGTCTCCAATAATACGATAATTTGGTGGGGAAGTAAATTGTTTTCTTTTTTCTAACTTGGTTTTAAAAAGTTTTTATTGCTAACATTTATTTTCATGAACTCTAACCACACCTCACAACCCTAATCCGGCCGGTTGGGAAAAAAGTTTTTATTTTCTTAAATTTTGGTGAAACCGACAACACACATACGCACGCACGTACACACACACACATACACACAGGCACACACACACGCACGCACGTACACACATACACGCACGCATGCACACATAGGCATAGCTTCTTGTCACCAAGCTGAAGAAGAGAGAAAGTGGGGGAAGGGGAGAAAGGGTCGTGTTCTCTGCACTGCACGTGCCGGGGTCAAACAGAAGTTAAATAAATGGCTCGACAAAGTTGTGTCTGAACTTTTTATTCTATGAAACTTAAGATTAATAAAACGAAATAATCGTGACCCGTGGAAATTCCACGGCGAAGATTTAGCATTCAAGAGAACAAAACGAAAAAGTAGTGAATAAATAAATATATAAGAAAATGAATGTTACCAAAGGCAAGATAAGTTACTCTTCTACCTACCTAGATAACATTTTTGTTGTTTTAACTTATTTTAAAACGTTTATTTAACACAAACAAAAGTAGCGCACGGTTTTAAGTTAGAACAATAAAGAAGTGTCTGACATTTTACAGACATCTTGTGAGACTCGATAATCGCTCCAAACTCGAAAATTAAGCAAAATACTGGTAGGAACACATCCAATAAATGTCAGCAAACGTTCGAACATGTTTTCTTTTTCACATTAGCGAAACACTTATCAGAGAAAAAGCGAAAATGAGAAGCAAACACAAATGAAGAAGTCGGTTTTTATCGTTGAGCACAAAAACAACAACAAAAAAGAGTATCTAATCTAATAGGCCCCGTGCGTGCTATAGGTCAATCTCCAACGTCTGTCCCATCGCCTCAGTGTTGCATCCCTGTTTACAAGTACTTTAATCGGATGTGCTCTCATGAACCCATAGCACTTATACGAGTGCCCGGAAAACTTGTCCCGGAAAACTCGTCTCTGGAAAAATCGTACCCGGAAAACTCGAACCGTTCAGTTTGTTCAAGTATGCTGAAAACGAATATCGCAAGGAAAATTAGCAGAGAAAAATGGTCTTGGAGCTAGTTTTATTAATGCGTGTATTGCGACATGTAAATCACTGGCGACCATGTTTGAAGAGGCGGCATATGAAAGGTGCCAACCTTCAGTTTGTTCATGTATGCTGAAAACGAATATCGCAAGGAAAATTAGCAGAGACAAATAGTTTTGGAGCTAGTTTTATTAATGCGTGTATTTTGAAATGTAAATCACTGGCGACCCTGTTTGAACAGTTTAACCAGGCGGTGTATGAAAGGGGCCAACCCTCACTTTGTTCAGGTATGCTGAAAACGAATATCGCAAGGAAAATTAGCAGAGATAAATAGTTTTGGAGCTAGTTTTATTAATGCGTGTATTGTGAAATGTAAATCACTGGCGACCATGTTTGAACACGCGACATATGAACGGGGGCAACCATCAGTTTGTTTAGGTATGCTGAAAACGAATATCGCAAGGAAAATTAGCAGAGACAAATAGTTTTGGAGCTAGTTTTATTAATGCGTGTATTTTGAAATGTAAATCACGGCGACCATGTTTGAACAGGCAGCATATGCAAGGGGCCAACCCTCAGTTTGTTCAGGTATGCTGAAAACGAATATCGCAAGGAAAATCAGCACAGACTGACTATAGACTCACCATCAAAATATTGAAATATTTTTTATTTTATAAAGGAATCACTACTTATCAAGCCCCAGAGGCCACTCGAGGATAAGGGTTAAAGTGTGTACATACAGTAGTCAATGGACAATATCATAGTAATCGTTAGAAGTGTAAATTTGGTAAATTGGATTATTTAAGAGGAACGGCTCATCAAGAACTTGTTTACATTGGACTTGAAGACGACGAAATAAAAATATAAAGTTGAAAGAACTAGCAAAAAATATCATTTTAACGATGCATTTCAAATCGTAAACTGCCTGTTTACATTTTTTTTTACATTTTTCGAAGATAATAAAAAGTGTAAAAAAAAGCAAACCTTTAGAATCCTAAAAAGATCTCCCGGGAGCATTTTTGCAACATGAAAAATATACAAACCAAAATAAAGAGAGGAGGCAACCCTGCTCAAAAATATGGTTTATTACATCGCCTAAAAAAAGAAGAAGAATCGGGGGCTCCGTGGGCAAGTAAATTGTTTTCTTTTTTCTAACTTGGTTTTAAAAAGTTTTTATTGCTAACATTTATTTTCATGAACTCTAACCACACCTCACAACCCTAACCCGGCCGGTCGGGGAAAAACGTTTTTATTTTTTTAAATTTTGGTGAATACGACAACACACATACGCACGCATGTACACACATACACACACACACACGCACGCACACATAAGCATATCGCTTGTCACCAAGCTAAAGAAGAGAGAGAGAGTGGGGGAAGGAGAGAAAGGGTCGTGCGTGCCGGGGTCAAACAGAAGTTAAATGAAATCGATTATAAATGGCTCGACAAAGTTGTGTCTGAACTTTTTATTCTATGAAACTTAAGATTAATAAAACGAAATAATCGTGACCCGTGGAAATTTCATGGCGAATATTTCGCATTCAAGAGAACAAAACGAAAAAGTAGTGAACAAATAAATATATAAGAAAATGAATGTTACCAAAGGCAAGATAAGTTACTCTTCCACCTACCTAGATCACATTTTTGTTGGTTTAACTTATTTTAAAACGTTTATTTAACACAAACAAAAGTAGCGCACGGTTTTAAGTTAGAACAATAAAGAAGTGTCTGACATTTTACAGACATCTTGTGAGACTCGATAATCGCTCCAAACTCGAAAATTAAGCAAAATACTGGTAGGAACACATCCAATAAATGTCAGCAAACGTTCGAACATGTTTTCTTTTTCACATTAGCGAAACACTTATAAGAGAAAAACCGCAAATGAGAAGCAAACACAAATGAAGAAGTCGGTTTTTATCGTTGAGCACAAAAACAACAAAAAAAAGAGTATCTAATCTAATAGGCCCCGTGCGTGCTATAGGTCAATCTCCAACGTCTGTCCCATCGCCTCAGTGTTGCATCCCTGTTTACAAGTACTTTTATGGGATGTGCTCTCATGAACCCATAGCACTTATACCAGTGCTCGGAAAACTTGTCCCGGGAAAACTCGTCTCTGGAAAAATCGTACCCGGAAAACTCGAACCGTTCAGTTTGTTCAGGTATGCTGAAAAAGAATATCGCAAGGAAAATTAGCAGAGAAAAATAGTCTTGGAGCTAGTTTTATTAATGCATGTATTGCGAAATGTAAATCACTGGCGACCATGTTTGAAGAGGCGGCATATGAAAGGTTCCAACCCTCAGTTTGTTCATGTATGCTGAAAACGAATATCGCAAGGAAAATTAGCACAGACAAATAGTTTTGGAGCTAGTTTTATTAATGCGTGTATTTGGAAATGTAAATCACTGGCGACCATGTTTTAACAGTTTAACCAGGCGGCGTATTAAAGGAGCCAACCCTCAGTTTGTTCAGGTATGCTGAAAACGAATATCGCAAGGAAAATTAGCAGAGAGTTTTGGAGCTAGTTTTATTAATGCGTGTATTAATCACTGATGACCATGTTTGAACAGGCGGCATATGAAAGGGGGCAACCATCAGTTTGTTTAGGTATGCTGAAAACGAATATCGCAAGGAAAATTAGCAGAGATAAATAGTTTTGGAGCTAGTTTTATTAATGCATGTATTTGGAAATGTAAATCACTCGCGACCATGTTTGAACAGTTTAACCAGGCGGTGTATGAAAGGGGCCAACCCTCAGTTTGTTCAGGTATGCTGAAAACGAATATCGCAAGGAAAATTAGCAGAGATAAATAGTTTTGGAGCTAGTTTTATTAATGCGTTTATTTTGAAATGTAAATCACTGATGACCATGTTTGAACAGGCGGCATATGAAAGGGGGTAACCATCAGTTTGTTTAGGTATGCTGAAAACGAATATCGCAAGGAAAATTAGCACAGACAGACAGACAAATCGTTTTCGAGATATTAATGCGTGTATTTTGAAATGTAAAGTAAAATAGATGGCCCATCAAGCCAGAAATAAATTAATGACAGTTTAAAGGCTTCAAAATCGCTTTCGAATTGACTATGACATGATCGTGATTTTCTCATAAAATTCAACATCAACTGTCGATTTATTCGTCGCATTAACTCGCATCCTAGACTTGATTTAACCCGTGAGTGTCGACTCATAAATCAATCGAAATATAAATATAGAAAAAAAATTATTAGGATTATTTTTTATTAATAGTAAATTACTGTTTCTTAAATTTCAAATCTATATAAAAACACGAACTTAATTTCAAATCTATATAAAAACACGAACTTAATTTTCCGTTTCAGCGTATATTTTGTAAATTTAAATCCAGCCGAGAATGGTTTATGTAAGATGACTAAACCTCCCCCCCCTCTCTCTCTCTCTCTCTCTCTCTCTCTCTCTCTCTCTTTCTCTCTCTCTTTAGCTTCTCCGTGCCCCTGTCACTAAGTATGTGTATATATATATACTTATATATATATATATATATATATATATATATATATATATATATATATATATATGGAGAGAGAGAGAGAGAGAGAGAGAGAGAGAGAGAGAGAGAGAGAGAGAGAGAATATGTGCTTCCACATCAAAGAGGGGCAGGAGCATAAACAGAGACAGAAGCACACACTCTAACACACTCGCATAAAAACACACATACAGAAAACACACACATACATACGCACTTGGATAAACACACACATACACACACACTCGCATAAACACACACATACACGAACACACACGTACACACAAATACTCAAACACACCAACACCAACACAAATCAACTTTCCGTTAAAAGCTGGCATGAGGTGGCAGGGGTGGGTGTCATAAGTGTCAATCGAATTTGAAAGTTTGTTAACGAAATGGATTTATTTCAACTTCGTTTGACACGTGCCAATTCTCCTGCCCTTCACCCACCCCTCTACCTGCCTCTCTCTTTACTAAGACTTTTCGGGTTGGGGTCTGGGGTAGGGCGTAAAAATAACCGTTTTTTTTCGTTATTAAATTGTAATTTTTTAAGAAATCATTACCTTAAAAGTTAAGAAAGCCATTCTTAATGTAGAGAGGGGCATGTTAACTATTCTGTACTTCCAGCCAATAATTTAATAAGCAAAAGATAGGATAAAATTGAATTTAACAAATATCGAAGAAGTTTTCTTTGATATTTTTTATTTTACAAGCTGCCCCAGCGTAGTATTATCTCCAATCTCTCCATGATAAAAACGGCTTTCTGAAATAAAAAAAAAAAAAAAAACACTCCCAAGAAAGCCGTTCTTAACATGGTAACAAATATCGAAGAAGTTTTCTTTGATATTTTTTATTTTACAAGCTGCCCCAGCGTAGTATTTTCTCCAATCTCTCCATGATAAAAACGGCTTTCTGAAAAAAAAAAAAAAAACACTCCCAAGAAAGCCGTTCTTAACATGGAGAGATTGGAGGGGGTATTCCGGAAGTCGTTCTTAAAATGGGGAGAGGAGGGCGTTTTGTAACTATTCCGTACTTTAACCTAACAATTTAATAAAAAAAAACATCAAATGTTAAATAAAAATAAATAAAAATAAGATAAATAAAAAATAAATACCTACCTGCCTCTCTCTTTACTAAGACTTTTCGGTTGGGGTGTTTATGCTACGCTGGGGTAGGTCGTAAAAACAAATTTTTTTTTTTCGTTATTAAATTGTAATTTTTTAAGAAATCATTACCTTAAAAGTTAAGAAAGCCATTCTTAATGTAGAGAGGGGCATGTTAACTATTCTGTACTTTCAGCATGTTAACTATTCTGTACTTTCAGCCAATAATTTAATAAGATAGGATAAAATTGAATTTAACTTGAAATTTTTACCCAAAAATATCGAAGAAGTTTTCTTTGATATTTTTTATTTTACAAGCTGCCCCAGCGTAGTATTATCTCCAATCTCTCCATGATAAAAACGGCTTTCTGAAAAAAAAAACACTTCCAAGAAAGCCGTTCTTAACATGGAGAGATTGGAGATAATACTACGCTGGGGCAGCTTGTAAAATAAAAAATAAATTTCTGCTAATGATATATATATATATATATCTATATCTATATCTATATCTATATATATATACATATATATATATATATATATATATATATTAAGTAATGTGATTTATAATTTAAAAGTTTTTTATTTTATTGAATTAAAAAATAATTATATATATATATATATATATATATATATATATATATATATATATATATATATATATATATATATATATATATATATATAATTATTTTTTAATTTTTTTATAACTTTTCAAAGTTTCGGTTTCTCTCTCTCTCTCTTTCTCTCTCTCTCTCTCTCTCTCTCTATCTCTCTCTCTCTCGCTCGCTCGCTCTCGCGCACGCGCGCTTCTCCGTGTCCTTATATATAGACAGAGAGAGAGAGGGAAAAGGGGGGAGAGACCGAAAGAGACAGAGAATGTGTCTACGCTCCCCTCCAACATGCTTCAACGCCAACGACGCACACACCCACATACACACACACTTGCATTAACACAAACATACAAATTTAACTCAGCACACACACTCACATAAGCACATAAACACATACACACACACACACTCGCATAAAGGCACCAACACACACAAACACAAAGTATTACTCTGTGTGTGCGTGCGTGCGTGCGTGCGTGCGCGCATATCACGCCACATTCACTCTTCAACTAAACAAGTTTAAATCAACCAATGAAAAGGCAGCTAGGTAACACAAACTCCATAAAAGGTAAAAAGGTTGCATCATCGACTCGAACTGTTCGATTTTTCCCGGAAAAAGTTAACGGTTTTCACGGCGATGGTGAAATATAAAAAGAGCCCTAAAACGGGCTGTAAATTCAGTTTGGACCCTGGCAGCGAGATGAGTTCCGGAAGAATAGATGACCAGCCAGTCGACCCAGCTAAGCCGCCGCCCTGCCGCTCCTCTGTCTACTTCTCTGATGTCAAAAAAAAAGGTATGTCCTTTCGTTTCAAAGTAGATGACGCATTTATTTCAGTTGTGTAAACTGCACAAGTGTTCAAATGAACGTTGTTAGTATGAGCACAGTTCATAAACACGTCGAATTTCTTTTCAAATTTCGACACTTGTGTAGTTTACACGATTTTAACGTTTAACGTCTTTTTATATTTTATTATACTGTTAGAAAGCCAGCCAACAAATATTACCGTTTTTTTAATTTGTTAGGTGAAAGTATACATATAATATTATTTAAGGGAGGTCAATAAACTATAGAATTACCGTGACAATTGTGCAGTTTATAAACCGTGCTGTTCTTGGAAAAAAATATTAAAATTTAAATCTAAATTAACGTCTTTTTGTAAAATTTGTTAGGTGAAAGTATACATATAATATTATTTAAGGGCGGTCGATAAACTATAGAATTACCGTGACAATTGTGCAGTTTATAAACCGTGCTGTTCTGGGAAAAAAATATTAAAGTTTAAATCTAAATTAACGTCTTTTTTTTAAATTTGTTAGGTGAAAGCATACATATAATATTATTTAAGGGTGGTCGATAAACTATAGAATTACCGTGACAATTGTGCAGTTTATAAACCGTGCTGTTCTGGGAAAAAAATATTAAAGTTTAAATCTAAATTAACGTCTTTTTTTTAAATTTGTTAGGTGAAAGCATACATATAATATTATTTAAGGGTGGTCGGTCGATAAACTATAGAATTACCGTGACAATTGTGCAGTTTATAAACCGTGCTGTTCTGGGAAAAAAATATTAAAGTTTAAATCTAAATTAACGTCTTTTTTTTTAATTTGTTAGGTGAAAGCATACATATAATATTATTTAAGGGTGGTCGATAAACTATAGAATTACCGTGACAATTGTGCAGTTTATAAACCGTGCTTTTGCTGGAAAATATATTTTAAATTTAAATCTAAATTAACGTCTTTTTTTTTTAATTTGTTAGGTGAAAGTATATATATAATATTATTTAAGGGCGGTCGATAAACTATAGAATTACCGTGACAATTGTGCAGTTTATAAACCGTGCTGTTCTGGGAAAAAATATTAAAATTTAAATCTAAATTAACGTCTTTTTTTTTAATTTGTTAGGTGAAAGTATATATATAATATTATTTAAGGGCGGTCGATAAACTATAGAATTACCGTGACAATTGTGCAGTTTATAAACCGTGCTGTTCTGGGAAAAAAATATTAAAGTTTAAATCTAAATTAACGTCTTTTTTTTAAATTTGTTAGGTGAAAGTATACATATAATATTATTTAAGGGTGGTCGATAAACTATAGAATTACCGTGACAATTGTGCAGTTTATAAACCGTGCTGTTCTGGGAAAAAATATTAAAATTAAAATCTAAATTAACGTCTGTTTTTTTTAATTTGTTAGGTGAAAGCATACATATAATATTATTTAAGGGCGGTCGATAAACTATAGAATTACCGTGACAATTGTGCAGTTTATAAACCGTACTGTTCTGGGGAAAAAATATTAAAATTTAAATCTAAATTAACGTCTTTTTTTTTAATTTGTTAGGTGAAAGCATACATATAATATTATTTAAGGGCGGTCGATAAACTATAGAATTACCGTGACAATTGTGCAGTTTATAAACCGTGCTTTTGCTGGAAAATATATTTTAAATTTAAATCTAAATTAACGTCTTTTTTTTTTAATTTGTTAGGTGAAAGCATACATATAATATTATTTAAGGGCGGTCGATAAACTATAGAATTACCGTGACAATTGTGCAGTTTATAAACCGTGCTGTTCTGGGAAAAAAATATTAAAATTTAAATCTAAATAAACGTCTTTTTTTTTAATTTGTTAGATGAAAGCATACATATAATATTATTTAAGGGCGGTCCATAAACTGTAGAATTACCGTGACAATTGTGCAGTTTATAAACCGTTCTTTTATTGGATAAAATACTGGATGTGTATTTTCCCCCCTAAAGTCCAACCCTATCCTCACCGTGGTAGGGGGGTGTAACGTTGTAGTTTAACAGCTACACGGCTAAATGGGCTCTGGCAAAAAAAAAAAAAAAAAAAAATCCAGAAAATGTCGGCATTAGTTTGGTTGCGTCCGTCATCTGGTCGTCTTTTTATACGCTTGCATGTGGCGAGCAAAAAGGCGTGAAGGGAGCAGGCTGAAAGAAGAACAATACCCGAAAGATGTAAACCGAACGAAAGAGAAAAATGGGCCTCCCTGCAAGGCCCCGTGTTCTCCCCAGCCTGCTCCCAGTTTCCCCGACTTTGCATGCAACTGGTTTTGAGCTTTTGGAAAGCTCTTTTCTCAGTGTCGGGGTGTTGACTCCACTTCCAAGTTAACAAATAGCTGCAAGTCTGGGTACGGTCCGATTGGTTCCGAAGCTCTTCCGCTGTGAGGTGCGCTTTCGAATCTCCCGAAGGGGGCTACCCTCTAAGCAGGCGACACGTGCTCGTGTTACTATGTAATGCATGCTTGCCTCGACTCAACTAAGGACGACTAGAGTTCGACTAGATTGTGTGCTCACAAGCCGCTTTAAGGCCGCTTTTATTATTCCTACTGTCTAGGAACTCTGAAATGGTATGGTAGTGCAATTATATATGACCGTCCTCCAATACGAAATGGTAGTGCAATTATATATGACGGTCCTCCGATATGATAGTAGGAATGCCAGTTTTGTGAGCGATCATCGCCGTCTTATGAACACAAACTAGTGGTATCTTTACGAATCCTGTTGGGTAGAGAGAACACCTCTGTTTTCTGCTCCGCCTGTTATTCTGAGTAGAAACCGCTTTTTAGGAGATGTTCGCAGCACAGCTTGTTTTTATATAGTGCCCCTCCTTTCGGGAGTTCATCACCTCGCTGCCCAGACGAGAGCTTTTTCCGGTGGAACCTCTTTTTTTTTTCTTTTTTTTATTTTACTTTCCAGTTTAATGGCGAACGAACAGTCACCAGCAAGTGGTCTGCACCGACAGGAAGATGAGTATAGTATCACCCTTTCTTCTTTTTATTTCGATTTCAGTCTTTGTGATTTGATAATTTAATTTAACTGTTTCCATTGTTCCAGCTTTCACACAGCAGTAGATTATCAACACTATAAATATCATCTCTTTTTTATAGATTGGAACAAGCAATGAAACCTAGCAGCATCACCGTTCCTGTCTGCCACATGTCTTGTGCACTTTGAATCCAGTATTTCTTTCTTTGCGTTCAAGCACATCTGGGTACAATCAAACTGTGTATGATGTATGTCTATCTGTTTCTTCCAACATTAGCATCTCGAAGTCTTGGCAGCAATCATTGTCATAGAAGTAGAGTAAGTATTCTTTTTCTTTCCTTCTGTGTGTATATTTTTGTAATTTCAGGTACTCCCCTTGATCATGGTGGAATTCTACTATCAGCTATTGTTAGAATTATGTGCATTGGAAAAAACAACTGAATCCAGCAGCATCACCTATCCTAGCTGCCACATGTTTCCTGTAGTTACAGAAGTCCTCAAGTAAGTGTTTCTTTCTTTGTGTACATGCACATCTGGGTACAATCAAATTCTAAACTATTAGCTTTATTTAAATGAATGCAGTTCTGCTTGTATTTCTTCTCATCAGCTAACTTATGCAACTACAAAAAAAAAAAAAAGTAGTACATGGGTGTTTGATCATAACCAGAAAGTTAAATATATCATTAAAAAAAAAGTTTTTAAATTATTAAAAAAAAGAAGTTTTTAAATTATTAAAAGGAAAAAAATCATCACAGTAAAAATTATATATATGTAACAAAGAACACAAACAAACATGAAATTGCCATGAGTTTCAGCAAGAAGCAGAAAAGAGAAAAAGTGGAGATAACACCTGGGAAGTAACAGGTAAGAATTTTCTTTATTTCTTATCTCAACTAGCATATAGATTTTTTTCAAATATACATTAAAAAAATTACCCAAGTCAAACAATTGATGGAAAAACTAAGCATTAAAGTTACATTAAGCATAAAAAAAAATAAATTCTAATAATTATGTAATCTATATACAAATTGTCTCCCTTGAATATATATATATATACATATTCAAGGGAGACCATTGGTATATAGATCACATAATAATTAGAAGTTATTTTTTTAATTGAAATATATATATATATATATATATTCAAGGGAGACAATTTGTATATATATCATATAATTATTTGAAGTTATTTTTTAATTCAAATATATATATATATATATATATATATTTATTTATTTATTTCAATTAAAAAAATAACTTCTAATAATTGTTATCTGTATTCACATAGTCTTCCTTGAATATATATATATATTCAAGGGAGACAATTTGTATAAAGATCACATAATTATTAGAAGTTATTTTTTTTAATTGAAATAAATAAATATATATATATATTCAAGGGAGACAATTTGTATAAAGATCAGATAATTATTAGATTTTTGTTTTTTAATTGAAATAAATATATTTATATATATATATGTATATATATATATATATATATATATATATTATACTAGCATGGGTTACTGGCGTAGCCCCGGTGTTTAGCGGTGTATGCTGCCCCCCTCCCCAACCAAAAAAAAAGCAGAGAAACGGTTAATTTTTTAAAACCTGACCCCTATTATGAACCCTTAAAATTTATTGTTTGGGGCTCCAACGGAGATATTAAGTTAGATCCATGTCCAAGGAAACTATATGTAAAATTTCAAGTATTTAGACCCATAATTGTCGGAGGAGATTTGTAGGGTTCTCAAAGGCCAAATCATTGAAGTTTGACCCCTCAATCGCCAAATTTCTGTCCAAGTACCAATCACATAGATTTTCCAAAATCTCAGTACCCTTTTTCTCAAAATTTGGAATATGTAGACTAAAATTGACAGAGAAATGTACACACAGACAGACATATTCAATTCTATAGATAGATAGATAGATAAATAATGAGAGACAGAAAGATAAATATATACAATGATTAATGAATTAGTAGAGATAGTTGTTAAATTTTTGGAAATATGTATGGCAATTAGATGGTAAGACTTAGAGCTAACTGTTAATATTTAAAATATATACACAGAAATTCAAATGACAGGACTTATATGTAGAGTGCTCAATACATCAGTAGAGCAAGGTAATAAGTTTAAAAAAGATGCATACGTCAATTTAGATAACCACAATTTTTTTGGTATTCTTGTGTGAATATGACATAATGTAATATAAATTTTAATAATTTTATTCTAAATGTTATGATTCTCAATGAAAAATCAAAAATGTCAATATATATATATATATATATATATATATATATACATATATATATATATTTCAATAAAAAGAATAACTTCTAATAATTATGTCATCTATATAACAATTGTCTCCCTTGAACATATATTGATTATATATATATAAAATATATATATTTATATATATATTTATTAAAAAAAAATAACTTCTAATAATTATGTGATCAATATTAAAATTGTCTCCCTTGAATATATATATATATATATATATATATATATATATTTATTTCAATAAAAAAATAAGGTCTAATAATTATGTGATCTATTTACAAATGGTCCCCCTGTAATATATATATATATATATATATATATATATTTCAATTAAAAAAATAACTTCTAATAATTATGTGATCTATATACAAATTGTCTCCCTTTTTTAGCACTATTTAAAGTGTAATTATTAAGTACAAATCTAAATAAAATGTCTTTATTGCTCTATGTCTAATTGAGCACTCTTATATAACTCTAGTTTTATCTTAATGTTTACTTATCCTGTAATAAAATAAACATTTTATAATATCAGCTCTGTCTAGTTTTGAGCACTATTTTAAAGTGTTATTATTAAGTAAAAATCTAAATAACATGACTTTATTGCTCTATGTCTCATTGATTGAATTGAAATAAATATATATATATATATTTACTTCAATTAATAAAAATAACTTCTAATTATTATATGATCTATATCAAATTGTCTCCCTTGAATATATATATATATATATATATTTATTTATTTCAATAAAAAAAACTTCTAATAATTATGTGATCTATATACAAATTGTCTCCCTTGAATATATATATATATATAGATTATAGATTATATATATATATATATATGTATTTCAATTAAAAAAATAACTTCTAATAATTATGCGATTTATATATTTACCAATGATTCTTGCATGTGCTCCATAGTTTTATATAGCTGTGTAGTAAATTTAAAAATTGCTTTGTTTAATTATACAAGACGATTTTACTTTAAGAGTGCTCAATGCATTTATAGAGCTTTGTAGTAAGAGTTGGAAACATTTTGGCAATTATTTTAGACAAATCTACTTCCAGAGTGCTCAATATATTAGTAGAGCTAAATAAAACATTTGAGAAACAGATATGGCATTTCAACTGCATAAATTTATTTTGACAGAGTTCAATACATTAGTAGAGCTAAATATAGACTTTCAAAAAACGTATGGCAATTCAGCTACACGAATATACTTTGAGAGTGCTCAATACATTAGTAGACGAAAGAATAACATTCAGAAAACATGAAGAGCTCTGCAGTATGTTTTGAAAACCTAAATGTCAATATGTAAGTATAGATATACTGTAAGTGTTTAATATATATATATATATATATATATGACAAGTATTTAAAACAAGTTTCTTATTTGAGTGCCTAATATATTTGAGAGCTCTATGGTAACTTTATAAAACATATTTCAAAATTATGTTAGATAAATTGTCTTTGAGAGTGCTCATTTCTAAGTAGAGCTCTGTAGAAAATTTTTGAGACATGTTCAGCAATTTAAGTTCATATGAGTTAATAAATAGAGCTATATAGTGACTTGTGCAAACTTATATGGCACTTATCCTAGACAAGTTAACTCTTGTAGCTGTGCAATACGTAAGTAGAGTTCTGCATTAGTTTTGGGGTATGGTTCTCACATTATTAGGGCAATAACTTGGACACATTATACTATGGACAAATCCATTGAGGACAACCAAAGGTAACCTGTTTTTTTCCACTCTGCTGAATAAGACTCATCCGTCTTGGTTCACTCTTGGGACATTAAAACACACAAGGTGAAGAATTAAAAAAAGAATGCAAAAATGTAAATGTCTTTGCAACTCATTCATTTTCACTTTCATAACACAAAAACAAAAAAATATACATAATAAAAAATGTTAAGCAAAATTGATTCATGTTAACACCTCTCCCAACACCACAGATTAACTACAAAAATACTTGATAAAGCAAAACACAATTACAAATGTGTATGAAAAAAATAAAAATAAAAAAAATCAACCAAGCAATGGCTCATGATTTCCTGGTGTTTGATGGAATGTGAGTAGGCATACAGCCTGGATAATTTTCCAAGGTAAGTGATGATATTCATCATTATTGTCTTTTTGGATTAGTTCAGATATATCTCATAACTATAATTGTTTTATGTATATATTTATATGTCTAGATGTTATGTGTGCTATTTGCATGTTCCCTATAGAAAAAAAGCTACATAAAATCTACAAGTGTATTCTGATGTAAAATTAACCAGTAAAAACAATGCTTGTGTTCCTGATATACAAACTATTTCTTATTAGCATATAAGTTGAATCATGAAATGTATCTCCCTTGCCTGTCTCTCTTTATACCTCTGTATTTATCTAGATCTGTCTATCTCCCTTTTCTTATTCTTTATCCCTATTCCCCGTCTTGCTATCCCAGGTAACAGTAGGCGTCGATGAGGCACATCCAGACGCCAACCTACACGGTGCAGAGAAAGGACAGAAAAAAAACTAAGTCCCGATGTGCCTAGCAGATTAGAAGGCATTTTGCTACGCCTACATGCACCCAACATGGCAGTAGGCGTCGATCGGGCACTTCAAGACACTTACTTACACTGTTTTGAACTTAGAGATTTCAATTGAATACTACTTGACAAGTGTTGGTCCAGTAGCTCCTCATCTACCTATACCTACGTCCACCCCTGTTTGGACTTAGAAATTTTCAATTGAATACACGTTGAGAAGGCATGGTCTATAGGATTCTAACCTATCTATACCTACATCCCCTCTTGTTTGGACTTAGAATTTTTTCAATTGAATACACGTTGAGAAGGCTTGGTCTATAGGATTCTCACCTATCTATACCTACATCCCCTCTTGTTTGGACTTAGAATTTTTTCAATTGAATACACGTTGAGAAGGCTTGGTCTATAGGATTGTCACCTATCTATACCTACATCCCCTCTTGTTTGGACTTAGAATTTTTTCAATTGAATACAATCTGAGAAGGCTTGGTCTATAGGATTCTTACCTATCAATACCTACATCCCCTCTTGTTTGGACTTAGAATTTTTTCAATTGAATACACGTTGAGAAGGCTTGGTCTATAGGATTCTAACCTATCTATACCTACATCCCCTCTTGTTTGGACTTAGAATTTTTTCAATTGAATACAATCGGAGAAGGCTTGGTCTATAGGATTCTAACCTATCTATACCTACATCCCCTCTTGTTTGGACTTAGAATTTTTTCAATTGAATACACGTTGAGAAGGCTTGGTCTATAGGATTCTAACCTATCTATACCTACATCCCCTCTTGTTTGGACTTAGAATTTTTTCAATTGAATACACGTTGAGAAGGCTTGGTCTATAGGATTCTAACCTATCTATACCTACATCCCCTCTTGTTTGGACTTAGAATTTTTTCAATTGAATACAATCGGAGAAGGCTTGGTCTATAGGATTCTAACCTATCTATACCTACATCCCCTCTTGTTTGGACTTAGAATTTTTTCAATTGAATACACGTTGAGAAGGCTTGGTCTATAGGATTCTAACCTATCTATACCTACATCCCCTCTTGTTTGGACTTAGAATTTTTTCAATTGAATACACGTTGAGAAGGCTTGGTCTATAGGATTCTAACCTATCTATACCTACATCCCCTCTTGTTTGGACTTAGAATTTTTTCAATTGAATACAATCGGAGAAGGCTTGGTCTATAGGATTCTTACCTATCTATACCTACATCCCCTCTTGTTTGGACTTAGAATTTTTTCAATTGAATACACGTTGAGAAGGCTTGGTCTATAGGATTCTAACCTATCTATACCTACATCCCCTCTTGTTTGGACTTAGAATTTTTTCAATTGAATACAATCGGAGAAGGCTTGGTCTATAGGATTCTAACCTATCTATACCTACATCCCCTCTTGTTTGGACTTAGAATTTTTTCAATTGAATACAATCTGAGAAGGCTTGGTCTATAGGATTCTAACCTATCTATACCTACATCCCCTCTTGTTTGGACTTAGAATTTTTTCAATTGAATACACGTTGAGAAGGCTTGGTCTATAGGATTCTAACCTATCTATACCTACATCCCCTCTTGTTTGGACTTTGAATTTTTTCAATTAAATACACGCTGAGAAGGCTTGGTCTATAGGATTCTAACCTATCTATACCTACATCCCCTCTTGTTTGGACTTAGAATTTTTTCAATTGAATACACGTTGAGAAGGCTTGGTCTATAGGATTCTAACCTATCTATACCTACATCCCCTCTTGTTTGGACTTAGAATTTTTTCAATTGAATACAATCTGAGAAGGCTTGGTCTATAGGATTCTAACCTATCTATACCTACATCCCCTCTTGTTTGGACTTAGAATTTTTTCAATTGAATACACGTTGAGAAGGCTTGGTCTATAGGATTCTAACCTATCTATACCTACATCCCCTCTTGTTTGGACTTAGAATTTTTTCAATTGAATACACGTTGAGAAGGCTTGGTCTATAGGATTCTAACCTATCTATACCTACATCCCCTCTTGTTTGGACTTAGAATTTTTTCAATTGAATACACGTTGAGAAGGCTTGGTCTATAGGATTGTCACCTATCTATACCTACATCCCCTCTTGTTTGGACTTAGAATTTTTTCAATTGAATACAATCTGAGAAGGCTTGGTCTATAGGATTCTTACCTATCAATACCTACATCCCCTCTTGTTTGGACTTAGAATTTTTTCAATTGAATACACGTTGAGAAGGCTTGGTCTATAGGATTCTAACCTATCTATACCTACATCCCCTCTTGTTTGGACTTAGAATTTTTTCAATTGAATACAATCGGAGAAGGCTTGGTCTATAGGATTCTAACCTATCTATACCTACATCCCCTCTTGTTTGGACTTAGAATTTTTTCAATTGAATACACGTTGAGAAGGCTTGGTCTATAGGATTCTAACCTATCTATACCTACATCCCCTCTTGTTTGGACTTAGAATTTTTTCAATTGAATACACGTTGAGAAGGCTTGGTCTATAGGATTCTAACCTATCTATACCTACATCCCCTCTTGTTTGGACTTAGAATTTTTTCAATTGAATACAATCGGAGAAGGCTTGGTCTATAGGATTCTAACCTATCTATACCTACATCCCCTCTTGTTTGGACTTAGAATTTTTTCAATTGAATACACGTTGAGAAGGCTTGGTCTATAGGATTCTAACCTATCTATACCTACATCCCCTCTTGTTTGGACTTAGAATTTTTTCAATTGAATACACGTTGAGAAGGCTTGGTCTATAGGATTCTAACCTATCTATACCTACATCCCCTCTTGTTTGGACTTAGAATTTTTTCAATTGAATACAATCGGAGAAGGCTTGGTCTATAGGATTCTTACCTATCTATACCTACATCCCCTCTTGTTTGGACTTAGAATTTTTTCAATTGAATACACGTTGAGAAGGCTTGGTCTATAGGATTCTAACCTATCTATACCTACATCCCCTCTTGTTTGGACTTAGAATTTTTTCAATTGAATACAATCGGAGAAGGCTTGGTCTATAGGATTCTAACCTATCTATACCTACATCCCCTCTTGTTTGGACTTAGAATTTTTTCAATTGAATACAATCTGAGAAGGCTTGGTCTATAGGATTCTAACCTATCTATACCTACATCCCCTCTTGTTTGGACTTAGAATTTTTTCAATTGAATACACGTTGAGAAGGCTTGGTCTATAGGATTCTAACCTATCTATACCTACATCCCCTCTTGTTTGGACTTTGAATTTTTTCAATTAAATACACGCTGAGAAGGCTTGGTCTATAGGATTCTAACCTATCTATACCTACATCCCCTCTTGTTTGGACTTAGAATTTTTTCAATTGAATACACGTTGAGAAGGCTTGGTCTATAGGATTCTAACCTATCTATACCTACATCCCCTCTTGTTTGGACTTAGAATTTTTTCAATTGAATACAATCTGAGAAGGCTTGGTCTATAGGATTCTAACCTATCTATACCTACATCCCCTCTTGTTTGGACTTAGAATTTTTTCAATTGAATACACGTTGAGAAGGCTTGGTCTATAGGATTCTAACCTATCTATACCTACATCCCCTCTTGTTTGGACTTAGAATTTTTTCAATTGAATACACGTTGAGAAGGCTTGGTCTATAGGATTCTAACCTATCTATACCTACATCCCCTCTTGTTTGGACTTAGAATTTTTTCAATTGAATACAATCTGAGAAGGCTTGGTCTATACGATTCTAACCTATCTATACCTACATCCCCTCTTGTTTGGACTTAGAATTTTTTCAATTGAATACACGTTGAGAAGGCTTGGTCTATAGGATTCTAACCTATCTATACCTACATCCCCTCTTGTTTGGACTTAGAATTTTTTCAATTGAATACACGTTGAGAAGGCTTGGTCTATAGGATTCTCACCTATCTATACCTACATCCCCTCTTGTTTGGACTTAGAATTTTTTCAATTGAATACACGTTGAGAAGGCTTGGTCTATAGGATTCTCACCTATCTATACCTACATCCCCTCTTGTTTGGACTTAGAATTTTTTCAATTGAATACACGTTGAGAAGGCTTGGTCTATAGGATTCTAACCTATCTATACCTACATCCCCTCTTGTTTGGACTTAGAATTTTTTCAATTGAATACACGTTGAAAAGGCTTGGTCTATAGGATTCTAACCTATCTATACCTACATCCCCTCTTGTTTGGACTTTGATTTTTTTTAATTGAATACACGTTGAGAAGGCTTGGTCTATAGGATTCTCACCTATCTATACCTACATCCCCTCTTGTTTGGACTTGGAATTTTTTCAATTGAATACAATCTGAGAAGGCTTGGTCTATAGGATTCTAACCTATCTATACCTACATCCCCTCTTGTTTGGACTTAGAATTTTTTCAATTGAATACAATCTGAGAAGGCTTGGTCTATAGGATTCTAACCTACCTATACCAACATCCCCTCTTGTTTGGACTTAGAATTTTTTCAATTGAATACAATCTGAGAAGGCTTGGTCTATAGGATTCTCACCTATCTATACCTACATCCCCTCTTGTTTGGACTTAGAATTTTTTCAATTGAATACACGTTGAGAAGGCTTGGTCTATAGGATTCTTACCTATCTATACCTACATCCCCTCTTGTTTGGACTTAGAATTTTTTCAATTGAATACACGTTGAAAAGGCTTGGTCTATAGGATTCTAACCTATCTATACCTACATCCCCTCTTGTTTGGACTTAGAATTTTTTCAATTGAATACACGTTGAGAAGGCTTGGTCTATAGGATTCTAACCTATCTATACCTACATCCCCTCTTGTTTGGACTTAGAATTTTTTCAATTGAATACACGTTGAAAAGGCTTGGTCTATAGGATTCTAACCTATCTATACCTACATCCCCTCTTGTTTGGACTTAGAATTTTTTCAATTGAATACACGTTGAGAAGGCTTGGTCTATAGGATTCTCACCTATCTATACCTACATCCCCTCTTGTTTGGACTTAGAATTTTTTCAATTGAATACACGTTGAGAAGGCTTGGTCTATAGGATTCTAACCTATCTATACCTACATCCCCTCTTGTTTGGACTTAGAATTTTTTCAATTGAATACACGTTGAAAAGGCTTGGTCTATAGGATTCTAACCTATCTATACCTACATCCCCTCTTGTTTGGACTTTGATTTTTTTTAATTGAATACACGTTGAGAAGGCTTGGTCTATAGGATTCTCACCTATCTATACCTACATCCCCTCTTGTTTGGACTTAGAATTTTTTCAATTGAATACAATCTGAGAAGGCTTGGTCTATAGGATTCTAACCTACCTATACCAACATCCCCTCTTGTTTGGACTTAGAATTTTTTCAATTGAATACAATCTGAGAAGGCTTGGTCGATAGGATTCTAACCTATCAATACCTACATCCCCTCTTGTTTGGACTTAGAATTTTTTCAATTGAATACAATCTGAGAAGGCTTGGTCTATAGGATTCTCACTTATCTATACCTACATCCCCTCTTGTTTGGACTTAGAATTTTTTCAATTGAATACACGTTGAGAAGGCTTGGTCTATAGGATTCTAACCTATCTATACCTACATCCCCTCTTGTTTGGACTTAGAATTTTTTCAATTGAATACACGTTGAGAAGGCTTGGTCTATAGGATTCTAACCTATCTATACCTACATCCCCTCTTGTTTGGACTTAGAATTTTTTCAATTGAATACACGTTTAGATGGCTTGGTCTATAGGATTCTAACCTATCTATACCTACATCCCCTCTTGTTTGGACTTAGAATTTTTTCAATTGAATACACGTTGAGAAGGCTTGGTCTATAGGATTCTTACCTATCTATACCTACATCCCCTCTTGTTTGGACTTAGAATTTTTTCAATTGAATACAATCTGAGAATGCTTGCTCTATAGGATTCTAACCTATCTATACCTACATCCCCTCTTGTTTGGACTTAGAATTTTTTCAATTGAATACACGTTTAGATGGCTTGGTCTATAGGAGTCTAACCTATCTATACCTACATCCCCTCTTGTTTGGACTTAGAATTTTTTCAATTGAATACACGTTGAGATGGCTTGGTCTATAGGATTCTTACCTATCTATACCTACATCCCCTCTTGTTTGGACTTAGAATTTTTTCAATTGAATACAATCTGAGAAGGCTTGGTCTATAGGATTCTAACCTATCTATACCTACATCCCCTCTTGTGTGGACTTAGAATTTTTTCAATTGAATACACGTTGAGAAGGCTTGGTCTATAGGATTCTAACCTATCTATACCTACATCCCCTCTTGTTTGGACTTAGAATTTTTTCAATTGAATACACGTTGAGAAGGCTTGGTCTATAGGATTCTTACCTATCTATACCTACATCCCCTCTTGTTTGGACTTAGAATTTTTTCAATTGAATACAATCTGAGAAGGCTTGGTCTATAGGATTGTAACCTATCTATACCTACATCCCCTCTTGTTTGGACTTAGAATTTTTCAATTGAATACACGTTGAGAAGGCTTGGTCTATAGGATTCTAACCTATCTATACCTACATCCCCTCTTGTTTGGACTTAGAATTTTTTCAATTGCATACACGTTGAGAAGGCTTGGTCTATAGGATTCTAACCTATCTATACCTACATCCCCTCTTGTTTGGACTTAGAATTTTTCAATTGAATACAATCTGAGAAGGCTTGGTCTATAGGATTCTAACCTATCTATACCTACATCCCCTCTTGTTTGGACTTAGAATTTTTTCAATTGAATACACGTTGAGAAGGCTTGGTCTATAGGAGTCTCACCTATCAATACCTACATCCCCTCTTGTTTGGACTTAGAATTTTTTCAATTGAATACAATCTGAGAAGGCTTGGTCTATAGGATTCTAACCTATCTATACCTACATCCCCTCTTGTTTGGACTTAGAATTTTTTCAATTGAATACACGTTGAGAAGGCTTGGTCTATAGGATTCTAACCTATCTATACCTACATCCTCTCTTGTTTGGACTTAGAATTTTTTCAATTGAATACAATCTGAGAAGGCTTGGTCTATAGGATTCTAACCTATCTATACCTACATCCCCTCTTGTTTGGACTTAGAATTTTTTCAATTGAATACAATCTGAGAAGGCTTGGTCTATAGGATTCTCACCTATCTATACCTACATCCCCTCTTGTTTGGACTTAGAATTTTTCAATTGAATACAATCTGAGAAGGCTTGGTCTATAGGATTCTAACCTATCTATACCTACATCCCCTCTTGTTTGGACTTAGAATTTTTTCAATTGAATACACGTTGAGAAGGCTTGGTCTATAGGATTCTAACCTATCTATACCTACATCCCCTCTTGTTTGGACTTAGAATTTTTTCAATTGAATACACGTTGAGAAGGCTTGGTCTATAGGATTCTAACCTATCTATACCTACATCCCCTCTTGTTTGGACTTAGAATTTTTTCAATTGAATACACGTTGAGAAGGCTTGGTCTATAGGATTCTAACCTATCTATACCTACATCCTCTCTTGTTTGGACTTAGAATTTTTTCAATTGAATACAATCTGAGAAGGCTTGGTCTATAGGATTCTAACCTATCTATACCTACATCCCCTCTTGTTTGGACTTAGAATTTTTTCAATTGAATACAATCTGAGAAGGCTTGGTCTATAGGATTCTCACCTATCTATACCTACATCCCCTCTTGTTTGGACTTAGAATTTTTCAATTGAATACAATCTGAGAAGGCTTGGTCTATAGGATTCTAACCTATCTATACCTACATCCCCTCTTGTTTGGACTTAGAATTTTTTCAATTGAATACACGTTGAGAAGGCTTGGTCTATAGGATTCTAACCTATCTATACCTACATCCTCTCTTGTTTGGACTTAGAATTTTTTCAATTGAATACAATCTGAGAAGGCTTGGTCTATAGGATTCTAACCTATCTATACCTACATCCCCTCTTGTTTGGACTTAGAATTTTTTCAATTGAATACAATCTGAGAAGGCTTGGTCTATAGGATTCTCACCTATCTATACCTACATCCCCTCTTGTTTGGACTTAGAATTTTTCAATTGAATACAATCTGAGAAGGCTTGGTCTATAGGATTCTAACCTATCTATACCTACATCCCCTCTTGTTTGGACTTAGAATTTTTTCAATTGAATACACGTTGAGAAGGCTTGGTCTATAGGATTCTAACCTATCTATACCTACATCCCCTCTTGTTTGGACTTAGAATTTTTTCAATTGAATACACGTTGAGAAGGCTTGGTCTATAGGATTCTAACCTATCTATACCTACATCCCCTCTTGTTTGGACTTAGAATTTTTTCAATTGAATACACGTTGAGAAGGCTTGGTCTATAGGATTCTAACCTATCTATACCTACATCCTCTCTTGTTTGGACTTAGAATTTTTTCAATTGAATACAATCTGAGAAGGCTTGGTCTATAGGATTCTAACCTATCTATACCTACATCCCCTCTTGTTTGGACTTAGAATTTTTTCAATTGAATACAATCTGAGAAGGCTTGGTCTATAGGATTCTCACCTATCTATACCTACATCCCCTCTTGTTTGGACTTAGAATTTTTCAATTGAATACAATCTGAGAAGGCTTGGTCTATAGGATTCTAACCTATCTATACCTACATCCCCTCTTGTTTGGACTTAGAATTTTTTCAATTGAATACACGTTGAGAAGGCTTGGTCTATAGGATTCTAACCTATCTATACCTACATCCCCTCTTGTTTGGACTTAGAATTTTTTCAATTGAATACACGTTGAGAAGGCTTGGTCTATAGGATTCTAACCTATCTATACCTACATCCCCTCTTGTTTGGACTTAGAATTTTTTCAATTGAATACACGTTGAGAAGGCTTGGTCTATAGGATTCTAACCTATCTATACCTACATCCCCTCTTGTTTGGACTTAGAATTTTTCAATTGAATACACGTTGAGAAGGCTTGGTCTATAGGATTCTAACCTATCTATACCTACATCCCCTCTTGTTTGGACTTAGAATTTTTTCAATTGAATACACGTTGAGAAGGCTTGGTCTATAGGATTCTAACCTATCTATACCTACATCCCCTCTTGTTTGGACTTAGAATTTTTTCAATTGAATACACGTTGAGAAGGCTTGGTCTATAGGATTCTAACCTATCTATACCTACATCCCCTCTTGTTTGGACTTAGAATTTTTTCAATTGAATACACGTTGAGAAGGCTTGGTCTATAGGATTCTAACCTATCTATACCTACATCCCCTCTTGTTTGGACTTAGAATTTTTTCAATTGAATACACGTTGAGAAGGCTTGGTCTATAGGATTCTAACCTATCTATACCTACATCCCCTCTTGTTTGGACTTAGAATTTTTTCAATTGAATACACGTTGAAAAGGCTTGGTCTATAGGATTCTAACCTATCTATACCTACATCCCCTCTTGTTTGGACTTTGATTTTTTTTAATTGAATACACGTTGAGAAGGCTTGGTCTATAGGATTCTCACCTATCTATACCTACATCCCCTCTTGTTTGGACTTGGAATTTTTTCAATTGAATACAATCTGAGAAGGCTTGGTCTATAGGATTCTAACCTATCTATACCTACATCCCCTCTTGTTTGGACTTAGAATTTTTTCAATTGAATACAATCTGAGAAGGCTTGGTCTATAGGATTCTAACCTACCTATACCAACATCCCCTCTTGTTTGGACTTAGAATTTTTTCAATTGAATACAATCTGAGAAGGCTTGGTCTATAGGATTCTCACCTATCTATACCTACATCCCCTCTTGTTTGGACTTAGAATTTTTTCAATTGAATACACGTTGAGAAGGCTTGGTCTATAGGATTCTTACCTATCTATACCTACATCCCCTCTTGTTTGGACTTAGAATTTTTTCAATTGAATACACGTTGAAAAGGCTTGGTCTATAGGATTCTAACCTATCTATACCTACATCCCCTCTTGTTTGGACTTAGAATTTTTTCAATTGAATACACGTTGAGAAGGCTTGGTCTATAGGATTCTAACCTATCTATACCTACATCCCCTCTTGTTTGGACTTAGAATTTTTTCAATTGAATACACGTTGAAAAGGCTTGGTCTATAGGATTCTAACCTATCTATACCTACATCCCCTCTTGTTTGGACTTAGAATTTTTTCAATTGAATACACGTTGAGAAGGCTTGGTCTATAGGATTCTCACCTATCTATACCTACATCCCCTCTTGTTTGGACTTAGAATTTTTTCAATTGAATACACGTTGAGAAGGCTTGGTCTATAGGATTCTAACCTATCTATACCTACATCCCCTCTTGTTTGGACTTAGAATTTTTTCAATTGAATACACGTTGAAAAGGCTTGGTCTATAGGATTCTAACCTATCTATACCTACATCCCCTCTTGTTTGGACTTTGATTTTTTTTAATTGAATACACGTTGAGAAGGCTTGGTCTATAGGATTCTCACCTATCTATACCTACATCCCCTCTTGTTTGGACTTAGAATTTTTTCAATTGAATACAATCTGAGAAGGCTTGGTCTATAGGATTCTAACCTACCTATACCAACATCCCCTCTTGTTTGGACTTAGAATTTTTTCAATTGAATACAATCTGAGAAGGCTTGGTCGATAGGATTCTAACCTATCAATACCTACATCCCCTCTTGTTTGGACTTAGAATTTTTTCAATTGAATACAATCTGAGAAGGCTTGGTCTATAGGATTCTCACTTATCTATACCTACATCCCCTCTTGTTTGGACTTAGAATTTTTTCAATTGAATACACGTTGAGAAGGCTTGGTCTATAGGATTCTAACCTATCTATACCTACATCCCCTCTTGTTTGGACTTAGAATTTTTTCAATTGAATACACGTTGAGAAGGCTTGGTCTATAGGATTCTAACCTATCTATACCTACATCCCCTCTTGTTTGGACTTAGAATTTTTTCAATTGAATACACGTTTAGATGGCTTGGTCTATAGGATTCTAACCTATCTATACCTACATCCCCTCTTGTTTGGACTTAGAATTTTTTCAATTGAATACACGTTGAGAAGGCTTGGTCTATAGGATTCTTACCTATCTATACCTACATCCCCTCTTGTTTGGACTTAGAATTTTTTCAATTGAATACAATCTGAGAATGCTTGCTCTATAGGATTCTAACCTATCTATACCTACATCCCCTCTTGTTTGGACTTAGAATTTTTTCAATTGAATACACGTTTAGATGGCTTGGTCTATAGGAGTCTAACCTATCTATACCTACATCCCCTCTTGTTTGGACTTAGAATTTTTTCAATTGAATACACGTTGAGATGGCTTGGTCTATAGGATTCTTACCTATCTATACCTACATCCCCTCTTGTTTGGACTTAGAATTTTTTCAATTGAATACAATCTGAGAAGGCTTGGTCTATAGGATTCTCACCTATCTATACCTACATCCCCTCTTGTTTGGACTTAGAATTTTTCAATTGAATACAATCTGAGAAGGCTTGGTCTATAGGATTCTAACCTATCTATACCTACATCCCCTCTTGTTTGGACTTAGAATTTTTTCAATTGAATACACGTTGAGAAGGCTTGGTCTATAGGATTCTAACCTATCTATACCTACATCCTCTCTTGTTTGGACTTAGAATTTTTTCAATTGAATACAATCTGAGAAGGCTTGGTCTATAGGATTCTAACCTATCTATACCTACATCCCCTCTTGTTTGGACTTAGAATTTTTTCAATTGAATACAATCTGAGAAGGCTTGGTCTATAGGATTCTCACCTATCTATACCTACATCCCCTCTTGTTTGGACTTAGAATTTTTCAATTGAATACAATCTGAGAAGGCTTGGTCTATAGGATTCTAACCTATCTATACCTACATCCCCTCTTGTTTGGACTTAGAATTTTTTCAATTGAATACACGTTGAGAAGGCTTGGTCTATAGGATTCTAACCTATCTATACCTACATCCCCTCTTGTTTGGACTTAGAATTTTTTCAATTGAATACACGTTGAGAAGGCTTGGTCTATAGGATTCTAACCTATCTATACCTACATCCCCTCTTGTTTGGACTTAGAATTTTTTCAATTGAATACACGTTGAGAAGGCTTGGTCTATAGGATTCTAACCTATCTATACCTACATCCTCTCTTGTTTGGACTTAGAATTTTTTCAATTGAATACAATCTGAGAAGGCTTGGTCTATAGGATTCTAACCTATCTATACCTACATCCCCTCTTGTTTGGACTTAGAATTTTTTCAATTGAATACAATCTGAGAAGGCTTGGTCTATAGGATTCTCACCTATCTATACCTACATCCCCTCTTGTTTGGACTTAGAATTTTTCAATTGAATACAATCTGAGAAGGCTTGGTCTATAGGATTCTAACCTATCTATACCTACATCCCCTCTTGTTTGGACTTAGAATTTTTTCAATTGAATACACGTTGAGAAGGCTTGGTCTATAGGATTCTAACCTATCTATACCTACATCCCCTCTTGTTTGGACTTAGAATTTTTTCAATTGAATACACGTTGAGAAGGCTTGGTCTATAGGATTCTAACCTATCTATACCTACATCCCCTCTTGTTTGGACTTAGAATTTTTTCAATTGAATACACGTTGAGAAGGCTTGGTCTATAGGATTCTAACCTATCTATACCTACATCCCCTCTTGTTTGGACTTAGAATTTTTCAATTGAATACACGTTGAGAAGGCTTGGTCTATAGGATTCTAACCTATCTATACCTACATCCCCTCTTGTTTGGACTTAGAATTTTTTCAATTGAATACACGTTGAGAAGGCTTGGTCTATAGGATTCTAACCTATCTATACCTACATCCCCTCTTGTTTGGACTTAGAATTTTTTCAATTGAATACACGTTGAGAAGGCTTGGTCTATAGGATTCTAACCTATCTATACCTACATCCCCTCTTGTTTGGACTTAGAATTTTTTCAATTGAATACACGTTGAGAAGGCTTGGTCTATAGGATTCTAACCTATCTATACCTACATCCCCTCTTGTTTGGACTTAGAATTTTTTCAATTGAATACACGTTGAGAAGGCTTGGTCTATAGGATTCTAACCTATCTATACCTACATCCCCTCTTGTTTGGACTTAGAATTTTTTCAATTGAATACACGTTGAAAAGGCTTGGTCTATAGGATTCTAACCTATCTATACCTACATCCCCTCTTGTTTGGACTTTGATTTTTTTTAATTGAATACACGTTGAGAAGGCTTGGTCTATAGGATTCTCACCTATCTATACCTACATCCCCTCTTGTTTGGACTTGGAATTTTTTCAATTGAATACAATCTGAGAAGGCTTGGTCTATAGGATTCTAACCTATCTATACCTACATCCCCTCTTGTTTGGACTTAGAATTTTTTCAATTGAATACAATCTGAGAAGGCTTGGTCTATAGGATTCTAACCTACCTATACCAACATCCCCTCTTGTTTGGACTTAGAATTTTTTCAATTGAATACAATCTGAGAAGGCTTGGTCTATAGGATTCTCACCTATCTATACCTACATCCCCTCTTGTTTGGACTTAGAATTTTTTCAATTGAATACACGTTGAGAAGGCTTGGTCTATAGGATTCTTACCTATCTATACCTACATCCCCTCTTGTTTGGACTTAGAATTTTTTCAATTGAATACACGTTGAAAAGGCTTGGTCTATAGGATTCTAACCTATCTATACCTACATCCCCTCTTGTTTGGACTTAGAATTTTTTCAATTGAATACACGTTGAGAAGGCTTGGTCTATAGGATTCTAACCTATCTATACCTACATCCCCTCTTGTTTGGACTTAGAATTTTTTCAATTGAATACACGTTGAAAAGGCTTGGTCTATAGGATTCTAACCTATCTATACCTACATCCCCTCTTGTTTGGACTTAGAATTTTTTCAATTGAATACACGTTGAGAAGGCTTGGTCTATAGGATTCTCACCTATCTATACCTACATCCCCTCTTGTTTGGACTTAGAATTTTTTCAATTGAATACACGTTGAGAAGGCTTGGTCTATAGGATTCTAACCTATCTATACCTACATCCCCTCTTGTTTGGACTTAGAATTTTTTCAATTGAATACACGTTGAAAAGGCTTGGTCTATAGGATTCTAACCTATCTATACCTACATCCCCTCTTGTTTGGACTTTGATTTTTTTTAATTGAATACACGTTGAGAAGGCTTGGTCTATAGGATTCTCACCTATCTATACCTACATCCCCTCTTGTTTGGACTTAGAATTTTTTCAATTGAATACAATCTGAGAAGGCTTGGTCTATAGGATTCTAACCTACCTATACCAACATCCCCTCTTGTTTGGACTTAGAATTTTTTCAATTGAATACAATCTGAGAAGGCTTGGTCGATAGGATTCTAACCTATCAATACCTACATCCCCTCTTGTTTGGACTTAGAATTTTTTCAATTGAATACAATCTGAGAAGGCTTGGTCTATAGGATTCTCACTTATCTATACCTACATCCCCTCTTGTTTGGACTTAGAATTTTTTCAATTGAATACACGTTGAGAAGGCTTGGTCTATAGGATTCTAACCTATCTATACCTACATCCCCTCTTGTTTGGACTTAGAATTTTTTCAATTGAATACACGTTGAGAAGGCTTGGTCTATAGGATTCTAACCTATCTATACCTACATCCCCTCTTGTTTGGACTTAGAATTTTTTCAATTGAATACACGTTTAGATGGCTTGGTCTATAGGATTCTAACCTATCTATACCTACATCCCCTCTTGTTTGGACTTAGAATTTTTTCAATTGAATACACGTTGAGAAGGCTTGGTCTATAGGATTCTTACCTATCTATACCTACATCCCCTCTTGTTTGGACTTAGAATTTTTTCAATTGAATACAATCTGAGAATGCTTGCTCTATAGGATTCTAACCTATCTATACCTACATCCCCTCTTGTTTGGACTTAGAATTTTTTCAATTGAATACACGTTTAGATGGCTTGGTCTATAGGAGTCTAACCTATCTATACCTACATCCCCTCTTGTTTGGACTTAGAATTTTTTCAATTGAATACACGTTGAGATGGCTTGGTCTATAGGATTCTTACCTATCTATACCTACATCCCCTCTTGTTTGGACTTAGAATTTTTTCAATTGAATACAATCTGAGAAGGCTTGGTCTATAGGATTCTAACCTATCTATACCTACATCCCCTCTTGTGTGGACTTAGAATTTTTTCAATTGAATACACGTTGAGAAGGCTTGGTCTATAGGATTCTAACCTATCTATACCTACATCCCCTCTTGTTTGGACTTAGAATTTTTTCAATTGAATACACGTTGAGAAGGCTTGGTCTATAGGATTCTTACCTATCTATACCTACATCCCCTCTTGTTTGGACTTAGAATTTTTTCAATTGAATACAATCTGAGAAGGCTTGGTCTATAGGATTGTAACCTATCTATACCTACATCCCCTCTTGTTTGGACTTAGAATTTTTCAATTGAATACACGTTGAGAAGGCTTGGTCTATAGGATTCTAACCTATCTATACCTACATCCCCTCTTGTTTGGACTTAGAATTTTTTCAATTGCATACACGTTGAGAAGGCTTGGTCTATAGGATTCTAACCTATCTATACCTACATCCCCTCTTGTTTGGACTTAGAATTTTTCAATTGAATACAATCTGAGAAGGCTTGGTCTATAGGATTCTAACCTATCTATACCTACATCCCCTCTTGTTTGGACTTAGAATTTTTTCAATTGAATACACGTTGAGAAGGCTTGGTCTATAGGAGTCTCACCTATCAATACCTACATCCCCTCTTGTTTGGACTTAGAATTTTTTCAATTGAATACAATCTGAGAAGGCTTGGTCTATAGGATTCTAACCTATCTATACCTACATCCCCTCTTGTTTGGACTTAGAATTTTTTCAATTGAATACACGTTGAGAAGGCTTGGTCTATAGGATTCTAACCTATCTATACCTACATCCTCTCTTGTTTGGACTTAGAATTTTTTCAATTGAATACAATCTGAGAAGGCTTGGTCTATAGGATTCTAACCTATCTATACCTACATCCCCTCTTGTTTGGACTTAGAATTTTTTCAATTGAATACAATCTGAGAAGGCTTGGTCTATAGGATTCTCACCTATCTATACCTACATCCCCTCTTGTTTGGACTTAGAATTTTTCAATTGAATACAATCTGAGAAGGCTTGGTCTATAGGATTCTAACCTATCTATACCTACATCCCCTCTTGTTTGGACTTAGAATTTTTTCAATTGAATACACGTTGAGAAGGCTTGGTCTATAGGATTCTAACCTATCTATACCTACATCCCCTCTTGTTTGGACTTAGAATTTTTTCAATTGAATACACGTTGAGAAGGCTTGGTCTATAGGATTCTAACCTATCTATACCTACATCCCCTCTTGTTTGGACTTAGAATTTTTTCAATTGAATACACGTTGAGAAGGCTTGGTCTATAGGATTCTAACCTATCTATACCTACATCCTCTCTTGTTTGGACTTAGAATTTTTTCAATTGAATACAATCTGAGAAGGCTTGGTCTATAGGATTCTAACCTATCTATACCTACATCCCCTCTTGTTTGGACTTAGAATTTTTTCAATTGAATACAATCTGAGAAGGCTTGGTCTATAGGATTCTCACCTATCTATACCTACATCCCCTCTTGTTTGGACTTAGAATTTTTCAATTGAATACAATCTGAGAAGGCTTGGTCTATAGGATTCTAACCTATCTATACCTACATCCCCTCTTGTTTGGACTTAGAATTTTTTCAATTGAATACACGTTGAGAAGGCTTGGTCTATAGGATTCTAACCTATCTATACCTACATCCTCTCTTGTTTGGACTTAGAATTTTTTCAATTGAATACAATCTGAGAAGGCTTGGTCTATAGGATTCTAACCTATCTATACCTACATCCCCTCTTGTTTGGACTTAGAATTTTTTCAATTGAATACAATCTGAGAAGGCTTGGTCTATAGGATTCTCACCTATCTATACCTACATCCCCTCTTGTTTGGACTTAGAATTTTTCAATTGAATACAATCTGAGAAGGCTTGGTCTATAGGATTCTAACCTATCTATACCTACATCCCCTCTTGTTTGGACTTAGAATTTTTTCAATTGAATACACGTTGAGAAGGCTTGGTCTATAGGATTCTAACCTATCTATACCTACATCCCCTCTTGTTTGGACTTAGAATTTTTTCAATTGAATACACGTTGAGAAGGCTTGGTCTATAGGATTCTAACCTATCTATACCTACATCCCCTCTTGTTTGGACTTAGAATTTTTTCAATTGAATACACGTTGAGAAGGCTTGGTCTATAGGATTCTAACCTATCTATACCTACATCCTCTCTTGTTTGGACTTAGAATTTTTTCAATTGAATACAATCTGAGAAGGCTTGGTCTATAGGATTCTAACCTATCTATACCTACATCCCCTCTTGTTTGGACTTAGAATTTTTTCAATTGAATACAATCTGAGAAGGCTTGGTCTATAGGATTCTCACCTATCTATACCTACATCCCCTCTTGTTTGGACTTAGAATTTTTCAATTGAATACAATCTGAGAAGGCTTGGTCTATAGGATTCTAACCTATCTATACCTACATCCCCTCTTGTTTGGACTTAGAATTTTTTCAATTGAATACACGTTGAGAAGGCTTGGTCTATAGGATTCTAACCTATCTATACCTACATCCCCTCTTGTTTGGACTTAGAATTTTTTCAATTGAATACACGTTGAGAAGGCTTGGTCTATAGGATTCTAACCTATCTATACCTACATCCCCTCTTGTTTGGACTTAGAATTTTTTCAATTGAATACACGTTGAGAAGGCTTGGTCTATAGGATTCTAACCTATCTATACCTACATCCCCTCTTGTTTGGACTTAGAATTTTTCAATTGAATACACGTTGAGAAGGCTTGGTCTATAGGATTCTAACCTATCTATACCTACATCCCCTCTTGTTTGGACTTAGAATTTTTTCAATTGAATACACGTTGAGAAGGCTTGGTCTATAGGATTCTAACCTATCTATACCTACATCCCCTCTTGTTTGGACTTAGAATTTTTTCAATTGAATACACGTTGAGAAGGCTTGGTCTATAGGATTCTAACCTATCTATACCTACATCCCCTCTTGTTTGGACTTAGAATTTTTTCAATTGAATACACGTTGAGAAGGCTTGGTCTATAGGATTCTAACCTATCTATACCTACATCCCCTCTTGTTTGGACTTAGAATTTTTTCAATTGAATACACGTTGAGAAGGCTTGGTCTATAGGATTCTAACCTATCTATACCTACATCCCCTCTTGTTTGGACTTAGAATTTTTCAATTGAATACACGTTGAGAAGGCTTGGTCTATAGGATTCTAACCTATCTATACCTACATCCCCTCTTGTTTGGACTTAGAATTTTTTCAATTGAATACACGTTGAGAAGGCTTGGTCTATAGGATTCTAACCTATCTATACCTACATCCCCTCTTGTTTGGACTTAGAATTTTTTCAATTGAATACACGTTGAGAAGGCTTGGTCTATAGGATTCTAACCTATCTATACCTACATCCCCTCTTGTTTGGACTTAGAATTTTTTCAATTGAATACACGTTGAGAAGGCTTGGTCTATAGGATTCTAACCTATCTATACCTACATCCTCTCTTGTTTGGACTTAGAATTTTTTCAATTGAATACAATCTGAGAAGGCTTGGTCTATAGGATTCTAACCTATCTATACCTACATCCCCTCTTGTTTGGACTTAGAATTTTTTCAATTGAATACAATCTGAGAAGGCTTGGTCTATAGGATTCTCACCTATCTATACCTACATCCCCTCTTGTTTGGACTTAGAATTTTTTCAATTGAATACACGTTGAGAAGGCTTGGTCTATAGGATTCTAACCTATCTATACCTACATCCTCTCTTGTTTGGACTTAGAATTTTTTCAATTGAATACAATCTGAGAAGGCTTGGTCTATAGGATTCTAACCTATCTATACCTACATCCCCTCTTGTTTGGACTTAGAATTTTTTCAATTGAATACACGTTGAGAAGGCTTGGTCTATAGGATTCTTACCTATCTATACCTACATCCCCTCTTGTTTGGACTTAGAATTTTTTCAATTGAATACAATCTGAGAATGCTTGCTCTATAGGATTCTAACCTATCTATACCTACATCCCCTCTTGTTTGGACTTAGAATTTTTTCAATTGAATACAATCTGAGAAGGCTTGGTCTATAGGATTCTCACCTATCTACACCTACATCCCCTCTTGTTTGGACTTAGAATTTTTTCAATTGAATACAATCTGAGAAGGCTTGGTCTATAGGATTCTAACCTATCTATACCTACATCCCCTCTTGTTTGGACTTAGAATTTTTTCAATTGAATACAATCTGAGAAGGCTTGGTCTATAGGATTCTTACCTATCTATACCTACATCCCCTTTTGTTTGGACTTAGAATTTTTTCAATTGAATACAATCTGAGAAGGCTTGGTCTATAGGATTCTAACCTATCTATACCTACATCCCCTCTTGTTTGGACTTAGAATTTTTTCAATTGAATACACGTTTAGATGGCTTGGTCTATAGGATTCTAACCTATCTATACCTACATCCCCTCTTGTTTGGACTTAGAATTTTTTCAATTGAATACACGTTGAGAAGGCTTGGTCTATAGGATTCTTACCTATCTATACCTACATCCCCTCTTGTTTGGACTTAGAATTTTTTCAATTGAATACAATCTGAGAATGCTTGCTCTATAGGATTCTAACCTATCTATACCTACATCCCCTCTTGTTTGGACTTAGAATTTTTTCAATTGAATACACGTTTAGATGGCTTGGTCTATAGGAGTCTAACCTATCTATACCTACATCCCCTCTTGTTTGGACTTAGAATTTTTTCAATTGAATACACGTTGAGATGGCTTGGTCTATAGGATTCTTACCTATCTATACCTACATCCCCTCTTGTTTGGACTTAGAATTTTTTCAATTGAATACAATCTGAGAAGGCTTGGTCTATAGGATTCTAACCTATCTATACCTACATCCCCTCTTGTGTGGACTTAGAATTTTTTCAATTGAATACACGTTGAGAAGGCTTGGTCTATAGGATTCTAACCTATCTATACCTACATCCCCTCTTGTTTGGACTTAGAATTTTTTCAATTGAATACACGTTGAGAAGGCTTGGTCTATAGGATTCTTACCTATCTATACCTACATCCCCTCTTGTTTGGACTTAGAATTTTTTCAATTGAATACAATCTGAGAAGGCTTGGTCTATAGGATTGTAACCTATCTATACCTACATCCCCTCTTGTTTGGACTTAGAATTTTTCAATTGAATACACGTTGAGAAGGCTTGGTCTATAGGATTCTAACCTATCTATACCTACATCCCCTCTTGTTTGGACTTAGAATTTTTTCAATTGCATACACGTTGAGAAGGCTTGGTCTATAGGATTCTAACCTATCTATACCTACATCCCCTCTTGTTTGGACTTAGAATTTTTTCAATTGAATACAATCTGAGAAGGCTTGGTCTATAGGATTGTCACCTATCTATACCTACATCCCCTCTTGTTTGGACTTAGAATTTTTTCAATTGAATACAATCTGAGAAGGCTTGGTCTATAGGATTGTCACCTATCTATACCTACATCCCCTCTTGTTTGGACTTAGAATTTTTTCAATTGAATACAATCTGAGAAGGCTTGGTCTATAGGATTGTCACCTATCTATACCTACATCCCCTCTTGTTTGGACTTAGAATTTTTTCAATTGAATACACGTTGAGAAGGCTTGGTCTATAGGATTCTAACCTATCTATACCTACATCCCCTCTTGTTTGGACTTAGAATTTTTTCAATTGAATACACGTTGAGAAGGCTTGGTCTATAGGATTGTAACCTATCTATACCTACATCCCCTCTTGTTTGGACTTAGAATTTTTTCAATTGAATACACGTTGAGAAGGCTTGGTCTATAGGATTGTAACCTATCTATACCTACATCCCCTCTTGTTTGGACTTAGAATTTTTCAATTGAATACACGTTGAGAAGGCTTGGTCTATAGGATTGTAACCTATCTATACCTACATCCCCTCTTGTTTGGACTTAGAATTTTTTCAATTGAATACACGTTGAGAAGGCTTGGTCTATAGGATTCTAACCTATCTATACCTACATCCCCTCTTGTTTGGACTTAGAATTTTTTCAATTGAATACAATCTGAGAAGGCTTGGTCTATAGGATTCTTACCTATCTATACCTACATCCCCTCTTGTTTGGACTTAGAATTTTTTCAATTGAATACAATGTGAGAAAGCTTGGTCTATAGGATTCTCACTTATCTATACCTACATCCCCTCTTGTTTGGACTTAGAATTTGTTCAATTGAATACACGTTGAGAAGGCTTGGTCTATAGGATTCTCACCTATCTACACCTACATCCCCTCTTGTTTGGACTTAGAATTTTTTCAATTGAATACAATCTGAGAAGGCTTGGTCTATAGGATTCTAACCTATCTATACCTACATCCCCTCTTGTTTGGACTTAGAATTTTTTCAATTGAATACAATCTGAGAAGGCTTGGTCTATAGGATTCTTACCTATCTATACCTACATCCCCTTTTGTTTGGACTTAGAATTTTTTCAATTGAATACAATCTGAGAAGGCTTGGTCTATAGGATTCTAACCTATCTATACCTACATCCCCTCTTGTTTGGACTTAGAATTTTTTCAATTGAATACACGTTTAGATGGCTTGGTCTATAGGATTCTAACCTATCTATACCTACATCCCCTCTTGTTTGGACTTAGAATTTTTTCAATTGAATACACGTTGAGAAGGCTTGGTCTATAGGATTCTTACCTATCTATACCTACATCCCCTCTTGTTTGGACTTAGAATTTTTTCAATTGAATACAATCTGAGAATGCTTGCTCTATAGGATTCTAACCTATCTATACCTACATCCCCTCTTGTTTGGACTTAGAATTTTTTCAATTGAATACACGTTTAGATGGCTTGGTCTATAGGAGTCTAACCTATCTATACCTACATCCCCTCTTGTTTGGACTTAGAATTTTTTCAATTGAATACACGTTGAGATGGCTTGGTCTATAGGATTCTAACCTATCTATACCTACATCCCCTCTTGTTTGGACTTAGAATTTTTTCAATTGAATACACGTTGAGAAAGCTTGGTCTATAGGATTCTTACCTATCTATACCTACATCCCCTCTTGTTTGGACTTAGAATTTTTTCAATTGAATACAATCTGAGAAGGCTTGGTCTATAGGATTGTAACCTATCTATACCTACATCCCCTCTTGTTTGGACTTAGAATTTTTCAATTGAATACACGTTGAGAAGGCTTGGTCTATAGGATTCTAACCTATCTATACCTACATCCCCTCTTGTTTGGACTTAGAATTTTTTCAATTGCATACACGTTGAGAAGGCTTGGTCTATAGGATTCTAACCTATCTATACCTACATCCCCTCTTGTTTGGACTTAGAATTTTTCAATTGAATACAATCTGAGAAGGCTTGGTCTATAGGATTCTAACCTATCTATACCTACATCCCCTCTTGTTTGGACTTAGAATTTTTTCAATTGAATACACGTTGAGAAGGCTTGGTCTATAGGAGTCTCACCTATCAATACCTACATCCCCTCTTGTTTGGACTTAGAATTTTTTCAATTGAATACAATCTGAGAAGGCTTGGTCTATAGGATTCTAACCTATCTATACCTACATCCCCTCTTGTTTGGACTTAGAATTTTTTCAATTGAATACACGTTGAGAAGGCTTGGTCTATAGGATTCTAACCTATCTATACCTACATCCTCTCTTGTTTGGACTTAGAATTTTTTCAATTGAATACAATCTGAGAAGGCTTGGTCTATAGGATTCTAACCTATCTATACCTACATCCCCTCTTGTTTGGACTTAGAATTTTTTCAATTGAATACAATCTGAGAAGGCTTGGTCTATAGGATTCTCACCTATCTATACCTACATCCCCTCTTGTTTGGACTTAGAATTTTTCAATTGAATACAATCTGAGAAGGCTTGGTCTATAGGATTCTAACCTATCTATACCTACATCCCCTCTTGTTTGGACTTAGAATTTTTTCAATTGAATACACGTTGAGAAGGCTTGGTCTATAGGATTCTAACCTATCTATACCTACATCCCCTGTTGTTTTGACTTAGAATTTTTTCAATTGAATACAATCTGAGAAGGCTTGGTCTATAGGATTCTAACCTATCTATACCTACATCCCCTCTTGTTTGGACTTAGAATTTTTTCAATTGAATACACGTTGAGAAGGCTTGGTCTATAGGATTCTAACCTATCTATACCTACATCCCCTCTTGTTTGGACTTAGAATTTTTTCAATTGAATACAATCTGAGAAGGCTTGGTCTATAGGATTCTAACCTATCTATACCTACATCCCCTCTTGTTTGGACTTAGAATTTTTTCAATTGAATACACGTTGAGAAGGCTTGGTCTATAGGATTCTAACCTATCTATACCTACATCCCCTCTTGTTTGGACTTAGAATTTTTTCAATTGAATACACGTTGAGAAGGCTTGGTCTATAGGATTCTAACCTATCTATACCTACATCCCCTCTTGTTTGGACTTAGAATTTTTTCAATTGAATACACGTTGAGAAGGCTTGGTCTATAGGATTCTAACCTATCTATACCTACATCCCCTCTTGTTTGGACTTAGAATTTTTTCAATTGAATACAATCTGAGAAGGCTTGGTCTATAGGATTCTCACCTATCTATACCTACATCCCCTCTTGTTTGGACTTAGAATTTTTTCAATTGAATACACGTTGAGAAGGCTTGGTCTATAGGATTCTTACCTATCTATACCTACATCCCCTCTTGTTTGGACTTAGAATTTTTTCAATTGAATACACGTTGAAAAGGCTTGGTCTATAGGATTCTAACCTATCTATACCTACATCCCCTCTTGTTTGGACTTAGAATTTTTTCAATTGAATACACGTTGAGAAGGCTTGGTCTATAGGATTCTAACCTATCTATACCTACATCCCCTCTTGTTTGGACTTAGAATTTTTTCAATTGAATACACGTTGAAAAGGCTTGGTCTATAGGATTCTAACCTATCTATACCTACATCCCCTCTTGTTTGGACTTAGAATTTTTTCAATTGAATACACGTTGAGAAGGCTTGGTCTATAGGATTCTCACCTATCTATACCTACATCCCCTCTTGTTTGGACTTAGAATTTTTTCAATTGAATACACGTTGAGAAGGCTTGGTCTATAGGATTCTAACCTATCTATACCTACATCCCCTCTTGTTTGGACTTAGAATTTTTTCAATTGAATACACGTTGAAAAGGCTTGGTCTATAGGATTCTAACCTATCTATACCTACATCCCCTCTTGTTTGGACTTTGATTTTTTTTAATTGAATACACGTTGAGAAGGCTTGGTCTATAGGATTCTCACCTATCTATACCTACATCCCCTCTTGTTTGGACTTAGAATTTTTTCAATTGAATACAATCTGAGAAGGCTTGGTCTATAGGATTCTAACCTACCTATACCAACATCCCCTCTTGTTTGGACTTAGAATTTTTTCAATTGAATACAATCTGAGAAGGCTTGGTCGATAGGATTCTAACCTATCAATACCTACATCCCCTCTTGTTTGGACTTAGAATTTTTTCAATTGAATACAATCTGAGAAGGCTTGGTCTATAGGATTCTCACTTATCTATACCTACATCCCCTCTTGTTTGGACTTAGAATTTTTTCAATTGAATACACGTTGAGAAGGCTTGGTCTATAGGATTCTAACCTATCTATACCTACATCCCCTCTTGTTTGGACTTAGAATTTTTTCAATTGAATACACGTTGAGAAGGCTTGGTCTATAGGATTCTAACCTATCTATACCTACATCCCCTCTTGTTTGGACTTAGAATTTTTTCAATTGAATACACGTTTAGATGGCTTGGTCTATAGGATTCTAACCTATCTATACCTACATCCCCTCTTGTTTGGACTTAGAATTTTTTCAATTGAATACACGTTGAGAAGGCTTGGTCTATAGGATTCTTACCTATCTATACCTACATCCCCTCTTGTTTGGACTTAGAATTTTTTCAATTGAATACAATCTGAGAATGCTTGCTCTATAGGATTCTAACCTATCTATACCTACATCCCCTCTTGTTTGGACTTAGAATTTTTTCAATTGAATACACGTTTAGATGGCTTGGTCTATAGGAGTCTAACCTATCTATACCTACATCCCCTCTTGTTTGGACTTAGAATTTTTTCAATTGAATACACGTTGAGATGGCTTGGTCTATAGGATTCTTACCTATCTATACCTACATCCCCTCTTGTTTGGACTTAGAATTTTTTCAATTGAATACAATCTGAGAAGGCTTGGTCTATAGGATTCTAACCTATCTATACCTACATCCCCTCTTGTGTGGACTTAGAATTTTTTCAATTGAATACACGTTGAGAAGGCTTGGTCTATAGGATTCTAACCTATCTATACCTACATCCCCTCTTGTTTGGACTTAGAATTTTTTCAATTGAATACACGTTGAGAAGGCTTGGTCTATAGGATTCTTACCTATCTATACCTACATCCCCTCTTGTTTGGACTTAGAATTTTTTCAATTGAATACAATCTGAGAAGGCTTGGTCTATAGGATTGTAACCTATCTATACCTACATCCCCTCTTGTTTGGACTTAGAATTTTTCAATTGAATACACGTTGAGAAGGCTTGGTCTATAGGATTCTAACCTATCTATACCTACATCCCCTCTTGTTTGGACTTAGAATTTTTTCAATTGCATACACGTTGAGAAGGCTTGGTCTATAGGATTCTAACCTATCTATACCTACATCCCCTCTTGTTTGGACTTAGAATTTTTCAATTGAATACAATCTGAGAAGGCTTGGTCTATAGGATTCTAACCTATCTATACCTACATCCCCTCTTGTTTGGACTTAGAATTTTTTCAATTGAATACACGTTGAGAAGGCTTGGTCTATAGGAGTCTCACCTATCAATACCTACATCCCCTCTTGTTTGGACTTAGAATTTTTTCAATTGAATACAATCTGAGAAGGCTTGGTCTATAGGATTCTAACCTATCTATACCTACATCCCCTCTTGTTTGGACTTAGAATTTTTTCAATTGAATACACGTTGAGAAGGCTTGGTCTATAGGATTCTAACCTATCTATACCTACATCCTCTCTTGTTTGGACTTAGAATTTTTTCAATTGAATACAATCTGAGAAGGCTTGGTCTATAGGATTCTAACCTATCTATACCTACATCCCCTCTTGTTTGGACTTAGAATTTTTTCAATTGAATACAATCTGAGAAGGCTTGGTCTATAGGATTCTCACCTATCTATACCTACATCCCCTCTTGTTTGGACTTAGAATTTTTCAATTGAATACAATCTGAGAAGGCTTGGTCTATAGGATTCTAACCTATCTATACCTACATCCCCTCTTGTTTGGACTTAGAATTTTTTCAATTGAATACACGTTGAGAAGGCTTGGTCTATAGGATTCTAACCTATCTATACCTACATCCCCTCTTGTTTGGACTTAGAATTTTTTCAATTGAATACACGTTGAGAAGGCTTGGTCTATAGGATTCTAACCTATCTATACCTACATCCCCTCTTGTTTGGACTTAGAATTTTTTCAATTGAATACACGTTGAGAAGGCTTGGTCTATAGGATTCTAACCTATCTATACCTACATCCTCTCTTGTTTGGACTTAGAATTTTTTCAATTGAATACAATCTGAGAAGGCTTGGTCTATAGGATTCTAACCTATCTATACCTACATCCCCTCTTGTTTGGACTTAGAATTTTTTCAATTGAATACAATCTGAGAAGGCTTGGTCTATAGGATTCTCACCTATCTATACCTACATCCCCTCTTGTTTGGACTTAGAATTTTTCAATTGAATACAATCTGAGAAGGCTTGGTCTATAGGATTCTAACCTATCTATACCTACATCCCCTCTTGTTTGGACTTAGAATTTTTTCAATTGAATACACGTTGAGAAGGCTTGGTCTATAGGATTCTAACCTATCTATACCTACATCCTCTCTTGTTTGGACTTAGAATTTTTTCAATTGAATACAATCTGAGAAGGCTTGGTCTATAGGATTCTAACCTATCTATACCTACATCCCCTCTTGTTTGGACTTAGAATTTTTTCAATTGAATACAATCTGAGAAGGCTTGGTCTATAGGATTCTCACCTATCTATACCTACATCCCCTCTTGTTTGGACTTAGAATTTTTCAATTGAATACAATCTGAGAAGGCTTGGTCTATAGGATTCTAACCTATCTATACCTACATCCCCTCTTGTTTGGACTTAGAATTTTTTCAATTGAATACACGTTGAGAAGGCTTGGTCTATAGGATTCTAACCTATCTATACCTACATCCCCTCTTGTTTGGACTTAGAATTTTTTCAATTGAATACACGTTGAGAAGGCTTGGTCTATAGGATTCTAACCTATCTATACCTACATCCCCTCTTGTTTGGACTTAGAATTTTTTCAATTGAATACACGTTGAGAAGGCTTGGTCTATAGGATTCTAACCTATCTATACCTACATCCTCTCTTGTTTGGACTTAGAATTTTTTCAATTGAATACAATCTGAGAAGGCTTGGTCTATAGGATTCTAACCTATCTATACCTACATCCCCTCTTGTTTGGACTTAGAATTTTTTCAATTGAATACAATCTGAGAAGGCTTGGTCTATAGGATTCTCACCTATCTATACCTACATCCCCTCTTGTTTGGACTTAGAATTTTTCAATTGAATACAATCTGAGAAGGCTTGGTCTATAGGATTCTAACCTATCTATACCTACATCCCCTCTTGTTTGGACTTAGAATTTTTTCAATTGAATACACGTTGAGAAGGCTTGGTCTATAGGATTCTAACCTATCTATACCTACATCCCCTCTTGTTTGGACTTAGAATTTTTTCAATTGAATACACGTTGAGAAGGCTTGGTCTATAGGATTCTAACCTATCTATACCTACATCCCCTCTTGTTTGGACTTAGAATTTTTTCAATTGAATACACGTTGAGAAGGCTTGGTCTATAGGATTCTAACCTATCTATACCTACATCCCCTCTTGTTTGGACTTAGAATTTTTCAATTGAATACACGTTGAGAAGGCTTGGTCTATAGGATTCTAACCTATCTATACCTACATCCCCTCTTGTTTGGACTTAGAATTTTTTCAATTGAATACACGTTGAGAAGGCTTGGTCTATAGGATTCTAACCTATCTATACCTACATCCCCTCTTGTTTGGACTTAGAATTTTTTCAATTGAATACACGTTGAGAAGGCTTGGTCTATAGGATTCTAACCTATCTATACCTACATCCCCTCTTGTTTGGACTTAGAATTTTTTCAATTGAATACACGTTGAGAAGGCTTGGTCTATAGGATTCTAACCTATCTATACCTACATCCCCTCTTGTTTGGACTTAGAATTTTTTCAATTGAATACACGTTGAGAAGGCTTGGTCTATAGGATTCTAACCTATCTATACCTACATCCCCTCTTGTTTGGACTTAGAATTTTTCAATTGAATACACGTTGAGAAGGCTTGGTCTATAGGATTCTAACCTATCTATACCTACATCCCCTCTTGTTTGGACTTAGAATTTTTTCAATTGAATACACGTTGAGAAGGCTTGGTCTATAGGATTCTAACCTATCTATACCTACATCCCCTCTTGTTTGGACTTAGAATTTTTTCAATTGAATACACGTTGAGAAGGCTTGGTCTATAGGATTCTAACCTATCTATACCTACATCCCCTCTTGTTTGGACTTAGAATTTTTTCAATTGAATACACGTTGAGAAGGCTTGGTCTATAGGATTCTAACCTATCTATACCTACATCCTCTCTTGTTTGGACTTAGAATTTTTTCAATTGAATACAATCTGAGAAGGCTTGGTCTATAGGATTCTAACCTATCTATACCTACATCCCCTCTTGTTTGGACTTAGAATTTTTTCAATTGAATACAATCTGAGAAGGCTTGGTCTATAGGATTCTCACCTATCTATACCTACATCCCCTCTTGTTTGGACTTAGAATTTTTTCAATTGAATACACGTTGAGAAGGCTTGGTCTATAGGATTCTAACCTATCTATACCTACATCCTCTCTTGTTTGGACTTAGAATTTTTTCAATTGAATACAATCTGAGAAGGCTTGGTCTATAGGATTCTAACCTATCTATACCTACATCCCCTCTTGTTTGGACTTAGAATTTTTTCAATTGAATACACGTTGAGAAGGCTTGGTCTATAGGATTCTTACCTATCTATACCTACATCCCCTCTTGTTTGGACTTAGAATTTTTTCAATTGAATACAATCTGAGAATGCTTGCTCTATAGGATTCTAACCTATCTATACCTACATCCCCTCTTGTTTGGACTTAGAATTTTTTCAATTGAATACAATCTGAGAAGGCTTGGTCTATAGGATTCTCACCTATCTACACCTACATCCCCTCTTGTTTGGACTTAGAATTTTTTCAATTGAATACAATCTGAGAAGGCTTGGTCTATAGGATTCTTACCTATCTATACCTACATCCCCTTTTGTTTGGACTTAGAATTTTTTCAATTGAATACAATCTGAGAAGGCTTGGTCTATAGGATTCTAACCTATCTATACCTACATCCCCTCTTGTTTGGACTTAGAATTTTTTCAATTGAATACACGTTTAGATGGCTTGGTCTATAGGATTCTAACCTATCTATACCTACATCCCCTCTTGTTTGGACTTAGAATTTTTTCAATTGAATACACGTTGAGAAGGCTTGGTCTATAGGATTCTTACCTATCTATACCTACATCCCCTCTTGTTTGGACTTAGAATTTTTTCAATTGAATACAATCTGAGAATGCTTGCTCTATAGGATTCTAACCTATCTATACCTACATCCCCTCTTGTTTGGACTTAGAATTTTTTCAATTGAATACACGTTTAGATGGCTTGGTCTATAGGAGTCTAACCTATCTATACCTACATCCCCTCTTGTTTGGACTTAGAATTTTTTCAATTGAATACACGTTGAGATGGCTTGGTCTATAGGATTCTTACCTATCTATACCTACATCCCCTCTTGTTTGGACTTAGAATTTTTTCAATTGAATACAATCTGAGAAGGCTTGGTCTATAGGATTCTAACCTATCTATACCTACATCCCCTCTTGTGTGGACTTAGAATTTTTTCAATTGAATACACGTTGAGAAGGCTTGGTCTATAGGATTCTAACCTATCTATACCTACATCCCCTCTTGTTTGGACTTAGAATTTTTTCAATTGAATACACGTTGAGAAGGCTTGGTCTATAGGATTCTTACCTATCTATACCTACATCCCCTCTTGTTTGGACTTAGAATTTTTTCAATTGAATACAATCTGAGAAGGCTTGGTCTATAGGATTGTAACCTATCTATACCTACATCCCCTCTTGTTTGGACTTAGAATTTTTCAATTGAATACACGTTGAGAAGGCTTGGTCTATAGGATTCTAACCTATCTATACCTACATCCCCTCTTGTTTGGACTTAGAATTTTTTCAATTGCATACACGTTGAGAAGGCTTGGTCTATAGGATTCTAACCTATCTATACCTACATCCCCTCTTGTTTGGACTTAGAATTTTTTCAATTGAATACAATCTGAGAAGGCTTGGTCTATAGGATTGTCACCTATCTATACCTACATCCCCTCTTGTTTGGACTTAGAATTTTTTCAATTGAATACAATCTGAGAAGGCTTGGTCTATAGGATTGTCACCTATCTATACCTACATCCCCTCTTGTTTGGACTTAGAATTTTTTCAATTGAATACAATCTGAGAAGGCTTGGTCTATAGGATTGTCACCTATCTATACCTACATCCCCTCTTGTTTGGACTTAGAATTTTTTCAATTGAATACACGTTGAGAAGGCTTGGTCTATAGGATTCTAACCTATCTATACCTACATCCCCTCTTGTTTGGACTTAGAATTTTTTCAATTGAATACACGTTGAGAAGGCTTGGTCTATAGGATTGTAACCTATCTATACCTACATCCCCTCTTGTTTGGACTTAGAATTTTTTCAATTGAATACACGTTGAGAAGGCTTGGTCTATAGGATTGTAACCTATCTATACCTACATCCCCTCTTGTTTGGACTTAGAATTTTTCAATTGAATACACGTTGAGAAGGCTTGGTCTATAGGATTGTAACCTATCTATACCTACATCCCCTCTTGTTTGGACTTAGAATTTTTTCAATTGAATACACGTTGAGAAGGCTTGGTCTATAGGATTCTAACCTATCTATACCTACATCCCCTCTTGTTTGGACTTAGAATTTTTTCAATTGAATACAATCTGAGAAGGCTTGGTCTATAGGATTCTTACCTATCTATACCTACATCCCCTCTTGTTTGGACTTAGAATTTTTTCAATTGAATACAATGTGAGAAAGCTTGGTCTATAGGATTCTCACTTATCTATACCTACATCCCCTCTTGTTTGGACTTAGAATTTGTTCAATTGAATACACGTTGAGAAGGCTTGGTCTATAGGATTCTCACCTATCTACACCTACATCCCCTCTTGTTTGGACTTAGAATTTTTTCAATTGAATACAATCTGAGAAGGCTTGGTCTATAGGATTCTAACCTATCTATACCTACATCCCCTCTTGTTTGGACTTAGAATTTTTTCAATTGAATACAATCTGAGAAGGCTTGGTCTATAGGATTCTTACCTATCTATACCTACATCCCCTTTTGTTTGGACTTAGAATTTTTTCAATTGAATACAATCTGAGAAGGCTTGGTCTATAGGATTCTAACCTATCTATACCTACATCCCCTCTTGTTTGGACTTAGAATTTTTTCAATTGAATACACGTTTAGATGGCTTGGTCTATAGGATTCTAACCTATCTATACCTACATCCCCTCTTGTTTGGACTTAGAATTTTTTCAATTGAATACACGTTGAGAAGGCTTGGTCTATAGGATTCTTACCTATCTATACCTACATCCCCTCTTGTTTGGACTTAGAATTTTTTCAATTGAATACAATCTGAGAATGCTTGCTCTATAGGATTCTAACCTATCTATACCTACATCCCCTCTTGTTTGGACTTAGAATTTTTTCAATTGAATACACGTTTAGATGGCTTGGTCTATAGGAGTCTAACCTATCTATACCTACATCCCCTCTTGTTTGGACTTAGAATTTTTTCAATTGAATACACGTTGAGATGGCTTGGTCTATAGGATTCTAACCTATCTATACCTACATCCCCTCTTGTTTGGACTTAGAATTTTTTCAATTGAATACACGTTGAGAAGGCTTGGTCTATAGGATTCTTACCTATCTATACCTACATCCCCTCTTGTTTGGACTTAGAATTTTTTCAATTGAATACAATCTGAGAAGGCTTGGTCTATAGGATTGTAACCTATCTATACCTACATCCCCTCTTGTTTGGACTTAGAATTTTTCAATTGAATACACGTTGAGAAGGCTTGGTCTATAGGATTCTAACCTATCTATACCTACATCCCCTCTTGTTTGGACTTAGAATTTTTTCAATTGCATACACGTTGAGAAGGCTTGGTCTATAGGATTCTAACCTATCTATACCTACATCCCCTCTTGTTTGGACTTAGAATTTTTCAATTGAATACAATCTGAGAAGGCTTGGTCTATAGGATTCTAACCTATCTATACCTACATCCCCTCTTGTTTGGACTTAGAATTTTTTCAATTGAATACACGTTGAGAAGGCTTGGTCTATAGGAGTCTCACCTATCAATACCTACATCCCCTCTTGTTTGGACTTAGAATTTTTTCAATTGAATACAATCTGAGAAGGCTTGGTCTATAGGATTCTAACCTATCTATACCTACATCCCCTCTTGTTTGGACTTAGAATTTTTTCAATTGAATACACGTTGAGAAGGCTTGGTCTATAGGATTCTAACCTATCTATACCTACATCCTCTCTTGTTTGGACTTAGAATTTTTTCAATTGAATACAATCTGAGAAGGCTTGGTCTATAGGATTCTAACCTATCTATACCTACATCCCCTCTTGTTTGGACTTAGAATTTTTTCAATTGAATACAATCTGAGAAGGCTTGGTCTATAGGATTCTCACCTATCTATACCTACATCCCCTCTTGTTTGGACTTAGAATTTTTCAATTGAATACAATCTGAGAAGGCTTGGTCTATAGGATTCTAACCTATCTATACCTACATCCCCTCTTGTTTGGACTTAGAATTTTTTCAATTGAATACACGTTGAGAAGGCTTGGTCTATAGGATTCTAACCTATCTATACCTACATCCCCTGTTGTTTTGACTTAGAATTTTTTCAATTGAATACAATCTGAGAAGGCTTGGTCTATAGGATTCTAACCTATCTATACCTACATCCCCTCTTGTTTGGACTTAGAATTTTTTCAATTGAATACACGTTGAGAAGGCTTGGTCTATAGGATTCTAACCTATCTATACCTACATCCCCTCTTGTTTGGACTTAGAATTTTTTCAATTGAATACAATCTGAGAAGGCTTGGTCTATAGGATTCTAACCTATCTATACCTACATCCCCTCTTGTTTGGACTTAGAATTTTTTCAATTGAATACACGTTGAGAAGGCTTGGTCTATAGGATTCTAACCTATCTATACCTACATCCCCTCTTGTTTGGACTTAGAATTTTTTCAATTGAATACACGTTGAGAAGGCTTGGTCTATAGGATTCTAACCTATCTATACCTACATCCCCTCTTGTTTGGACTTAGAATTTTTTCAATTGAATACACGTTGAGAAGGCTTGGTCTATAGGATTCTAACCTATCTATACCTACATCCCCTCTTGTTTGGACTTAGAATTTTTTCAATTGAATACAATCTGAGAAGGCTTGGTCTATAGGATTCTAACCTATCTATACCTACATCCCCTCTTGTTTGGACTTAGAATTTTTTCAATTGAATACATGTTGAGAAGGCTTGGTCTATAGGATTCTAACCTATCTATACCTACATCCCCTCTTGTTTGGACTTAGAATTTTTTCAATTGAATACACGTTGAGAAGGCTTGGTCTATAGGATTCTAACCTATCTATACCTACATCCCCTCTTGTTTGGACTTAGAATTTTTTCAATTGAATACAATCTGAGAAGGCTTGGTCTATAGGATTCTAACCTATCTATACCTACATCCCCTCTTGTTTGGACTTAGAATTTTTTCAATTGAATACACGTTGAGAAGGCTTGGTCTATAGGATTCTAACCTATCTATACCTACATCCCCTCTTGTTTGGACTTAGAATTTTTTCAATTGAATACAATCTGAGAAGGCTTGGTCTATAGGATTCTAACCTATCTATACCTACATCCCCTCTTGTTTGGACTTAGAATTTTTTCAATTGAATACAATCTGAGAAGGCTTGGTCTATAGGATTGTCACCTATCTATACCTACATCCCCTCTTGTTTGGACTTAGAATTTTTTCAATTGAATACAATCTGAGAAGGCTTGGTCTATAGGATTGTCACCTATCTATACCTACATCCCCTCTTGTTTGGACTTAGAATTTTTTCAATTGAATACAATCTGAGAAGGCTTGGTCTATAGGATTGTCACCTATCTATACCTACATCCCCTCTTGTTTGGACTTAGAATTTTTTCAATTGAATACACGTTGAGAAGGCTTGGTCTATAGGATTCTAACCTATCTATACCTACATCCCCTCTTGTTTGGACTTAGAATTTTTTCAATTGAATACACGTTGAGAAGGCTTGGTCTATAGGATTGTAACCTATCTATACCTACATCCCCTCTTGTTTGGACTTAGAATTTTTTCAATTGAATACACGTTGAGAAGGCTTGGTCTATAGGATTGTAACCTATCTATACCTACATCCCCTCTTGTTTGGACTTAGAATTTTTCAATTGAATACACGTTGAGAAGGCTTGGTCTATAGGATTGTAACCTATCTATACCTACATCCCCTCTTGTTTGGACTTAGAATTTTTTCAATTGAATACACGTTGAGAAGGCTTGGTCTATAGGATTCTAACCTATCTATACCTACATCCCCTCTTGTTTGGACTTAGAATTTTTTCAATTGAATACAATCTGAGAAGGCTTGGTCTATAGGATTCTTACCTATCTATACCTACATCCCCTCTTGTTTGGACTTAGAATTTTTTCAATTGAATACAATGTGAGAAAGCTTGGTCTATAGGATTCTCACTTATCTATACCTACATCCCCTCTTGTTTGGACTTAGAATTTGTTCAATTGAATACACGTTGAGAAGGCTTGGTCTATAGGATTCTAACCTATCTATACCTACATCCCCTCTTGTTTGGACTTAGAATTTTTTCAATTGAATACACTCTGAGAAGGCTTGGTCTATAGGATTCTAACCTATCTATACCTACATCCCCTCTTGTTTGGACTTAGAATTTTTTCAATTGAATACACGTTGAGAAGGCTTGGTCTATAGGATTCTTACCTATCAATACCTACATCCCCTCTTGTTTGGACTTAGAATTTTTTCAATTGAATACACGTTGAGAAGGCTTGGTCTATAGGATTCTAACCTATCTATACCTACATCCCCTCTTGTTTGGACTTAGAATTTTTTCAATTGAATACAATCTGAGAATGCTTGCTCTATAGGATTCTAACCTATCTATACCTACATCCCCTCTTGTTTGGACTTAGAATTTTTTCAATTGAATACAATCTGAGAAGGCTTGGTCTATAGGATTCTCACCTATCTACACCTACATCCCCTCTTGTTTGGACTTAGAATTTTTTCAATTGAATACAATCTGAGAAGGCTTGGTCTATAGGATTCTAACCTATCTATACCTACATCCCCTCTTGTTTGGACTTAGAATTTTTTCAATTGAATACAATCTGAGAAGGCTTGGTCTATAGGATTCTTACCTATCTATACCTACATCCCCTTTTGTTTGGACTTAGAATTTTTTCAATTGAATACAATCTGAGAAGGCTTGGTCTATAGGATTCTAACCTATCTATACCTACATCCCCTCTTGTTTGGACTTAGAATTTTTTCAATTGAATACACGTTTAGATGGCTTGGTCTATAGGATTCTAACCTATCTATACCTACATCCCCTCTTGTTTGGACTTAGAATTTTTTCAATTGAATACACGTTGAGAAGGCTTGGTCTATAGGATTCTTACCTATCTATACCTACATCCCCTCTTGTTTGGACTTAGAATTTTTTCAATTGAATACAATCTGAGAATGCTTGCTCTATAGGATTCTAACCTATCTATACCTACATCCCCTCTTGTTTGGACTTAGAATTTTTTCAATTGAATACACGTTTAGATGGCTTGGTCTATAGGAGTCTAACCTATCTATACCTACATCCCCTCTTGTTTGGACTTAGAATTTTTTCAATTGAATACACGTTGAGATGGCTTGGTCTATAGGATTCTTACCTATCTATACCTACATCCCCTCTTGTTTGGACTTAGAATTTTTTCAATTGAATACAATCTGAGAAGGCTTGGTCTATAGGATTCTAACCTATCTATACCTACATCCCCTCTTGTGTGGACTTAGAATTTTTTCAATTGAATACACGTTGAGAAGGCTTGGTCTATAGGATTCTAACCTATCTATACCTACATCCCCTCTTGTTTGGACTTAGAATTTTTTCAATTGAATACACGTTGAGAAGGCTTGGTCTATAGGATTCTTACCTATCTATACCTACATCCCCTCTTGTTTGGACTTAGAATTTTTTCAATTGAATACAATCTGAGAAGGCTTGGTCTATAGGATTGTAACCTATCTATACCTACATCCCCTCTTGTTTGGACTTAGAATTTTTCAATTGAATACACGTTGAGAAGGCTTGGTCTATAGGATTCTAACCTATCTATACCTACATCCCCTCTTGTTTGGACTTAGAATTTTTTCAATTGCATACACGTTGATTAGGCTTGGTCTATAGGATTCTAACCTATCTATACCTACATCCCCTCTTGTTTGGACTTAGAATTTTTTCAATTGAATACAATCTGAGAAGGCTTGGTCTATAGGATTGTCACCTATCTATACCTACATCCCCTCTTGTTTGGACTTAGAATTTTTTCAATTGAATACAATCTGAGAAGGCTTGGTCTATAGGATTGTCACCTATCTATACCTACATCCCCTCTTGTTTGGACTTAGAATTTTTTCAATTGAATACAATCTGAGAAGGCTTGGTCTATAGGATTGTCACCTATCTATACCTACATCCCCTCTTGTTTGGACTTAGAATTTTTTCAATTGAATACACGTTGAGAAGGCTTGGTCTATAGGATTCTAACCTATCTATACCTACATCCCCTCTTGTTTGGACTTAGAATTTTTTCAATTGAATACACGTTGAGAAGGCTTGGTCTATAGGATTGTAACCTATCTATACCTACATCCCCTCTTGTTTGGACTTAGAATTTTTTCAATTGAATACACGTTGAGAAGGCTTGGTCTATAGGATTGTAACCTATCTATACCTACATCCCCTCTTGTTTGGACTTAGAATTTTTCAATTGAATACACGTTGAGAAGGCTTGGTCTATAGGATTGTAACCTATCTATACCTACATCCCCTCTTGTTTGGACTTAGAATTTTTTCAATTGAATACACGTTGAGAAGGCTTGGTCTATAGGATTCTAACCTATCTATACCTACATCCCCTCTTGTTTGGACTTAGAATTTTTTCAATTGAATACAATCTGAGAAGGCTTGGTCTATAGGATTCTTACCTATCTATACCTACATCCCCTCTTGTTTGGACTTAGAATTTTTTCAATTGAATACAATGTGAGAAAGCTTGGTCTATAGGATTCTCACTTATCTATACCTACATCCCCTCTTGTTTGGACTTAGAATTTGTTCAATTGAATACACGTTGAGAAGGCTTGGTCTATAGGATTCTAACCTATCTATACCTACATCCCCTCTTGTTTGGACTTAGAATTTTTTCAATTGAATACACTCTGAGAAGGCTTGGTCTATAGGATTCTAACCTATCTATACCTACATCCCCTCTTGTTTGGACTTAGAATTTTTTCAATTGAATACACGTTGAGAAGGCTTGGTCTATAGGATTCTTACCTATCTATACCTACATCCCCTCTTGTTTGGACTTAGAATTTTTTCAATTGAATACAATCTGAGAATGCTTGCTCTATAGGATTCTAACCTATCTATACCTACATCCCCTCTTGTTTGGACTTAGAATTTTTTCAATTGAATACAATCTGAGAAGGCTTGGTCTATAGGATTCTCACCTATCTACACCTACATCCCCTCTTGTTTGGACTTAGAATTTTTTCAATTGAATACAATCTGAGAAGGCTTGGTCTATAGGATTCTAACCTATCTATACCTACATCCCCTCTTGTTTGGACTTAGAATTTTTTCAATTGAATACAATCTGAGAAGGCTTGGTCTATAGGATTCTTACCTATCTATACCTACATCCCCTTTTGTTTGGACTTAGAATTTTTTCAATTGAATACAATCTGAGAAGGCTTGGTCTATAGGATTCTAACCTATCTATACCTACATCCCCTCTTGTTTGGACTTAGAATTTTTTCAATTGAATACACGTTTAGATGGCTTGGTCTATAGGATTCTAACCTATCTATACCTACATCCCCTCTTGTTTGGACTTAGAATTTTTTCAATTGAATACACGTTGAGAAGGCTTGGTCTATAGGATTCTTACCTATCTATACCTACATCCCCTCTTGTTTGGACTTAGAATTTTTTCAATTGAATACAATCTGAGAATGCTTGCTCTATAGGATTCTAACCTATCTATACCTACATCCCCTCTTGTTTGGACTTAGAATTTTTTCAATTGAATACACGTTTAGATGGCTTGGTCTATAGGAGTCTAACCTATCTATACCTACATCCCCTCTTGTTTGGACTTAGAATTTTTTCAATTGAATACACGTTGAGATGGCTTGGTCTATAGGATTCTTACCTATCTATACCTACATCCCCTCTTGTTTGGACTTAGAATTTTTTCAATTGAATACAATCTGAGAAGGCTTGGTCTATAGGATTCTAACCTATCTATACCTACATCCCCTCTTGTGTGGACTTAGAATTTTTTCAATTGAATACACGTTGAGAAGGCTTGGTCTATAGGATTCTAACCTATCTATACCTACATCCCCTCTTGTTTGGACTTAGAATTTTTTCAATTGAATACACGTTGAGAAGGCTTGGTCTATAGGATTCTTACCTATCTATACCTACATCCCCTCTTGTTTGGACTTAGAATTTTTTCAATTGAATACAATCTGAGAAGGCTTGGTCTATAGGATTGTAACCTATCTATACCTACATCCCCTCTTGTTTGGACTTAGAATTTTTCAATTGAATACACGTTGAGAAGGCTTGGTCTATAGGATTCTAACCTATCTATACCTACATCCCCTCTTGTTTGGACTTAGAATTTTTTCAATTGCATACACGTTGAGAAGGCTTGGTCTATAGGATTCTAACCTATCTATACCTACATCCCCTCTTGTTTGGACTTAGAATTTTTCAATTGAATACAATCTGAGAAGGCTTGGTCTATAGGATTCTAACCTATCTATACCTACATCCCCTCTTGTTTGGACTTAGAATTTTTTCAATTGAATACACGTTGAGAAGGCTTGGTCTATAGGAGTCTCACCTATCAATACCTACATCCCCTCTTGTTTGGACTTAGAATTTTTTCAATTGAATACAATCTGAGAAGGCTTGGTCTATAGGATTCTAACCTATCTATACCTACATCCCCTCTTGTTTGGACTTAGAATTTTTTCAATTGAATACACGTTGAGAAGGCTTGGTCTATAGGATTCTAACCTATCTATACCTACATCCTCTCTTGTTTGGACTTAGAATTTTTTCAATTGAATACAATCTGAGAAGGCTTGGTCTATAGGATTCTAACCTATCTATACCTACATCCCCTCTTGTTTGGACTTAGAATTTTTTCAATTGAATACAATCTGAGAAGGCTTGGTCTATAGGATTCTCACCTATCTATACCTACATCCCCTCTTGTTTGGACTTAGAATTTTTCAATTGAATACAATCTGAGAAGGCTTGGTCTATAGGATTCTAACCTATCTATACCTACATCCCCTCTTGTTTGGACTTAGAATTTTTTCAATTGAATACACGTTGAGAAGGCTTGGTCTATAGGATTCTAACCTATCTATACCTACATCCCCTCTTGTTTGGACTTAGAATTTTTTCAATTGAATACACGTTGAGAAGGCTTGGTCTATAGGATTCTAACCTATCTATACCTACATCCCCTCTTGTTTGGACTTAGAATTTTTTCAATTGAATACACGTTGAGAAGGCTTGGTCTATAGGATTCTAACCTATCTATACCTACATCCTCTCTTGTTTGGACTTAGAATTTTTTCAATTGAATACAATCTGAGAAGGCTTGGTCTATAGGATTCTAACCTATCTATACCTACATCCCCTCTTGTTTGGACTTAGAATTTTTTCAATTGAATACAATCTGAGAAGGCTTGGTCTATAGGATTCTCACCTATCTATACCTACATCCCCTCTTGTTTGGACTTAGAATTTTTCAATTGAATACAATCTGAGAAGGCTTGGTCTATAGGATTCTAACCTATCTATACCTACATCCCCTCTTGTTTGGACTTAGAATTTTTTCAATTGAATACACGTTGAGAAGGCTTGGTCTATAGGATTCTAACCTATCTATACCTACATCCTCTCTTGTTTGGACTTAGAATTTTTTCAATTGAATACAATCTGAGAAGGCTTGGTCTATAGGATTCTAACCTATCTATACCTACATCCCCTCTTGTTTGGACTTAGAATTTTTTCAATTGAATACAATCTGAGAAGGCTTGGTCTATAGGATTCTCACCTATCTATACCTACATCCCCTCTTGTTTGGACTTAGAATTTTTCAATTGAATACAATCTGAGAAGGCTTGGTCTATAGGATTCTAACCTATCTATACCTACATCCCCTCTTGTTTGGACTTAGAATTTTTTCAATTGAATACACGTTGAGAAGGCTTGGTCTATAGGATTCTAACCTATCTATACCTACATCCCCTCTTGTTTGGACTTAGAATTTTTTCAATTGAATACACGTTGAGAAGGCTTGGTCTATAGGATTCTAACCTATCTATACCTACATCCCCTCTTGTTTGGACTTAGAATTTTTTCAATTGAATACACGTTGAGAAGGCTTGGTCTATAGGATTCTAACCTATCTATACCTACATCCTCTCTTGTTTGGACTTAGAATTTTTTCAATTGAATACAATCTGAGAAGGCTTGGTCTATAGGATTCTAACCTATCTATACCTACATCCCCTCTTGTTTGGACTTAGAATTTTTTCAATTGAATACAATCTGAGAAGGCTTGGTCTATAGGATTCTCACCTATCTATACCTACATCCCCTCTTGTTTGGACTTAGAATTTTTCAATTGAATACAATCTGAGAAGGCTTGGTCTATAGGATTCTAACCTATCTATACCTACATCCCCTCTTGTTTGGACTTAGAATTTTTTCAATTGAATACACGTTGAGAAGGCTTGGTCTATAGGATTCTAACCTATCTATACCTACATCCCCTCTTGTTTGGACTTAGAATTTTTTCAATTGAATACACGTTGAGAAGGCTTGGTCTATAGGATTCTAACCTATCTATACCTACATCCCCTCTTGTTTGGACTTAGAATTTTTTCAATTGAATACACGTTGAGAAGGCTTGGTCTATAGGATTCTAACCTATCTATACCTACATCCCCTCTTGTTTGGACTTAGAATTTTTCAATTGAATACACGTTGAGAAGGCTTGGTCTATAGGATTCTAACCTATCTATACCTACATCCCCTCTTGTTTGGACTTAGAATTTTTTCAATTGAATACACGTTGAGAAGGCTTGGTCTATAGGATTCTAACCTATCTATACCTACATCCCCTCTTGTTTGGACTTAGAATTTTTTCAATTGAATACACGTTGAGAAGGCTTGGTCTATAGGATTCTAACCTATCTATACCTACATCCCCTCTTGTTTGGACTTAGAATTTTTTCAATTGAATACACGTTGAGAAGGCTTGGTCTATAGGATTCTAACCTATCTATACCTACATCCCCTCTTGTTTGGACTTAGAATTTTTTCAATTGAATACACGTTGAGAAGGCTTGGTCTATAGGATTCTAACCTATCTATACCTACATCCCCTCTTGTTTGGACTTAGAATTTTTCAATTGAATACACGTTGAGAAGGCTTGGTCTATAGGATTCTAACCTATCTATACCTACATCCCCTCTTGTTTGGACTTAGAATTTTTTCAATTGAATACACGTTGAGAAGGCTTGGTCTATAGGATTCTAACCTATCTATACCTACATCCCCTCTTGTTTGGACTTAGAATTTTTTCAATTGAATACACGTTGAGAAGGCTTGGTCTATAGGATTCTAACCTATCTATACCTACATCCCCTCTTGTTTGGACTTAGAATTTTTTCAATTGAATACACGTTGAGAAGGCTTGGTCTATAGGATTCTAACCTATCTATACCTACATCCTCTCTTGTTTGGACTTAGAATTTTTTCAATTGAATACAATCTGAGAAGGCTTGGTCTATAGGATTCTAACCTATCTATACCTACATCCCCTCTTGTTTGGACTTAGAATTTTTTCAATTGAATACAATCTGAGAAGGCTTGGTCTATAGGATTCTCACCTATCTATACCTACATCCCCTCTTGTTTGGACTTAGAATTTTTTCAATTGAATACACGTTGAGAAGGCTTGGTCTATAGGATTCTAACCTATCTATACCTACATCCTCTCTTGTTTGGACTTAGAATTTTTTCAATTGAATACAATCTGAGAAGGCTTGGTCTATAGGATTCTAACCTATCTATACCTACATCCCCTCTTGTTTGGACTTAGAATTTTTTCAATTGAATACACGTTGAGAAGGCTTGGTCTATAGGATTCTTACCTATCTATACCTACATCCCCTCTTGTTTGGACTTAGAATTTTTTCAATTGAATACAATCTGAGAATGCTTGCTCTATAGGATTCTAACCTATCTATACCTACATCCCCTCTTGTTTGGACTTAGAATTTTTTCAATTGAATACAATCTGAGAAGGCTTGGTCTATAGGATTCTCACCTATCTACACCTACATCCCCTCTTGTTTGGACTTAGAATTTTTTCAATTGAATACAATCTGAGAAGGCTTGGTCTATAGGATTCTAACCTATCTATACCTACATCCCCTCTTGTTTGGACTTAGAATTTTTTCAATTGAATACAATCTGAGAAGGCTTGGTCTATAGGATTCTTACCTATCTATACCTACATCCCCTTTTGTTTGGACTTAGAATTTTTTCAATTGAATACAATCTGAGAAGGCTTGGTCTATAGGATTCTAACCTATCTATACCTACATCCCCTCTTGTTTGGACTTAGAATTTTTTCAATTGAATACACGTTGAGAAGGCTTGGTCTATAGGATTCTTACCTATCTATACCTACATCCCCTCTTGTTTGGACTTAGAATTTTTTCAATTGAATACAATCTGAGAATGCTTGCTCTATAGGATTCTAACCTATCTATACCTACATCCCCTCTTGTTTGGACTTAGAATTTTTTCAATTGAATACACGTTTAGATGGCTTGGTCTATAGGAGTCTAACCTATCTATACCTACATCCCCTCTTGTTTGGACTTAGAATTTTTTCAATTGAATACACGTTGAGATGGCTTGGTCTATAGGATTCTTACCTATCTATACCTACATCCCCTCTTGTTTGGACTTAGAATTTTTTCAATTGAATACAATCTGAGAAGGCTTGGTCTATAGGATTCTAACCTATCTATACCTACATCCCCTCTTGTGTGGACTTAGAATTTTTTCAATTGAATACACGTTGAGAAGGCTTGGTCTATAGGATTCTAACCTATCTATACCTACATCCCCTCTTGTTTGGACTTAGAATTTTTTCAATTGAATACACGTTGAGAAGGCTTGGTCTATAGGATTCTTACCTATCTATACCTACATCCCCTCTTGTTTGGACTTAGAATTTTTTCAATTGAATACAATCTGAGAAGGCTTGGTCTATAGGATTGTAACCTATCTATACCTACATCCCCTCTTGTTTGGACTTAGAATTTTTCAATTGAATACACGTTGAGAAGGCTTGGTCTATAGGATTCTAACCTATCTATACCTACATCCCCTCTTGTTTGGACTTAGAATTTTTTCAATTGCATACACGTTGAGAAGGCTTGGTCTATAGGATTCTAACCTATCTATACCTACATCCCCTCTTGTTTGGACTTAGAATTTTTTCAATTGAATACAATCTGAGAAGGCTTGGTCTATAGGATTGTCACCTATCTATACCTACATCCCCTCTTGTTTGGACTTAGAATTTTTTCAATTGAATACAATCTGAGAAGGCTTGGTCTATAGGATTGTCACCTATCTATACCTACATCCCCTCTTGTTTGGACTTAGAATTTTTTCAATTGAATACAATCTGAGAAGGCTTGGTCTATAGGATTGTCACCTATCTATACCTACATCCCCTCTTGTTTGGACTTAGAATTTTTTCAATTGAATACACGTTGAGAAGGCTTGGTCTATAGGATTCTAACCTATCTATACCTACATCCCCTCTTGTTTGGACTTAGAATTTTTTCAATTGAATACACGTTGAGAAGGCTTGGTCTATAGGATTGTAACCTATCTATACCTACATCCCCTCTTGTTTGGACTTAGAATTTTTTCAATTGAATACACGTTGAGAAGGCTTGGTCTATAGGATTGTAACCTATCTATACCTACATCCCCTCTTGTTTGGACTTAGAATTTTTCAATTGAATACACGTTGAGAAGGCTTGGTCTATAGGATTGTAACCTATCTATACCTACATCCCCTCTTGTTTGGACTTAGAATTTTTTCAATTGAATACACGTTGAGAAGGCTTGGTCTATAGGATTCTAACCTATCTATACCTACATCCCCTCTTGTTTGGACTTAGAATTTTTTCAATTGAATACAATCTGAGAAGGCTTGGTCTATAGGATTCTTACCTATCTATACCTACATCCCCTCTTGTTTGGACTTAGAATTTTTTCAATTGAATACAATGTGAGAAAGCTTGGTCTATAGGATTCTCACTTATCTATACCTACATCCCCTCTTGTTTGGACTTAGAATTTGTTCAATTGAATACACGTTGAGAAGGCTTGGTCTATAGGATTCTAACCTATCTATACCTACATCCCCTCTTGTTTGGACTTAGAATTTTTTCAATTGAATACACTCTGAGAAGGCTTGGTCTATAGGATTCTAACCTATCTATACCTACATCCCCTCTTGTTTGGACTTAGAATTTTTTCAATTGAATACACGTTGAGAAGGCTTGGTCTATAGGATTCTTACCTATCTATACCTACATCCCCTCTTGTTTGGACTTAGAATTTTTTCAATTGAATACAATCTGAGAATGCTTGCTCTATAGGATTCTAACCTATCTATACCTACATCCCCTCTTGTTTGGACTTAGAATTTTTTCAATTGAATACAATCTGAGAAGGCTTGGTCTATAGGATTCTCACCTATCTACACCTACATCCCCTCTTGTTTGGACTTAGAATTTTTTCAATTGAATACAATCTGAGAAGGCTTGGTCTATAGGATTCTAACCTATCTATACCTACATCCCCTCTTGTTTGGACTTAGAATTTTTTCAATTGAATACAATCTGAGAAGGCTTGGTCTATAGGATTCTTACCTATCTATACCTACATCCCCTTTTGTTTGGACTTAGAATTTTTTCAATTGAATACAATCTGAGAAGGCTTGGTCTATAGGATTCTAACCTATCTATACCTACATCCCCTCTTGTTTGGACTTAGAATTTTTTCAATTGAATACACGTTTAGATGGCTTGGTCTATAGGATTCTAACCTATCTATACCTACATCCCCTCTTGTTTGGACTTAGAATTTTTTCAATTGAATACACGTTGAGAAGGCTTGGTCTATAGGATTCTTACCTATCTATACCTACATCCCCTCTTGTTTGGACTTAGAATTTTTTCAATTGAATACAATCTGAGAATGCTTGCTCTATAGGATTCTAACCTATCTATACCTACATCCCCTCTTGTTTGGACTTAGAATTTTTTCAATTGAATACACGTTTAGATGGCTTGGTCTATAGGAGTCTAACCTATCTATACCTACATCCCCTCTTGTTTGGACTTAGAATTTTTTCAATTGAATACACGTTGAGATGGCTTGGTCTATAGGATTCTTACCTATCTATACCTACATCCCCTCTTGTTTGGACTTAGAATTTTTTCAATTGAATACAATCTGAGAAGGCTTGGTCTATAGGATTCTAACCTATCTATACCTACATCCCCTCTTGTGTGGACTTAGAATTTTTTCAATTGAATACACGTTGAGAAGGCTTGGTCTATAGGATTCTAACCTATCTATACCTACATCCCCTCTTGTTTGGACTTAGAATTTTTTCAATTGAATACACGTTGAGAAGGCTTGGTCTATAGGATTCTTACCTATCTATACCTACATCCCCTCTTGTTTGGACTTAGAATTTTTTCAATTGAATACAATCTGAGAAGGCTTGGTCTATAGGATTGTAACCTATCTATACCTACATCCCCTCTTGTTTGGACTTAGAATTTTTCAATTGAATACACGTTGAGAAGGCTTGGTCTATAGGATTCTAACCTATCTATACCTACATCCCCTCTTGTTTGGACTTAGAATTTTTTCAATTGCATACACGTTGAGAAGGCTTGGTCTATAGGATTCTAACCTATCTATACCTACATCCCCTCTTGTTTGGACTTAGAATTTTTTAATTGAATACAATCTGAGAAGGCTTGGTCTATAGGATTCTAACCTATCTATACCTACATCCCCTCTTGTTTGGACTTAGAATTTTTTCAATTGAATACACGTTGAGAAGGCTTGGTCTATAGGAGTCTCACCTATCAATACCTACATCCCCTCTTGTTTGGACTTAGAATTTTTTCAATTGAATACAATCTGAGAAGGCTTGGTCTATAGGATTCTAACCTATCTATACCTACATCCCCTCTTGTTTGGACTTAGAATTTTTTCAATTGAATACACGTTGAGAAGGCTTGGTCTATAGGATTCTAACCTATCTATACCTACATCCTCTCTTGTTTGGACTTAGAATTTTTTCAATTGAATACAATCTGAGAAGGCTTGGTCTATAGGATTCTAACCTATCTATACCTACATCCCCTCTTGTTTGGACTTAGAATTTTTTCAATTGAATACAATCTGAGAAGGCTTGGTCTATAGGATTCTCACCTATCTATACCTACATCCCCTCTTGTTTGGACTTAGAATTTTTCAATTGAATACAATCTGAGAAGGCTTGGTCTATAGGATTCTAACCTATCTATACCTACATCCCCTCTTGTTTGGACTTAGAATTTTTTCAATTGAATACACGTTGAGAAGGCTTGGTCTATAGGATTCTAACCTATCTATACCTACATCCCCTCTTGTTTGGACTTAGAATTTTTTCAATTGAATACACGTTGAGAAGGCTTGGTCTATAGGATTCTAACCTATCTATACCTACATCCCCTCTTGTTTGGACTTAGAATTTTTTCAATTGAATACACGTTGAGAAGGCTTGGTCTATAGGATTCTAACCTATCTATACCTACATCCTCTCTTGTTTGGACTTAGAATTTTTTCAATTGAATACAATCTGAGAAGGCTTGGTCTATAGGATTCTAACCTATCTATACCTACATCCCCTCTTGTTTGGACTTAGAATTTTTTCAATTGAATACAATCTGAGAAGGCTTGGTCTATAGGATTCTCACCTATCTATACCTACATCCCCTCTTGTTTGGACTTAGAATTTTTCAATTGAATACAATCTGAGAAGGCTTGGTCTATAGGATTCTAACCTATCTATACCTACATCCCCTCTTGTTTGGACTTAGAATTTTTTCAATTGAATACACGTTGAGAAGGCTTGGTCTATAGGATTCTAACCTATCTATACCTACATCCTCTCTTGTTTGGACTTAGAATTTTTTCAATTGAATACAATCTGAGAAGGCTTGGTCTATAGGATTCTAACCTATCTATACCTACATCCCCTCTTGTTTGGACTTAGAATTTTTTCAATTGAATACAATCTGAGAAGGCTTGGTCTATAGGATTCTCACCTATCTATACCTACATCCCCTCTTGTTTGGACTTAGAATTTTTCAATTGAATACAATCTGAGAAGGCTTGGTCTATAGGATTCTAACCTATCTATACCTACATCCCCTCTTGTTTGGACTTAGAATTTTTTCAATTGAATACACGTTGAGAAGGCTTGGTCTATAGGATTCTAACCTATCTATACCTACATCCCCTCTTGTTTGGACTTAGAATTTTTTCAATTGAATACACGTTGAGAAGGCTTGGTCTATAGGATTCTAACCTATCTATACCTACATCCCCTCTTGTTTGGACTTAGAATTTTTTCAATTGAATACACGTTGAGAAGGCTTGGTCTATAGGATTCTAACCTATCTATACCTACATCCTCTCTTGTTTGGACTTAGAATTTTTTCAATTGAATACAATCTGAGAAGGCTTGGTCTATAGGATTCTAACCTATCTATACCTACATCCCCTCTTGTTTGGACTTAGAATTTTTTCAATTGAATACAATCTGAGAAGGCTTGGTCTATAGGATTCTCACCTATCTATACCTACATCCCCTCTTGTTTGGACTTAGAATTTTTCAATTGAATACAATCTGAGAAGGCTTGGTCTATAGGATTCTAACCTATCTATACCTACATCCCCTCTTGTTTGGACTTAGAATTTTTTCAATTGAATACACGTTGAGAAGGCTTGGTCTATAGGATTCTAACCTATCTATACCTACATCCCCTCTTGTTTGGACTTAGAATTTTTTCAATTGAATACACGTTGAGAAGGCTTGGTCTATAGGATTCTAACCTATCTATACCTACATCCCCTCTTGTTTGGACTTAGAATTTTTTCAATTGAATACACGTTGAGAAGGCTTGGTCTATAGGATTCTAACCTATCTATACCTACATCCCCTCTTGTTTGGACTTAGAATTTTTTCAATTGAATACACGTTGAGAAGGCTTGGTCTATAGGATTCTAACCTATCTATACCTACATCCCCTCTTGTTTGGACTTAGAATTTTTTCAATTGAATACACGTTGAGAAGGCTTGGTCTATAGGATTCTAACCTATCTATACCTACATCCCCTCTTGTTTGGACTTAGAATTTTTTCAATTGAATACACGTTGAGAAGGCTTGGTCTATAGGATTCTAACCTATCTATACCTACATCCCCTCTTGTTTGGACTTAGAATTTTTTCAATTGAATACACGTTGAGAAGGCTTGGTCTATAGGATTCTAACCTATCTATACCTACATCCCCTCTTGTTTGGACTTAGAATTTTTTCAATTGAATACACGTTGAGAAGGCTTGGTCTATAGGATTCTAACCTATCTATACCTACATCCCCTCTTGTTTGGACTTAGAATTTTTCAATTGAATACACGTTGAGAAGGCTTGGTCTATAGGATTCTAACCTATCTATACCTACATCCCCTCTTGTTTGGACTTAGAATTTTTTCAATTGAATACACGTTGAGAAGGCTTGGTCTATAGGATTCTAACCTATCTATACCTACATCCCCTCTTGTTTGGACTTAGAATTTTTTCAATTGAATACACGTTGAGAAGGCTTGGTCTATAGGATTCTAACCTATCTATACCTACATCCCCTCTTGTTTGGACTTAGAATTTTTTCAATTGAATACACGTTGAGAAGGCTTGGTCTATAGGATTCTAACCTATCTATACCTACATCCTCTCTTGTTTGGACTTAGAATTTTTTCAATTGAATACAATCTGAGAAGGCTTGGTCTATAGGATTCTAACCTATCTATACCTACATCCCCTCTTGTTTGGACTTAGAATTTTTTCAATTGAATACAATCTGAGAAGGCTTGGTCTATAGGATTCTCACCTATCTATACCTACATCCCCTCTTGTTTGGACTTAGAATTTTTTCAATTGAATACACGTTGAGAAGGCTTGGTCTATAGGATTCTAACCTATCTATACCTACATCCTCTCTTGTTTGGACTTAGAATTTTTTCAATTGAATACAATCTGAGAAGGCTTGGTCTATAGGATTCTAACCTATCTATACCTACATCCCCTCTTGTTTGGACTTAGAATTTTTTCAATTGAATACACGTTGAGAAGGCTTGGTCTATAGGATTCTTACCTATCTATACCTACATCCCCTCTTGTTTGGACTTAGAATTTTTTCAATTGAATACAATCTGAGAATGCTTGCTCTATAGGATTCTAACCTATCTATACCTACATCCCCTCTTGTTTGGACTTAGAATTTTTTCAATTGAATACAATCTGAGAAGGCTTGGTCTATAGGATTCTCACCTATCTACACCTACATCCCCTCTTGTTTGGACTTAGAATTTTTTCAATTGAATACAATCTGAGAAGGCTTGGTCTATAGGATTCTAACCTATCTATACCTACATCCCCTCTTGTTTGGACTTAGAATTTTTTCAATTGAATACAATCTGAGAAGGCTTGGTCTATAGGATTCTTACCTATCTATACCTACATCCCCTTTTGTTTGGACTTAGAATTTTTTCAATTGAATACAATCTGAGAAGGCTTGGTCTATAGGATTCTAACCTATCTATACCTACATCCCCTCTTGTTTGGACTTAGAATTTTTTCAATTGAATACACGTTTAGATGGCTTGGTCTATAGGATTCTAACCTATCTATACCTACATCCCCTCTTGTTTGGACTTAGAATTTTTTCAATTGAATACACGTTGAGAAGGCTTGGTCTATAGGATTCTTACCTATCTATACCTACATCCCCTCTTGTTTGGACTTAGAATTTTTTCAATTGAATACAATCTGAGAATGCTTGCTCTATAGGATTCTAACCTATCTATACCTACATCCCCTCTTGTTTGGACTTAGAATTTTTTCAATTGAATACACGTTTAGATGGCTTGGTCTATAGGAGTCTAACCTATCTATACCTACATCCCCTCTTGTTTGGACTTAGAATTTTTTCAATTGAATACACGTTGAGATGGCTTGGTCTATAGGATTCTTACCTATCTATACCTACATCCCCTCTTGTTTGGACTTAGAATTTTTTCAATTGAATACAATCTGAGAAGGCTTGGTCTATAGGATTCTAACCTATCTATACCTACATCCCCTCTTGTGTGGACTTAGAATTTTTTCAATTGAATACACGTTGAGAAGGCTTGGTCTATAGGATTCTAACCTATCTATACCTACATCCCCTCTTGTTTGGACTTAGAATTTTTTCAATTGAATACACGTTGAGAAGGCTTGGTCTATAGGATTCTTACCTATCTATACCTACATCCCCTCTTGTTTGGACTTAGAATTTTTTCAATTGAATACAATCTGAGAAGGCTTGGTCTATAGGATTGTAACCTATCTATACCTACATCCCCTCTTGTTTGGACTTAGAATTTTTCAATTGAATACACGTTGAGAAGGCTTGGTCTATAGGATTCTAACCTATCTATACCTACATCCCCTCTTGTTTGGACTTAGAATTTTTTCAATTGCATACACGTTGAGAAGGCTTGGTCTATAGGATTCTAACCTATCTATACCTACATCCCCTCTTGTTTGGACTTAGAATTTTTCAATTGAATACAATCTGAGAAGGCTTGGTCTATAGGATTCTAACCTATCTATACCTACATCCCCTCTTGTTTGGACTTAGAATTTTTTCAATTGAATACACGTTGAGAAGGCTTGGTCTATAGGAGTCTCACCTATCAATACCTACATCCCCTCTTGTTTGGACTTAGAATTTTTTCAATTGAATACAATCTGAGAAGGCTTGGTCTATAGGATTCTAACCTATCTATACCTACATCCCCTCTTGTTTGGACTTAGAATTTTTTCAATTGAATACACGTTGAGAAGGCTTGGTCTATAGGATTCTAACCTATCTATACCTACATCCTCTCTTGTTTGGACTTAGAATTTTTTCAATTGAATACAATCTGAGAAGGCTTGGTCTATAGGATTCTAACCTATCTATACCTACATCCCCTCTTGTTTGGACTTAGAATTTTTTCAATTGAATACAATCTGAGAAGGCTTGGTCTATAGGATTCTCACCTATCTATACCTACATCCCCTCTTGTTTGGACTTAGAATTTTTCAATTGAATACAATCTGAGAAGGCTTGGTCTATAGGATTCTAACCTATCTATACCTACATCCCCTCTTGTTTGGACTTAGAATTTTTTCAATTGAATACACGTTGAGAAGGCTTGGTCTATAGGATTCTAACCTATCTATACCTACATCCCCTCTTGTTTGGACTTAGAATTTTTTCAATTGAATACACGTTGAGAAGGCTTGGTCTATAGGATTCTAACCTATCTATACCTACATCCCCTCTTGTTTGGACTTAGAATTTTTTCAATTGAATACACGTTGAGAAGGCTTGGTCTATAGGATTCTAACCTATCTATACCTACATCCTCTCTTGTTTGGACTTAGAATTTTTTCAATTGAATACAATCTGAGAAGGCTTGGTCTATAGGATTCTAACCTATCTATACCTACATCCCCTCTTGTTTGGACTTAGAATTTTTTCAATTGAATACAATCTGAGAAGGCTTGGTCTATAGGATTCTCACCTATCTATACCTACATCCCCTCTTGTTTGGACTTAGAATTTTTCAATTGAATACAATCTGAGAAGGCTTGGTCTATAGGATTCTAACCTATCTATACCTACATCCCCTCTTGTTTGGACTTAGAATTTTTTCAATTGAATACACGTTGAGAAGGCTTGGTCTATAGGATTCTAACCTATCTATACCTACATCCTCTCTTGTTTGGACTTAGAATTTTTTCAATTGAATACAATCTGAGAAGGCTTGGTCTATAGGATTCTAACCTATCTATACCTACATCCCCTCTTGTTTGGACTTAGAATTTTTTCAATTGAATACAATCTGAGAAGGCTTGGTCTATAGGATTCTCACCTATCTATACCTACATCCCCTCTTGTTTGGACTTAGAATTTTTCAATTGAATACAATCTGAGAAGGCTTGGTCTATAGGATTCTAACCTATCTATACCTACATCCCCTCTTGTTTGGACTTAGAATTTTTTCAATTGAATACACGTTGAGAAGGCTTGGTCTATAGGATTCTAACCTATCTATACCTACATCCCCTCTTGTTTGGACTTAGAATTTTTTCAATTGAATACACGTTGAGAAGGCTTGGTCTATAGGATTCTAACCTATCTATACCTACATCCCCTCTTGTTTGGACTTAGAATTTTTTCAATTGAATACACGTTGAGAAGGCTTGGTCTATAGGATTCTAACCTATCTATACCTACATCCTCTCTTGTTTGGACTTAGAATTTTTTCAATTGAATACAATCTGAGAAGGCTTGGTCTATAGGATTCTAACCTATCTATACCTACATCCCCTCTTGTTTGGACTTAGAATTTTTTCAATTGAATACAATCTGAGAAGGCTTGGTCTATAGGATTCTCACCTATCTATACCTACATCCCCTCTTGTTTGGACTTAGAATTTTTCAATTGAATACAATCTGAGAAGGCTTGGTCTATAGGATTCTAACCTATCTATACCTACATCCCCTCTTGTTTGGACTTAGAATTTTTTCAATTGAATACACGTTGAGAAGGCTTGGTCTATAGGATTCTAACCTATCTATACCTACATCCCCTCTTGTTTGGACTTAGAATTTTTTCAATTGAATACACGTTGAGAAGGCTTGGTCTATAGGATTCTAACCTATCTATACCTACATCCCCTCTTGTTTGGACTTAGAATTTTTTCAATTGAATACACGTTGAGAAGGCTTGGTCTATAGGATTCTAACCTATCTATACCTACATCCCCTCTTGTTTGGACTTAGAATTTTTCAATTGAATACACGTTGAGAAGGCTTGGTCTATAGGATTCTAACCTATCTATACCTACATCCCCTCTTGTTTGGACTTAGAATTTTTTCAATTGAATACACGTTGAGAAGGCTTGGTCTATAGGATTCTAACCTATCTATACCTACATCCCCTCTTGTTTGGACTTAGAATTTTTTCAATTGAATACACGTTGAGAAGGCTTGGTCTATAGGATTCTAACCTATCTATACCTACATCCCCTCTTGTTTGGACTTAGAATTTTTTCAATTGAATACACGTTGAGAAGGCTTGGTCTATAGGATTCTAACCTATCTATACCTACATCCTCTCTTGTTTGGACTTAGAATTTTTTCAATTGAATACAATCTGAGAAGGCTTGGTCTATAGGATTCTAACCTATCTATACCTACATCCCCTCTTGTTTGGACTTAGAATTTTTTCAATTGAATACAATCTGAGAAGGCTTGGTCTATAGGATTCTCACCTATCTATACCTACATCCCCTCTTGTTTGGACTTAGAATTTTTTCAATTGAATACACGTTGAGAAGGCTTGGTCTATAGGATTCTAACCTATCTATACCTACATCCTCTCTTGTTTGGACTTAGAATTTTTTCAATTGAATACAATCTGAGAAGGCTTGGTCTATAGGATTCTAACCTATCTATACCTACATCCCCTCTTGTTTGGACTTAGAATTTTTCAATTGAATACAATCTGAGAAGGCTTGGTCTATAGGATTCTAACCTATCTATACCTACATCCCCTCTTGTTTGGACTTAGAATTTTTTCAATTGAATACACGTTGAGAAGGCTTGGTCTATAGGAGTCTCACCTATCAATACCTACATCCCCTCTTGTTTGGACTTAGAATTTTTTCAATTGAATACAATCTGAGAAGGCTTGGTCTATAGGATTCTAACCTATCTATACCTACATCCCCTCTTGTTTGGACTTAGAATTTTTTCAATTGAATACACGTTGAGAAGGCTTGGTCTATAGGATTCTAACCTATCTATACCTACATCCTCTCTTGTTTGGACTTAGAATTTTTTCAATTGAATACAATCTGAGAAGGCTTGGTCTATAGGATTCTAACCTATCTATACCTACATCCCCTCTTGTTTGGACTTAGAATTTTTTCAATTGAATACAATCTGAGAAGGCTTGGTCTATAGGATTCTCACCTATCTATACCTACATCCCCTCTTGTTTGGACTTAGAATTTTTCAATTGAATACAATCTGAGAAGGCTTGGTCTATAGGATTCTAACCTATCTATACCTACATCCCCTCTTGTTTGGACTTAGAATTTTTTCAATTGAATACACGTTGAGAAGGCTTGGTCTATAGGATTCTAACCTATCTATACCTACATCCTCTCTTGTTTGGACTTAGAATTTTTTCAATTGAATACAATCTGAGAAGGCTTGGTCTATAGGATTCTCACCTATCTATACCTACATCCCCTCTTGTTTGGACTTAGAATTTTTCAATTGAATACAATCTGAGAAGGCTTGGTCTATAGGATTCTAACCTATCTATACCTACATCCCCTCTTGTTTGGACTTAGAATTTTTTCAATTGAATACACGTTGAGAAGGCTTGGTCTATAGGATTCTAACCTATCTATACCTACATCCCCTCTTGTTTGGACTTAGAATTTTTTCAATTGAATACACGTTGAGAAGGCTTGGTCTATAGGATTCTAACCTATCTATACCTACATCCCCTCTTGTTTGGACTTAGAATTTTTTCAATTGAATACACGTTGAGAAGGCTTGGTCTATAGGATTCTAACCTATCTATACCTACATCCTCTCTTGTTTGGACTTAGAATTTTTTCAATTGAATACAATCTGAGAAGGCTTGGTCTATAGGATTCTAACCTATCTATACCTACATCCCCTCTTGTTTGGACTTAGAATTTTTTCAATTGAATACAATCTGAGAAGGCTTGGTCTATAGGATTCTCACCTATCTATACCTACATCCCCTCTTGTTTGGACTTAGAATTTTTCAATTGAATACAATCTGAGAAGGCTTGGTCTATAGGATTCTAACCTATCTATACCTACATCCCCTCTTGTTTGGACTTAGAATTTTTTCAATTGAATACACGTTGAGAAGGCTTGGTCTATAGGATTCTAACCTATCTATACCTACATCCCCTCTTGTTTGGACTTAGAATTTTTTCAATTGAATACACGTTGAGAAGGCTTGGTCTATAGGATTCTAACCTATCTATACCTACATCCCCTCTTGTTTGGACTTAGAATTTTTTCAATTGAATACACGTTGAGAAGGCTTGGTCTATAGGATTCTAACCTATCTATACCTACATCCCCTCTTGTTTGGACTTAGAATTTTTCAATTGAATACACGTTGAGAAGGCTTGGTCTATAGGATTCTAACCTATCTATACCTACATCCCCTCTTGTTTGGACTTAGAATTTTTTCAATTGAATACACGTTGAGAAGGCTTGGTCTATAGGATTCTAACCTATCTATACCTACATCCCCTCTTGTTTGGACTTAGAATTTTTTCAATTGAATACACGTTGAGAAGGCTTGGTCTATAGGATTCTAACCTATCTATACCTACATCCCCTCTTGTTTGGACTTAGAATTTTTTTCAATTGAATACACGTTGAGAAGGCTTGGTCTATAGGATTCTAACCTATCTATACCTACATCCTCTCTTGTTTGGACTTAGAATTTTTTCAATTGAATACAATCTGAGAAGGCTTGGTCTATAGGATTCTAACCTATCTATACCTACATCCCCTCTTGTTTGGACTTAGAATTTTTTCAATTGAATACAATCTGAGAAGGCTTGGTCTATAGGATTCTCACCTATCTATACCTACATCCCCTCTTGTTTGGACTTAGAATTTTTTCAATTGAATACACGTTGAGAAGGCTTGGTCTATAGGATTCTAACCTATCTATACCTACATCCTCTCTTGTTTGGACTTAGAATTTTTTCAATTGAATACAATCTGAGAAGGCTTGGTCTATAGGATTCTAACCTATCTATACCTACATCCCCTCTTGTTTGGACTTAGAATTTTTCAATTGAATACAATCTGAGAAGGCTTGGTCTATAGGATTCTAACCTATCTATACCTACATCCCCTCTTGTTTGGACTTAGAATTTTTTCAATTGAATACACGTTGAGAAGGCTTGGTCTATAGGAGTCTCACCTATCAATACCTACATCCCCTCTTGTTTGGACTTAGAATTTTTTCAATTGAATACAATCTGAGAAGGCTTGGTCTATAGGATTCTAACCTATCTATACCTACATCCCCTCTTGTTTGGACTTAGAATTTTTTCAATTGAATACACGTTGAGAAGGCTTGGTCTATAGGATTCTAACCTATCTATACCTACATCCTCTCTTGTTTGGACTTAGAATTTTTTCAATTGAATACAATCTGAGAAGGCTTGGTCTATAGGATTCTAACCTATCTATACCTACATCCCCTCTTGTTTGGACTTAGAATTTTTTCAATTGAATACAATCTGAGAAGGCTTGGTCTATAGGATTCTCACCTATCTATACCTACATCCCCTCTTGTTTGGACTTAGAATTTTTCAATTGAATACAATCTGAGAAGGCTTGGTCTATAGGATTCTAACCTATCTATACCTACATCCCCTCTTGTTTGGACTTAGAATTTTTTCAATTGAATACACGTTGAGAAGGCTTGGTCTATAGGATTCTAACCTATCTATACCTACATCCCCTCTTGTTTGGACTTAGAATTTTTTCAATTGAATACACGTTGAGAAGGCTTGGTCTATAGGATTCTAACCTATCAATACCTACATCCCCTCTTGTTTGGACTTAGAATTTTTTCAATTGAATACACGTTGAGAAGGCTTGGTCTATAGGATTCTAACCTATCTATACCTACATCCCCTCTTGTTTGGACTTAGAATTTTTTCAATTGAATACAATCTGAGAAGGCTTGGTCTATAGGATTCTAACCTATCTATACCTACATCCCCTCTTGTTTGGACTTAGAATTTTTTCAATTGAATACAATCTGAGAAGGCTTGGTCTATAGGATTCTAACCTATCTATACCTACATCCCCTCTTGTTTGGACTTAGAATTTTTTCAATTGAATACACGTTGAGAAGGCTTGATCTATAGGATTCTAACCTATCTATACCTACATCCCCTCTTGTTTGGACTTAGAATTTTTTCAATTGAATACACGTTGAGAAGGCTTGGTCTATAGGATTCTCACCTATCTATACCTACATCCCCTCTTGTTTGGACTTAGAATTTTTTCAATTGAATACACGTTGAGAAGGCTTGGTCTATAGGATTCTAACCTATCTATACCTACATCCCCTCTTGTTTGGACTTAGAATTTTTTCAATTGAATACACGTTGAGAAGGCTTGGTCTACAGGATTCTAACCTATCTATACCTACATCCCCTCTTGTTTGGACTTAGAATTTTTTCAATTGAATACACGTTGAGAAGGCTTGGTCTATAGGATTCTAACCTATCTATACCTACATCCCCTCTTGTTTGGACAGAATTTTTTCAATTGAATACAATCTGAGAAGGCTTGGTCTATAGGATTCTAACCTATCTATACCTACATCCCCTCTTGTTTGGACTTAGAATTTTTTCAATTGAATACAATCTGAGAAGGCTTGGTCTATAGGATTCTCACCTATCTATACCTACATCCCCTCTTGTTTGGACTTAGAATTTTTTCAATTGAATACACGTTGAGAAGGCTTGGTCTATAGGATTCTAACCTATCTATACCTACATCCCCTCTTGTTTGGACTTAGAATTTTTTCAATTGAATACAATCTGAGAAGGCTTGGTCTATAGGATTCTAACCTATCTATACCTACATCCCCTCTTGTTTGGACTTAGAATTTTTTCAATTGAATACACGTTGAGAAGGCTTGGTCTATAGGATTCTTACCTATCTATACCTACATCCCCTCTTGTTTGGACTTAGAATTTTTTCAATTGAATACACGTTGAGAAGGCTTGGTCTATAGGATTCTAACCTATCTATACCTACATCCCCTCTTGTTTGGACTTAGAATTTTTTCAATTGAATACACGTTGAGAAGGCTTGGTCTATAGGATTCTAACCTATCTATACCTACATCCCCTCTTGTTTGGACTTAGAATTTTTTCAATTGAATACACGATGAGAAGGCTTGGTCTATAGGATTCTAACCTATCTATACCTACATCCCCTCTTGTTTGGACTTAGAATTTTTTCAATTGAATACACGTTGAGAAGGCTTGGTCTATAGGATTCTAACCTATCTATACCTACATCCCCTCTTGTTTGGACTTAGAATTTTTTCAATTGAATACACGTTGAGAAGGCTTGGTCTATAGGATTCTAACCTATCTATACCTACATCCCCTCTTGTTTGGACTTAGAATTTTTTCAATTGAATACACGATGAGAAGGCTTGGTCTATAGGATTCTAACCTATCTATACCTACATCCCCTCTTGTTTGGACTTAGAATTTTTTCAATTGAATACACGATGAGAAGGCTTGGTCTATAGGATTCTAACCTATCTATACCTACATCCCCTCTTGTTTGGACTTAGAATTTTTTCAATTGAATACACGATGAGAAGGCTTGGTCTATAGGATTCTTACCTATCTATACCTACATCCCCTCTTGTTTGGACTTAGAATTTTTTCAATTGAATACACGTTGAGAAGGCTTGGTCTATAGGATTCTAACCTATCTATACCTACATCCCCTTTTGTTTGGACTTAGAATTTTTTCAATTGAATACACGTTGAGAAGGCTTGGTCTATAGGATTCTAACCTATCTATACCTACATCCCCTCTTGTTTGGACTTAGAATTTTTTCAATTGAATACACGTTGAGAAGGCTTGGTCTATAGGATTCTAACCTATCTATACCTACATCCCCTCTTGTTTGGACTTAGAATTTTTTCAATTGAATACACGATGAGAAGGCTTGGTCTATAGGATTCTAACCTATCTATACCTACATCCCCTCTTGTTTGGACTTAGAATTTTTTCAATTGAATACACGATGAGAAGGCTTGGTCTATAGGATTCTAACCTATCTATACCTACATCCCCTCTTGTTTGGACTTAGAATTTTTTCAATTGAATACACGATGAGAAGGCTTGGTCTATAGGATTCTAACCTATCTATACCTACATCCCCTCTTGTTTGGACTTAGAATTTTTTCAATTGAATACACGTTGAGAAGGCTTGGTCTATAGGATTCTTACCTATCTATACCTACATCCCCTCTTGTTTGGACTTAGAATTTTTTCAATTGAATACACGTTGAGAAGGCTTGGTCTATAGGATTCTAACCTATCTATACCTACATCCCCTCTTGTTTGGACTTAGAATTTTTTCAATTGAATACACGATGAGAAGGCTTGGTCTATAGGATTCTAACCTATCTATACCTACATCCCCTCTTGTTTGGACTTAGAATTTTTTCAATTGAATACACGTTGAGAAGGCTTGGTCTATAGGATTCTAACCTATCTATACCTACATCCCCTCTTGTTTGGACTTAGAATTTTTTCAATTGAATACAATCTGAGAAGGCTTGGTCTATAGGATTCTAACCTATCTATACCTACATCGCCTCTTGTTTGGACTTAGAATTTTTTCAATTGAATACAATCTGAGAAGGCTTGGTCTATAGGATTCTAACCTATCTATACCTACATCCCCTCTTGTTTGGACTTAGAAATTTTTTCAATTGAATACAATCTGAGAAGGCTTGGTCTATAGGATGCTCACCTATCAATACCTACATCCCCTCTTGTTTGGACTTAGAATTTTTTCAATTCAATACACGTTGAGAAGGCTTGGTCTATAGGATTCTAACCTATCTATACCTACATCCCCTCTTGTTTGGACTTAGAATTTTTTCAATTGAATACACGTTGAGAAGGCTTGGTCTATAGGATTCTAACCTATCTATACCTACATACCCTCTTGTTTGGACTTAGAATTTTTTCAATTGAATACACGTTGAGAAGGCTTGGTCTATAGGATTCTAACCTATCTATACCTACATCCCCTCTTGTTTGGACTTAGAATTTTTTCAATTGAATACACGTTGAGAAGGCTTGGTCTATAGGATTCTAACCTATCTATACCTACATACCCTCTTGTTTGGACTTAGAATTTTTTCAATTGAATACACGTTGAGAAGGCTTGGTCTATAGGATTCTAACCTATCTATACCTACATACCCTCTTGTTTGGACTTAGAATTTTTTCAATTGAATACACGTTGAGAAGGCTTGGTCTATAGGATTCTAACCTATCTATACCTACATCCCCTCTTGTTTGGACTTAGAATTTTTTCAATTGAAAACAATCTGAGAAGGCTTGGTCTATAGGATTGTCACCTATCTATACCTACATCCCCTCTTGTTTGGACTTAGAATTTTTTCAATTGAATACAATCTGAGAAGGCTTGGTCTATAGGATTCTAACCTATCTATACCTACATCCCCTCTTGTTTGGACTTAGAATTTTTTCAATTGAATACAATCTGAGAAGGCTTGGTCTATAGGATTCTAACCTATCTATACCTACATACCCTCTTGTTTGGACTTAGAATTTTTTCAATTGAATACACGTTGAGAAGGCTTGGTCTATAGGATTCTAACCTATCTATACCTACATCCCCTCTTGTTTGGACTTAGAATTTTTTCAATTGAATACAATCTGAGAAGGCTTGGTCTATAGGATTCTAACCTATCTATACCTACATACCCTCTTGTTTGGACTTAGAATTTTTTCAATTGAATACACGTTGAGAAGGCTTGGTCTATAGGATTCTAACCTATCTATACCTACATACCCTCTTGTTTGGACTTAGAATTTTTTCAATTGAATACACGTTGAGAAGGCTTGGTCTATAGGATTCTAACCTATCTATACCTACATCCCCTCTTGTTTGGACTTAGAATTTTTTCAATTGAATACACGTTGAGAAGGCTTGGTCTATAGGATTCTTACCTATCTATACCTACATCCCCTCTTGTTTAGACTTAGAATTTTTTCAATTGAATACACGTTGAGAAGGCTTGGTCTATAGGATTCTTACCTATCTATACCTACATCCCCTCTTGTTTGGACTTAGAATTTTTTCAATTGAATACAATCTGAGAAGGCTTGGTCTATAGGATTCTAACCTATCTATACCTACATCCCCTCTTGTTTGGACTTAGAATTTTTTCAATTGAATACACGTTGAGAAGGCTTGGTCTATAGGATTCTTACCTATCTATACCTACATCCCCTCTTGTTTGGACTTAGAATTTTTTCAATTGAATACAATCTGAGAAGGCTTGGTCTATAGGATTCTAACCTATCTATACCTACATACCCTCTTGTTTGGACTTAGAATTTTTTCAATTGAATACACGTTGAGAAGGCTTGGTCTATAGGATTCTAACCTATCTATACCTACATCCCCTCTTGTTTGGACTTAGAATTTTTTCAATTGAATACACGTTGAGAAGGCTTGGTCTATAGGATTCTTACCTATCTATACCTACATCCCCTCTTGTTTAGACTTAGAATTTTTTCAATTGAATACACGTTGAGAAGGCTTGGTCTATAGGATTCTTACCTATCTATACCTACATCCCCTCTTGTTTGGACTTAGAATTTTTTCAATTGAATACAATCTGAGAAGGCTTGGTCTATAGGATTCTAACCTATCTATACCTACATACCCTCTTGTTTGGACTTAGAATTTTTTCAATTGAATACACGTTGAGAAGGCTTGGTCTATAGGATTCTAACCTATCTATACCTACATACCCTCTTGTTTGGACTTAGAATTTTTTCAATTGAATACACGTTGAGAAGGCTTGGTCTATAGGATTCTAACCTATCTATACCTACATCCCCTCTTGTTTGGACTTAGAATTTTTTCAATTGAATACAATCTGAGAAGGCTTGGTCTATAGGATTCTAACCTATCTATACCTACATACCCTCTTGTTTGGACTTAGAATTTTTTCAATTGAATACACGTTGAGAAGGCTTGGTCTATAGGATTCTAACCTATCTATACCTACATCCCCTCTTGTTTGGACTTAGAATTTTTTCAATTGAATACAATCTGAGAAGGCTTGGTCTATAGGATTCTAACCTATCTATACCTACATACCCTCTTGTTTGGACTTAGAATTTTTTCAATTGAATACACGTTGAGAAGGCTTGGTCTATAGGATTCTAACCTATCTATACCTACATACCCTCTTGTTTGGACTTAGAATTTTTTCAATTGAATACACGTTGAGAAGGCTTGGTCTATAGGATTCTAACCTATCTATACCTACATCCCCTCTTGTTTGGACTTAGAATTTTTTCAATTGAATACACGTTGAGAAGGCTTGGTCTATAGGATTTTAACCTATCTATACCTACATCCCCTCTTGTTTGGACTTAGAATTTTTTCAATTGAATACACGTTGAGAAGGCTTGGTCTATAGGATTCTAACCTATCTATACCTACATCCCCTCTTGTTTGGACTTAGAATTTTTTCAATTGAATACACGTTGAGAAGGCTTGGTCTATAGGATTCTAACCTATCTATACCTACATCCCCTCTTGTTTGGACTTAGAATTTTTTCAATTGAATACACGTTGAGAAGGCTTGGTCTATAGGATTCTTACCTATCTATACCTACATCCCCTCTTGTTTAGACTTAGAATTTTTTCAATTGAATACACGTTGAGAAGGCTTGGTCTATAGGATTCTTACCTATCTATACCTACATCCCCTCTTGTTTGGACTTAGAATTTTTTCAATTGAATACAATCTGAGAAGGCTTGGTCTATAGGATTCTAACCTATCTATACCTACATCCCCTCTTGTTTGGACTTAGAATTTTTTCAATTGAATACACGTTGAGAAGGCTTGGTCTATAGGATTCTTACCTATCTATACCTACATCCCCTCTTGTTTGGACTTAGAATTTTTTCAATTGAATACACGTTGAGAAGGCTTGGTCTATAGGATTCTTACCTATCTATACCTACATCCCCTCTTGTTTGGACTTAGAATTTTTTCAATTGAATACACGTTGAGAAGGCTTGGTCTATAGGATTCTAACCTATCTATACCTACATCCCCTCTTGTTTGGACTTAGAATTTTTTCAATTGAATACACGTTGAGAAGGCTTGGTCTATAGGATTCTAACCTATCTATACCTACATCCCCTCTTGTTTGGACTTAGAATTTTTTCAATTGAATACAATCTGAGAAGGCTTGGTCTATAGGATTCTAACCTATCTATACCTACATCCCCTCTTGTTTGTGACTTAGAATATTTTCAATTGAATACACGTTGAGAAGGCTTGGTCTATAGGATTCTAACCTATCTATACCTACATCCCCTGTTGTTTGGACTTAGAATTTTTTCAATTGAATACACGTTGAGAAGGCTTGGTCTATAGGATTCTAACCTATCTATACCTACATCCCCTCGTGTTTGGACTTAGAATTTTTTCAATTGAATACAATCTGAGAAGGCTTGGTCTATAGGATTCTAACCTATCTATACCAACATCCCCTCTTGTTTGGACTTAGAATTTTTTCAATTGAATACAATCTGAGAAGGCTTGGTCTATAGGATTCTAACCTATCAATACCTACATCCCCTCTTGTTTGGACTTAGAATTTTTTCAATTAAATACACGTTGAGAAGGCTTGGTCTATAGGATTCTAACCTATCTATACCTACATCCCCTCTTGTTTGGACTTAGAATTTTTTCAATTGAATACACGTTGAGAAGGCTTGGTCTATAGGATTCTAACCTATCTATACCTACCTCCCCTCTTGTTTGGACTTAGAATTTTTTCAATTGAATACAATCTGAGAAGGCTTGGTCTATAGGATTCTAACCTATCTATACCTACATCCCCTCTTGTTTGGACTTAGAATTTTTTCAATTGAATACAATCTGAGAAGGCTTGGTCTATAGGATTCTAACCTATCTATACCTACATCCCCTCTTGTTTGGACTTAGAATTTTTTCAAGCTAACCCTAACCCTAACCCTAATAATCCTATAAACAATTTTATCATGTGTTGTTGTTCATGAATATCAGGATCAAAAGACATGAAACAAAAAAAAAAAAGCTAACCCTAACCCTAATAATAATCCTATAAACAATTTTATCATGTGTTGTTGTTCATGAATATCAGGATCAAAAGACATGAAACAAAAAAAAAAAAAGCTAACCCTAACCCTAATAATAATCCTATAAACAATTTTATCATGTGTTGTTGTTCATGAATATCAGGATCAAAAGACATGAAACAAAAAAAAAAAAAAGCTAACCCTAACCCTAATAATAATCCTATAAACAATTTTATCATGTGTTGTTGTTCATGAATATCAGGATCAAAAGACATGAAACAAAAAAAAAAAAAGCTAACCCTAACCCTAACCCTAATAATAATCCTATAAACAATTTTATCATGTGTTGTTGTTCATGAATATCAGGATCAAAAGACATGAAACAAAAAAAAAAAAAGCTAACCCTAACCCTAACCCTAATAATAATCCTATAAACAATTTTATCATGTGTTGTTGTTCATGAATATCAGGATCAAAAGACATGAAACAAAAAAAAAAAAGCTAACCCTAACCCTAATAATAATCCTATAAACAATTTTATCATGTGTTGTTGTTCATGAATATCAGGATCAAAAGACATGAAACAAAAAAAAAAAAAGCTAACCCTAACCCTAACCCTAATAATAATCCTATAAACAATTTTATCATGTGTTGTTGTTCATGAATATCAGGATCAAAAGACATGAAACAAAAAAAAAAAAAGCTAACCCTAACCCTAACCCTAATAATAATCCTATAAACAATTTTATCATGTGTTGTTGTTCATGAATATCAGGATCAAAAGACATGAAACAAAAAAAAAAAAGCTAACCCTAACCCTAACCCTAATAATAATCCTATAAACAATTTTATCATGTGTTGTTGTTCATGAATATCAGGATCAAAAGACATGAAACAAAAAAAAAAAAAAGCTAACCCTAACCCTAACCCTAATAATAATCCTATAAACAATTTTATCATGTGTTGTTGTTCATGAATATCAGGATCAAAAGACATGAAACAAAAAAAAAAAAAGCTAACCCTAACCCTAATAATAATCCTATAAACAATTTTATCATGTGTTGTTGTTCATGAATATCAGGATCAAAAGACATGAAACAAAAAAAAAAAAAGCTAACCCTAACCCTAATAATAATCCTATAAACAATTTTATCATGTGTTGTTGTTCATGAATATCAGGATCAAAAGACATGAAACAAAAAAAAAAAAGCTAACCCTAACCCTAATAATAATCCTATAAACAATTTTATCATGTGTTGTTGTTCATGAATATCAGGATCAAAAGACATGAAACAAAAAAAAAAAAGCTAACCCTAACCCTAATAATAATCCTATAAACAATTTTATCATGTGTTGTTGTTCATGAATATCAGGATCAAAAGACATGAAACAAAAAAAAAAAAAGCTAACCCTAACCCTAACCCTAATAATAATCCTATAAACAATTTTATCATGTGTTGTTGTTCATGAATATCAGGATCAAAAGACATGAAACAAAAAAAAAAAAAGCTAACCCTAACCCTAATAATAATCCTATAAACAATTTTATCATGTGTTGTTGTTCATGAATATCAGGATCAAAAGACATGAAACAAAAAAAAAAAAAGCTAACCCTAACCCTAATAATAATCCTATAAACAATTTTATCATGTGTTGTTGTTCATGAATATCAGGATCAAAAGACATGAAACAAAAAAAAAAAAGCTAACCCTAACCCTAATAATAATCCTATAAACAATTTTATCATGTGTTGTTGTTCATGAATATCAGGATCAAAAGACATGAAACAAAAAAAAAAAAAAGCTAACCTAACCCTAATAATAATCCTATAAACAATTTTATCATGTGTTGTTGTTCATGAATATCAGGATCAAAAGACATGAAACAAAAAAAAAAAAAGCTAACCCTAACCCTAATAATAATCCTATAAACAATTTTATCATGTGTTGTTGTTCATGAATATCAGGATCAAAAGACATGAAACAAAAAAAAAAAAGCTAACCCTAACCCTAATAATAATCCTATAAACAATTTTATCATGTGTTGTTGTTCATGAATATCAGGATCAAAAGACATGAAACAAAAAAAAAAAAAGCTAACCCTAACCCTAATAATAATCCTATAAACAATTTTATCATGTGTTGTTGTTCATGAATATCAGGATCAAAAGACATGAAACAAAAAAAAAAAAGCTAACCCTAACCCTAATAATAATCCTATAAACAATTTTATCATGTGTTGTTGTTCATGAATATCAGGATCAAAAGACATGAAACAAAAAAAAAAAAAAGCTAACCCTAACCCTAATAATAATCCTATAAACAATTTTATCATGTGTTGTTGTTCATGAATATCAGGATCAAAAGACATGAAACAAAAAAAAAAAAAGCTAACCCTAACCCTAATAATAATCCTATAAACAATTTTATCATGTGTTGTTGTTCATGAATATCAGGATCAAAAGACATGAAACAAAAAAAAAAAAAGCTAACCCTAACCCTAACCCTAATAATAATCCTATAAACAATTTTATCATGTGTTGTTGTTCATGAATATCAGGATCAAAAGACATGAAAAAAAAAAAAAAAGCTAACCCTAACCCTAACCCTAATAATAATCCTATAAACAATTTTATCATGTGTTGTTGTTCATGAATATCAGGATCAAAAGACATGAAACAAAAAAAAAAAAAGCTAACCCTAACCCTAACCCTAATAATAATCCTATAAACAATTTTATCATGTGTTGTTGTTCATGAATATCAGGATCAAAAGACATGAAACAAAAAAAAAAAAAGCTAACCCTAACCCTAATAATAATCCTATAAACAATTTTATCATGTGTTGTTGTTCATGAATATCAGGATCAAAAGACATGAAACAAAAAAAAAAAAAGCTAACCCTAACCCTAACCCTAATAATAATCCTATAAACAATTTTATCATGTGTTGTTGTTCATGAATATCAGGATCAAAAGACATGAAACAAAAAAAAAAAAAAGCTAACCCTAACCCTAACCCTAATAATAATCCTATAAACAATTTTATCATGTGTTGTTGTTCATGAATATCAGGATCAAAAGACATGAAACAAAAAAAAAAAAAGCTAACCCTAACCCTAATAATAATCCTATAAACAATTTTATCATGTGTTGTTGTTCATGAATATCAGGATCAAAAGACATGAAACAAAAAAAAAAAAAGCTAACCCTAACCCTAACCCTAATAATAATCCTATAAACAATTTTATCATGTGTTGTTGTTCATGAATATCAGGATCAAAAGACATGAAACAAAAAAAAAAAAAGCTAACCCTAACCCTAACCCTAATAATAATCCTATAAACAATTTTATCATGTGTTGTTGTTCATGAATATCAGGATCAAAAGACATGAAACAAAAAAAAAAAAAGCTAACCCTAACCTAATAACCCTAACCCTAATAATAATCCTATAAACAATTTTATCATGTGTTGTTGTTCATGAATATCAGGATCAAAAGACATGAAACAAAAAAAAAAAAAGCTAACCCTAACCCTAACCCTAATAATAATCCTATAAACAATTTTATCATGTGTTGTTGTTCATGAATATCAGGATCAAAAGACATGAAACAAAAAAAAAAAAGCTAACCCTAACCCTAATAATAATCCTATAAACAATTTTATCATGTGTTGTTGTTCATGAATATCAGGATCAAAAGACATGAAACAAAAAAAAAAAAAGCTAACCCTAAACCAAAATAATAATCCTATAAACAATTTTATCATGTGTTGTTGTTCATGAATATCAGGATCAAAAGACATGAAACAAAAAAAAAAAAAGCTAACCCTAACCCTAATAATAATCCTATAAACAATTTTATCATGTGTTGTTGTTCATGAATATCAGGATCAAAAGACATGAAACAAAAAAAAAAAAAAGCTAACCCTAACCCTAACCCTAATAATAATCCTATAAACAATTTTATCATGTGTTGTTGTTCATGAATATCAGGATCAAAAGACATGAAACAAAAAAAAAAAAAGCTAACCCTAACCCTAACTAATAATCCTATAAACAATTTTATCATGTGTTGTTGTTCATGAATATCAGGATCAAAAGACATGAAACAAAAAAAAAAAAGCTAACCCTAACCCTAACCCTAATAATAATCCTATAAACAATTTTATCATGTGTTGTTGTTCATGAATATCAGGATCAAAAGACATGAAACAAAAAAAAAAAAAGCTAACCCTAACCCTAATAATAATCCTATAAACAATTTTATCATGTGTTGTTGTTCATGAATATCAGGATCAAAAGACATGAAACAAAAAAAAAAAAAGCTAACCCTAACCCTAATAATAATCCTATAAACAATTTTATCATGTGTTGTTGTTCATGAATATCAGGATCAAAAGACATGAAACAAAAAAAAAAAAAGCTAACCCTAACCCTAATAATAATCCTATAAACAATTTTATCATGTGTTGTTGTTCATGAATATCAGGATCAAAAGACATGAAACAAAAAAAAAAAAAGCTAACCTAACCCTAACCCTAATAATAATCCTATAAACAATTTTATCATGTGTTGTTGTTCATGAATATCAGGATCAAAAGACATGAAACAAAAAAAAAAAAAGCTAACCCTAACCCTAATAATAATCCTATAAACAATTTTATCATGTGTTGTTGTTCATGAATATCAGGATCAAAAGACATGAAACAAAAAAAAAAAAAGCTAACCCTAACCCTAATAATAATCCTATAAACAATTTTATCATGTGTTGTTGTTCATGAATATCAGGATCAAAAGACATGAAACAAAAAAAAAAAAAGCTAACCCTAACCCTAACCCTAATAATCCTATAAACAATTTTATCATGTGTTGTTGTTCATGAATATCAGGATCAAAAGACATGAAACAAAAAAAAAAAAAGCTAACCCTAACCCTAATAATAATCCTATAAACAATTTTATCATGTGTTGTTGTTCATGAATATCAGGATCAAAAGACATGAAACAAAAAAAAAAAAAAGCTAACCCTAACCCTAATAATAATCCTATAAACAATTTTATCATGTGTTGTTGTTCATGAATATCAGGATCAAAAGACATGAAACAAAAAAAAAAAAAGCTAACCCTAACCCTAATAATAATCCTATAAACAATTTTATCATGTGTTGTTGTTCATGAATATCAGGATCAAAAGACATGAAACAAAAAAAAAAAAAGCTAACCCTAACCCTAATAATAATCCTATAAACAATTTTATCATGTGTTGTTGTTCATGAATATCAGGATCAAAAGACATGAAACAAAAAAAAAAAAAGCTAACCCTAACCCTAATAATAATCCTATAAACAATTTTATCATGTGTTGTTGTTCATGAATATCAGGATCAAAAGACATGAAACAAAAAAAAAAAAAGCTAACCCTAACCCTAACCCTAATAATAATCCTATAAACAATTTTATCATGTGTTGTTGTTCATGAATATCAGGATCAAAAGACATGAAACAAAAAAAAAAAAAGCTAACCCTAACCCTAACCCTAATAATCCTATAAACAATTTTATCATGTGTTGTTGTTCATGAATATCAGGATCAAAAGACATGAAACAAAAAAAAAAAAAGCTAACCCTAACCCTAACCCTAATAATCCTATAAACAATTTTATCATGTGTTGTTGTTCATGAATATCAGGATCAAAAGACATGAAACAAAAAAAAAAAAAGCTAACCCTAACCCTAACCCTAATAATAATCCTATAAACAATTTTATCATGTGTTGTTGTTCATGAATATCAGGATCAAAAGACATGAAACAAAAAAAAAAAAAGCTAACCCTAACCCTAATAATAATCCTATAAACAATTTTATCATGTGTTGTTGTTCATGAATATCAGGATCAAAAGACATGAAACAAAAAAAAAAAAAGCTAACCCTAACCCTAACCCTAATAATAATCCTATAAACAATTTTATCATGTGTTGTTGTTCATGAATATCAGGATCAAAAGACATGAAACAAAAAAAAAAAAAGCTAACCCTAACCCTAACCCTAATAATCCTATAAACAATTTTATCATGTGTTGTTGTTCATGAATATCAGGATCAAAAGACATGAAACAAAAAAAAAAAAAGCTAACCCTAACCCTAATAATAATCCTATAAACAATTTTATCATGTGTTGTTGTTCATGAATATCAGGATCAAAAGACATGAAACAAAAAAAAAAAAAGCTAACCCTAACCCTAATAATAATCCTATAAACAATTTTATCATGTGTTGTTGTTCATGAATATCAGGATCAAAAGACATGAAACAAAAAAAAAAAAAGCTAACCCTAACCCTAATAATAATCCTATAAACAATTTTATCATGTGTTGTTGTTCATGAATATCAGGATCAAAAGACATGAAACAAAAAAAAAAAAAGCTAACCCTAACCCTAATAATAATCCTATAAACAATTTTATCATGTGTTGTTGTTCATGAATATATCATGTGTTGTTGTTCATGAATATCAGGATCAAAAGACATGAAACAAAAAAAAAAAAAAGCTAACCCTAACCCTAATAATAATCCTATAAACAATTTTATCATGTGTTGTTGTTCATGAATATCAGGATCAAAAGACATGAAACAAAAAAAAAAAAAAGCTAACCCTAACCCTAATAATAATCCTATAAACAATTTTATCATGTGTTGTTGTTCATGAATATCAGGATCAAAAGACATGAAACAAAAAAAAAAAAAGCTAACCCTAACCCTAATATTAATCCTATAAACAATTTTATCATGTGTTGTTGTTCATGAATATCAGGATCAAAAGACATGAAACAAAAAAAAAAAAAGCTAACCCTAACCCTAATATTAATCCTATAAACAATTTTATCATGTGTTGTTGTTCATGAATATCAGGATCAAAAGACATGAAACAAAAAAAAAAAAAGCTAACCCTAACCCTAATAATAATCCTATAAACAATTTTATCATGTGTTGTTGTTCATGAATATCAGGATCAAAAGACATGAAACAAAAAAAAAAAAAAGCTAACCCTAACCCTAATAATAATCCTATAAACAATTTTATCATGTGTTGTTGTTCATGAATATCAGGATCAAAAGACATGAAACAAAAAAAAAAAAAAGCTAACCCTAACCCTAATAATAATCCTATAAACAATTTTATCATGTGTTGTTGTTCATGAATATCAGGATCAAAAGACATGAAACAAAAAAAAAAAAGCTAACCCTAACCCTAATAATAATCCTATAAACAATTTTATCATGTGTTGTTGTTCATGAATATCAGGATCAAAAGGCATGAAACAAAAAAAAAGCGTGTATTTTGAAATGTAAATCACTAGTGACCATGTTTGAACAGTTTTAACAGGCGGCTTATGAAAGGGGCCAACCCTCAGTTTGTTCAGGTATGCTGAAAACGAATATCGCAAGGAAAATCAGCACAGACTGACTATAGATTCACCATCAAAGTATTGAAATATTTTTTTATTTTATAAAGGAATCACTACTTATCAAGCCCCAGAGGCCACTCGAGGATAAGGCTTAAAGTGTGTACAGTAGTCAATGGACAATATCATAGTAATCGTTAGAAGTGTACATTTGGTAAATTGGATTATTTATAAGGGGCGGCTTATCAAGAACTTGTTTACATTGGACTTGATGACGACGTAATAAAAATATAAAGTTGCAAGAACTAGCGAAAAATATCATTTTAACGATGCATTTCAAATCGTAAACTGCCTGCTTACATTTTTTTTTACATTTTTCGAAGATAATAAAAAGTGTAAAAAAAAGCAAACCTTTAGAATCCTAAAGAAGAGAGAGAGAGAGAGTGGGGGAAGGAGAGAAAGGATCGTACGTGCCGGGGTCAAACAGAAGTTAAATGAAATCGATTATAAATCGCTCGACAAAGTTGTGTCTGAACTTTTTATTCTATGAAACTTAAGATTAATAAAACGAAATAATCGTGGCCCGTGGAAATTTCATGGCGAATATTTCGCATTCAAGAGAACAAAACGAAAAAGTAGTGAACAAATAAATATATAAGAAAATGAATGTTACCAAAGGCAAGATAAGTTACTCTTCTACCTACCTAGATCACATTTTTGTTGTTTTAACTTATTTTAAAACGTTTATTTAACACAAACAAAAGTAGCGCACGGTTTTAAGTTAGAACAATAAAGAAGTGTCTGACATTTTACAGACATCTTGTGAGACTCGATAATCGCTCCAAACTCGAAAATTAAGCAAAATATTGGTAGGAACACATCCAATAAATGTCAGCAAACGTTCGAACATGTTTTCTTTTTCACATTAGCGAAACACTTATCAGAGAAAAAGCGAAAATGAGAAGCAAACACAAATGAAGAAGTCGGTTTTTATCGTTGAGCACAAAAACAACAAAAAAAAGAGTATCTAATCTAATAGGCCCCGTGCGTGCTATAGGTCAATCTCCAACGTCTGTCCCATCGCCTCGGTGTTGCATCCCTGTTTACAAGTACTTTAATGGGATGTGCTCTCATGAACCCATAGCACTTATACCAGTGCCTGGAAAACTTGTCCCGGGAAAACTCGTCTCCGGAAAAACCGTACCCGGAAAACTCGAACCGTTCAGTTTGTTCAGGTATGCTGAAAACGAATATCGCAAGGAAAATTAGCAGAGACAGACAGACTACTAGTTTTGGAGCTAGTTTTATTAATGCGTGTATTTTGAAATGTAAATCACTGGCGACCATGTTTAAACAGGCGGCATATGAAAGGGGCCAACCCTCAGTGTGTTCAGGTATGCTGAAAACGAATATCGCAAGGAAAATCAGCACAGACTGACTATAGATTCACCATCAAAGTAGTGAAATATTTTTTTTATTTTATATAGGAATCACTACTTATCAAGTCCCAGAGGCCACTCGAGGATAAGGGTTAAAGTGTGTACAGTAGTCAATGGACAATATCATAGTAATCGTTAGAAGTTTAAATTTGGTAAATTGGATTATTTAAGAGGAACGGCTCATCAAGAACTTATTTACATTGGACTTGAAGACGACGAAATAAAAATATAAAGTTGAAAGAACTATCATTTTAATGATGCCTTTCAAATCGTAAACTGCCTGTTTACATTTTTTTTTTACATTTTTCGAAGATAATAAAAAGTGTAAAAAAAAGCAAACCTATAGAATCCTAAAAAAGATCTCCCGGGAGCATTTTTGCAACATGAAAAATATACAAACCAAAATAAAGAGAGGAGGCAACCCTGCTCAAAAATATGGTTTATTACATCGCCTAAAAAAAGAAGAAGAATCGGGGGCTCCGTGGGGAAGTAAATTGTTTTCTTTTTTCTAACTTGGTTTTAAAAAGTTTTTATTGCTAACATTTATTTTCATAAACTCTAACCACACCTCACAACCCTAATCCGGCCGGTCGGGGAAAAACGTTTTTATTTTTTTAAATTTTGGTGAAACCAACAACACACACACACACACACACACACACACGCACGTACACACATACACGCACGCACGCACGCACACATAGGCATCGCTTCTTGTCACCAAGCTGAAGAAGAGAGAAAGTGGGGGAAGGGGAGTAAGGGTCGTGTTCTGTGCAGAAGTTAAATAAATGGCCCGACAAAGTTGTGTCTGAACTTTTTATTCTATGAAACTTAAGATTAATAAAACGAAATAATCGTGACCCGTGGAAATTTCATGGCGAATATTTCGCATTCAAGAGAACAAAACGAAAAAGTAGTGAACAAATAAATATATAAGAAAATGAATGTTACCAAAGGCAAGATAAGTTACTCTTCCACCTACCTAGATCACATTTTTGTTGTTTTAACTTATTTTAAAACGTTTATTTAACACAAACAAAAGTAGCGCACGGTTTTAAGTTAGAACAATAAAGAAGTGTCTGACATTTTACAGACATCTTGTGAGACTCGATAATCGCTCCAAACTCGAAAATTAAGCAAAATACTGGTAGGAACACATCCAATAAATGTCAGCAAACGTTCGAACATGTTTTCTTTTTCACATTAGCGAAACACTTATCAGAGAAAAAGCGAAAATGAGAAGCAAACACAAATGAAGAAGTCGGTTTTTATCGTTGAGCACAAAAACAACAAAAAAAAGAGTATCTAATCTAATAGGCCCCGTGCGTGCTATAGGTCAATCTCCAACGTCTGTCCCATCGCCTCGGTGTTGCATCCCTGTTTACAAGTACTTTAATGGGATGTGCTCTCATGAACCCATAGCACTTATACCAGTGCCTGGAAAACTTGTCCCGGGAAAACTCGTCTCCGGAAAAACCGTACCCGGAAAACTCGAACCGTTCAGTTTGTTCAGGTATGCTGAAAACGAATATCGCAAGGAAAATTAGCAGAGACAGACAGACTACTAGTTTTGGAGCTAGTTTTATTAATGCGTGTATTTTGAAATGTAAATCACTGGCGACCATGTTTAAACAGGCGGCATATGAAAGGGGCCAACCCTCAGTGTGTTCAGGTATGCTGAAAACGAATATCGCAAGGAAAATCAGCACAGACTGACTATAGATTCACCATCAAAGTAGTGAAATATTTTTTTTATTTTATATAGGAATCACTACTTATCAAGTCCCAGAGGCCACTAGAGGATAAGGGTTAAAGTGTGTACAGTAGTCAATGGACAATATCATAGTAATCGTTAGAAGTTTAAATTTGGTAAATTGGATTATTTAAGAGGAACGGCTCATCAAGAACTTATTTACATTGGACTTGAAGACGACGAAATAAAAATATAAAGTTGAAAGAACTATCATTTTAATGATGCCTTTCAAATCGTAAACTGCCTGTTTACATTTTTTTTTTACATTTTCCGAAGATAATAAAAAGTGTAAAAAAAAGCAAACCTATAGAATCCTAAAAAAGATCTCCCGGGAGCATTTTTGCAACATGAAAAATATACAAACCAAAATAAAGAGAGGAGGCAACCCTGCTCAAAAATATGGTTTATTACATCGCCTAAAAAAAGAAGAAGAATCGGGGGCTCCGTGGGGAAGTAAATTGTTTTCTTTTTTCTAACTTGGTTTTAAAAAGTTTTTATTGCTAACATTTATTTTCATGAACTCTAACCACACCTCACAACCCTAAACCGGCCGGTCGGGGAAAAAAGTTTTTATTTTTTTAAATTTTGGTGAATACGACAACACACATACGCACGCATGTACACACATACACACACACGCACGCACGCACACATAAGCATATCGCTTGTCACCAAGCTAAAGAAGAGAGAGAGAGAGTGGGGGAAGGAGAGAAAGGATCGTACGTGCCGGGGTCAAACAGAAGTTAAATGAAATCGATTATAAATCGCTCGACAAAGTTGTGTCTGAACTTTTTATTCTATGAAACTTAAGATTAATAAAACGAAATAATCGTGGCCCGTGGAAATTTCATGGCGAATATTTCGCATTCAAGAGAACAAAACGAAAAAGTAGTGAATAAATAAATATATAAGAAAATGAATGTTACCAAAGGCAAGATAAGTTACTCTTCCACCTACCTAGATCACATTTTTGTTGTTTTAACTTATTTTAAAACGTTTATTTAACACAAACAAAAGTAGCGCACGGTTTTAAGTTAGAACAATAAAGAAGTGTCTGACATTTTACAGACATCTTGTGAGACTCGATAATCGCTCCAAACTCGAAAATTAAGCAAAATACTGGTAGGAACACATCCAATAAATGTCAGCAAACGTTCGAACATGTTTTCTTTTTCACATTAGCGAAACACTTATCAGAGAAAAAGCGAAAATGAGAAGCAAACACAAATGAAGAAGTCGGTTTTTATCGTTGAGCACAAAAACAAAAAAAAAAAGAGTATCTAATCTAATAGGCCCCGTGCGTGCTATAGGTCAATCTCCAACGTCTGTCCCATCGCCTCAGTGTTGCATCCCTGTTTACAAGTACTTTAATGGGATGTGCTCTCATGAACCCATAGCACTTATACCAGTGCCCGGAAAACTTGTCCCGGGAAAACTCGTCTCTGGAAAAATCGTACCTGGAAAACTCGAACCGTTCAGTTTGTTCAGGTATGCTGAAAACGAATATCGCAAGGAAAATCAGCACAGACTGACTATAGACTCACCATCAAAGTATTGAAATATTTTTTTATTTTATAAAGGAATCACTACTTATCAAGCCCCAGAGGCCACTCGAGGATAAGGCTTAAAGTGTGTACAGTAGTCAATGGACAATATCATAGTAATCGTTAGAAGTGTACATTTGGTAAATTGGATTATTTATAAGGGGCGGCTTATCAAGAACTTGTTTACATTGGACTTGAAGACGACGTAATAAAAATATAAAGTTGCAAGAACTAGCGAAAAATATCATTTTAACGATGCATTTCAAATCGTAAACTGCCTGCTTACATTTTTTTTACATTTTTCGAAGATAATAAAAAGTGTAAAAAAAAGCAAACCTTTAGAATCCTAAAAAGATCTCCCGGGAGCATTTTTGCAACATGAAAAATATACAAACCAAAATAAAGAGAGGAGGCAACCCTGCTCAAAAATATGGTTTATTACATCGCCTAAAAAAAGAAGAAGAATCGGGGGCTCCGTGGGGAAGTAAATTGTTTTCTTTTTTCTAACTTGGTTTTAAAAAGTTTTTATTGCTAACATTTATTTTCATGAACTCTAACCACACCTCACAACCCTCATCCGGCCGGTCGGGGAAAAAAGTTTTTATTTTTTTAAATTTTGGTGAATACGACAACACACATACGCACGCATGTACACACATACACACACACGCACGCACGCACGCACACATAAGCATATCGCTTGTCACCAAGCTAAAGAAGAGAGAGAGAGAGTGGGGGAAGGAGAGAAAGGATCGTACGTGCCGGGGTCAAACAGAAGTTAAATGAAATCGATTATAAATCGCTC
>NW_027633114.1:112500-147500 GCF_053919585.1 Euprymna scolopes
ACCAAAATAAAGAGAGGAGGCAACCCTGCTCAAAAATATGGTTTATTACATCGCCTAAAAAAAGAAGAAGAATCGGGGGCTCCGTGGGGAAGTAAATTGTTTTCTTTTTTCTAACTTGGTTTTAAAAAGCTTTTATTGCTAACATTTATTTTCATGAACTCTAACCACACCTCACAACCCTAAACCGGCCGGTCGGGGAAAAAAGTTTTTATTTTTTTAAATTTTGGTGAATACGACAACACACATACGCACGCATGTACACACATACACACACACGCACGCACGCACACATAAGCATATCGCTTGTCACCAAGCTAAAGAAGAGAGAGAGAGAGAGAGAGTGGGGGAAGGAGAGAAAGGATCGTACGTGCCGGGGTCAAACAGAAGTTAAATGAAATCGATTATAAATCGCTCGACAAAGTTGTGTCTGAACTTTTTATTCTATGAAACTTAAGATTAATAAAACGAAATAATCGTGGCCCGTGGAAATTTCATGGCGAATATTTCGCATTCAAGAGAACAAAACGAAAAAGTAGTGAATAAATAAATATATAAGAAAATGAATGTTACCAAAGGCAAGATAAGTTACTCTGCTACCTACCTAGATCACATTTTTGTTGTTTTAACTTATTTTAAAACGTTTATTCAACACAAACAAAAGTAGCGCACGGTTTTAAGTTAGAACAATAAAGAAGTGTCTGACATTTTACAGACATCTTCTGAGACTCGATAATCGCTCCAAACTCGAAAATTAAGCAAAATACTGGTAGGAACACATCCAATAAATGTCAGCAAACGTTCGAACATGTTTTCTTTTTCACATTAGCGAAACACTTATCAGAGAAAAAGCGAAAATGAGAAGCAAACACAAATGAAGAAGTCGGTTTTTATCGTTGAGCACAAAAACAACAAAAAAAGAGTATCTAATCTAATAGGCCCCGTGCGTGCTATAGGTCAATCTCCAACGTCTGTCCCATCGCCTCAGTGTTGCATCCCTGTTTACAAGTACTTTAATGGGATGTGCTCTCATGAACCCATAGCACTTATACCAGTGCCCGGAAAACTTGTCCCGGGAAAACTCGTCTCTGGAAAAATCGTACCTGGAAAACTCGAACCGTTCAGTTTGTTCAGGTATGCTGAAAACGAATATCGCAAGGAAAATCAGCACAGACTGACTATAGACTCACCATCAAAGTATTGAAATATTTTTTTTATTTTATAAAGGAATCACTACTTATCAAGCCCCAGAGGCCACTCGAGGATAAGGCTTAAAGTGTGTACAGTAGTCAATGGACAATATCATAGTAATCGTTAGAAGTGTACATTTGGTAAATTGGATTATTTATAAGGGGCGGCTTATCAAGAACTTGAGCAAAATACTGGTAGGAACACATCCAATAAATGTCAGCAAACGTTCGAACATGTTTTCTTTTTCACATTAGCGAAACACTTATCAGAGAAAAAGCGAAAATGAGAAGCAAACACAAATGAAGAAGTCGGTTTTTATCGTTGAGCAGTTTGTTCAGATATGCTGAAAACGAATATCGCAAGGAAAATTAGCACAGACAGACAGACAAATCGTTTTCGAGATATTAATGCGTGTATTTTGAAATGTAAAGTAAAAAAGATGGCCCATCAAGCCAGAAATAAATTAATGACAGTTTAAAGGCTTCAAAATCGCTTTCGAATTGACTATGACATGATCGTGATTTTCTCATAAAATTCAACATCAACTGTCGATTTATTCGTCGCATTAACTCGCATCCTAGACTTGATTTAACCCGTGAGTGTCGACTCATAAATCAATCGAAATATAAATATAGAAAAAAAAATTATTAGGATTATTTTTTATTAATAGTAAATTACTGTTTCTTAAATTTCAAATCTATATAAAAACACGAACTTAATTTCAAATCTATATAAAAACACGAACTTAATTTTCCGTTTCAGCGTATATTTTGTAAATTTAAATCCAGCCGAGAATGGTTTATGTAAGATGACTAAACCTTCCCCCCCTCTCTCTCTCTCTCTCTCTCTCTCTCTCTCTCTTTAGCTTCTCCGTGCCCCTGTCACTAAGTATGTGTATATATATATACTTATATATATATATATATATATATATGGAGAGAGAGAGAGAGAGAGAGAGAGAGAGAGAGAGAGAGAGAGAGAGAGAGAGAGAGAATATGTGCTTCCACATCAAAGAGGGGCAGGAGCATAAACAGAGACAGAAGCACACACTCTAACACACTCGCATAAAAACACACATACAGAAAACACACACATACATACGCACTTGGATAAACACACACACACACACTCGCATAAACACACACATACACGAACACACACGTACACACAAATACTCAAACACACCAACACCAACACAAATCAACTTTCCGTTAAAAGCTGGCATGAGGTGGCAGGGGTGGGTGTCATAAGTGTCAATCGAATTTGAAAGTTTGTTAACGAAATGGATTTATTTCAACTTCGTTTGACACGTGCCAATTCTCCTGCCCTTCACCCACCCCTCTACCTGCCTCTCTCTTTACTAAGACTTTTCGGGTTGGGGTCTGGGGTAGGGCGTAAAAATAACCGTTTTTTTTTCGTTATTAAATTGTAATTTTTTAAGAAATCATTACCTTAAAAGTTAAGAAAGCCATTCTTAATGTAGAGAGGGGCATGTTAACTATTCTGTACTTCCAGCCAATAATTTAATAAGCAAAAGATAGGATAAAATTGAATTTAACAAATATCGAAGAAGTTTTCTTTGATATTTTTTATTTTACAAGCTGCCCCAGCGTAGTATTATCTCCAATCTCTCCATGATAAAAACGGCTTTCTGAAAAAAAAAAAAAAAAACACTCCCAAGAAAGCCGTTCTTAACATGGTAACAAATATCGAAGAAGTTTTCTTTGATATTTTTTATTTTACAAGCTGCCCCAGCGTAGGATTTTCTCCAATCTCTCCATGATAAAAACGGCTTTCTGAAAAAAAAAAAAAAAACACTCCCAAGAAAGCCGTTCTTAACATGGAGAGATTGGAGGGGGTATTCCGGAAGTCGTTCTTAAAATGGGGAGAGGAGGGCGTTTTGTAACTATTCCGTACTTTAACCTAACAATTTAATAAAAAAAAACATCAAATGTTAAATAAAAATAAGATAAATAAAAAATAAATACCTACCTGCCTCTCTCTTTACTAAGACTTTTCGGTTGGGGTGTTTATGCTACGCTGGGGTAGGTCGTAAAAACAAATTTTTTTTTTTCGTTATTAAATTGTAATTTTTTAAGAAATCATTACCTTAAAAGTTAAGAAAGCCATTCTTAATGTAGAGAGGGGCATGTTAACTATTCTGTACTTTCAGCATGTTAACTATTCTGTACTTTCAGCCAATAATTTAATAAGATAGGATAAAATTGAATTTAACTTGAAATTTTTACCCAAAAATATCGAAGAAGTTTTCTTTGATATTTTTTATTTTACAAGCTGCCCCAGCGTAGTATTATCTCCAATCTCTCCATGATAAAAACGGCTTTCTGAAAAAAAAACACTTCCAAGAAAGCCGTTCTTAACATGGAGAGATGGGAGATAATACTACGCTGGGGCAGCTTGTAAAATAAAAAATAAATTTCTGCTAATGATATATATATATATATATATATCTATATCTATATCTATATATATATATATATATATATATATATATATATATATATATATATATATATATATATATATTAAGTAATGTGATTTATAATTTAAAAGTTTTTTATTTTATTGAATAAAAAAATAATTATATATATATATATATATATATATATATATATATATATATATATATATATATATATATATAATTATTTTTTAATTTTTTTATAACTTTTCAAAGTTTCGGTTTCTCTCTCTCTCTCTTTCTCTCTCTCTCTCTCTCTCTCTCTCTCTCTCTCTCTCTCTATCTCTCTCTCTCTCTCTCGCTCGCTCGCTCTCGCGCACGCGCGCTTCTCCGTGTCCTTATATATAGACAGAGAGAGAGGGAAAAGGGGGGAGAGACCGAAAGAGACAGAGAATGTGTCTACGCTCCCCTCCAACATGCTTCAACGCCAACGACGCACACACCCACATACACACACACTTGCATTAACACAAACATACAAATTTAACTCAGCACACACACTCACATAAACACATAAACACATACACACACACACACACTCGCATAAAGGCACCAACACACACAAACACAAAGTATTACTCTGTGTGTGCGTGCGTGCGTGCGCGCATATCACGCCACATTCACTCTTCAACTAAACAAGTTTAAATCAACCAATGAAAAGGCAGCTAGGTAACACAAACTCCATAAAAGGTAAAAAGGTTGCATCATCGGCTCGAACTGTTCGATTTTTCCCGGAAAAAGTTAACGGTTTTCACGGCGATGGTGAAATATAAAAAGAGGCCTAAAACGGGCTGTAAATTCAGTTTGGACCCTGGCAGCGAGATGAGTTCCGGAAGAATAGATGACCAGCCAGTCGACCCAGCTAAGCCGCCGCCCTGCCGCTCCTCTGTCTACTTCTCTGATGTCAAAAAAAAAGGTATGTCCTTTCGTTTCAAAGTAGATGACGCATTTATTTCAGTTGTGTAAACTGCACAAGTGTTCAAATGAACGTTGTTAGTATGAGCACAGTTCATAAACACGTCGAATTTCTTTTCAAATTTCGACACTTGTGTAGTTTACACGATTTTAACGTTGAACGTCTTTTTATATTTTATTATACTGTTAGAAAGCCAGTCAACAAATATTGCCGTTTTTTTAATTTGTTAGGTGAAAGTATACATATAATATTATTTAAGGGCGGTCAATAAACTATAGAATTACCGTGACAATTGTGCAGTTTATAAACCGTGCTGTTCTTGGAAAAAAATATTAAAATTTAAATCTAAATTAACGTCTTTTTTTAAAATTTGTTAGGTGAAAGTATACATATAATATTATTTAAGGGCGGTCAATAAACTATAGAATTACCGTGACAATTGTGCAGTTTATAAACCGTGCTGTTCTGGGAAAAAATATTAAAATTTAAATCTAAATTAACGTCTTTTTTTTTAATTTGTTAGGTGAAAGCATACATATAATATTATTTAAGGGTGGTCGATAAACTATAGAATTACCGTGACAATTGTGCAGTTTATAAACCGTGCTGTTCTGGGAAAAAAATATTAAAGTTTAAATCTAAATTAACGTCTTTTTTTTAAATTTGTTAGGTGAAAGCGTACATATAATATTATTTAAGGGTGGTCGATAAACTATAGAATTACCGTGACAATTGTGCAGTTTATAAACCGTGCTTTTGCTGGAAAATATATTTTAAATTTAAATCTAAATTAACGTCTTTTTTTTTTAATTTGTTAGGTGAAAGTATATATATAATATTATTTAAGGGCGGTCGATAAACTATAGAATTACCGTGACAATTGTGCAGTTTATAAACCGTGCTGTTCTGGGAAAAAATATTAAAATTTAAATCTAAATTAACGTCTGTTTTTTTTAATTTGTTAGGTGAAAGCATACATATAATATTATTTAAGGGCGGTCGATAAACTATAGAATTACCGTGACAATTGTGCAGTTTATAAACCGTACTGTTCTGGGGAAAAAATATTAAAATTTAAATCTAAATTAACGTCTTTTTTTTTAATTTGTTAGGTGAAAGCATACATATAATATTATTTAAGGGCGGTCGATAAACTATAGAATTACCGTGACAATTGTGCAGTTTATAAACCGTGCTTTTGCTGGAAAATATATTTTAAATTTAAATCTAAATTAACGTCTTTTTTTTTTAATTTGTTAGGTGAAAGCATACATATAATATTATTTAAGGGTGGTCGATAGACTATAGAATTACCGTGACAATTGTGCAGTTTATAAACCGTGCTGTTCTGGGAAAAAAATATTAAAATTTAAATCTAAATAAACGTCTTTTTTTTTAATTTGTTAGATGAAAGCATACATATAATATTATTTAAGGGCGGTCGATAAACTGTAGAATTACCGTGACAATTGTGCAGTTTATAAACCGTTCTTTTATTGGATAAAATACTGGATGTGTATTTTCCCCCCTAAAGTCCAACCCTATCCTCACCGTGGTAGGGGGGTGTAACGTTGTAGTTTAACAGCTACATGGCTAAATGGGCTCTGGCAAAAAAAAAAAAAAAAAAAAAATCCAGAAAATGTCGGCATTAGTTTGTTGCGTCCGTCATCTGGTCGTCTTTTTATACGCTTGCATGTGGCGAGCAAAAAGGCGTGAAGGGAGCAGGCTGAAAGGAGAACAATACCCGAAAGATGTAAACCGAACGAAAGAGAAAAATGGGCCTCCCTGCAAGGCCCCGTGTTCTCCCCAGCCTGCTCCCAGTTTCCCCGACTTTGCATGCAACTGGTTTTGAGCTTTTGGAAAGCTCTTTTCTCAGTGTCGGGGTGTTGACTCCACTTCCAAGTTAACAAATAGCTGCAAGTCTGGGTACGGTCCGATTGGTTCCGAAGCTCTTCCGCTGTGAGGTGCGCTTTCGAATCTCCCGAAGGGGGCTACCCTCTAAGCAGGCGACACGTGCTCGTGTTACTATGTAATGCATGCTTGCCTCGACTCAACTAAGGACGACTAGAGTTCGACTAGATTGTGTGCTCACAAGCCGCTTTAAGGCCGCTTTTATTATTCCTACTGTCTAGGAACTCCGAAATGGTATGGTAGTGCAATTATATATGACCGTCCTCCAATACGAAATGGTAGTGCAATTATATATGACGGTCCTCCGATATGATAGTAGGAATGCCAGTTTTGTGAGCGATCATCGCCGTCTTATGAACACAAACTAGTGGTATCTTTACGAATCCTGTTGGGTAGAGAGAACACCTCTGTTTTCTGCTCTGCCTGTTATTCTGAGTAGAAACCGCTTTTTAGGAGATGTTCGCAGCACAGCTTGTTTTTATATAGTGCCCCTCCTTTCGGGAGTTCATCACCTCGCTGCCCAGACGAGAGCTTTTTCCGGTGGAACCTCTTTTTTTTTTCTTTTTTTTATTTTACTTTCCAGTTTAATGGCGAACGAACAGTCACCAGCAAGTGGTCTGCACCGACAGGAAGATGAGTATAGTATCACCCTTTCTTCTTTTTATTTCGATTTCAGTCTTTGTGATTTGATAATTTAATTTAACTGTTTCCATTGTTCCAGCTTTCACACAGCAGTAGATTATCAACACTATAAATATCATCTCTTTTTTATAGATTGGAACAAGCAATGAAACCTAGCAGCATCACCGTTCCTGTCTGCCACATGTCTTGTGCACTTTGAATCCAGTATTTCTTTCTTTGCGTTCAAGCACATCTGGGTACAATCAAACTGCGTATGATGTATGTCTATCTGTTTCTTCCAACATTAGCATCTCAAAGTCTTGGCAGCAATCATTGTCATAGAAGTAGAGTAAGTATTCTTTTTCTTTCCTTCTGTGTGTATATCTTTATAATTTCAGGTACTCCTCTTGATCATGATGGAATTCTACTATCAGCTATTGTGAGAATTATGTGCATTGGAAAAAACAACTGAATCCAGCAGCATCACCTATCCTAGCTGCCACATGTTTCCTGTAGTTACAGAAGTCCTCAAGTAAGTGTTTCTTTCTTTGTGTACATGCACATCTGGGTACAATCAAATTCTAAACTATTAACTTTATTTAAATGAATGCAGTTCTGCTTGTATTTCTTCTCATCAGCTAACTTATGCAACTACAAAAAAAAAAGTAGTACATGGGTGTTTGATCATAACCAGAAAGTTAAATATATCATTAAAAAAAAAAAGTTTTTAAATTATTAAAAAAAAGAAGTTTTTAAATTATTAAAAGGAAAAAAATCATCACAGTAAAAATTATATATATGTAACAAAGAACACAAACAAACATGAAATTGCCATGAGTTTCAGCAAGAAGCACAAAAGAGAAAAAGTGGAGATAACACCTGGGAAGTAACAGGTAAGAATTTTCTTTATTTCTTATCTCAACTAGCGCATAGATTTTTTTCAAATATACATTAAAAAAAATTACCCAAGTCAAACAATTGATGGAAAAACTAAGCATTAAAGTTCAATTAAGCATAAAAAAAATAAATTCTAATAATTATGTAATCTATATACAAATTGTCTCCCTTGAATATATATATATACATATTCAAGGGAGACCATTGGTATATAGATTACATAATAATTAGAAGTTATTTTTTTAATTGAAATATATATATATATTCAAGGGAGACAATTTGTATATATATCATATAATTATTTGAAGTAATTTTTTAATTCAAATATATATATATATATATATTTATTTATTTATTTCAATTAAAAAAATAACTTCTAATAATTGTTATCTATATTCACATAGTCTTCCTTGAATATATATATATATATATTCAAGGGAGACAATTTGTATAAAGATCACATAATTATTAGAAGTTATTTTTTTTAATTGAAATAAATATATATATTCAAGGGAGACAATTTGTATATAGATCAGATAATTATTAGAATTATTTTTTTAAATTAGGTTACTGGCGTAGCCCCGGTGTTTAGCGGTGTATGCTGCCCCCCTCCCCAACAAAAAAGAAAGCAGAGAAACGGTTAATTTTTTAAAACTTGACCCCTATTATGAACCCTTAAAATTTATTGTTTTGGGCTCCAAATGAGATATTAAGTTAGATCCATGTCCAAGGAAACTATATGTAAAATTTCAAGTGTTTAGACCCATAATTGTCGGAGGAGATTTGTAGGGTTCTCAAAGGCCAAATCATTGAAGTTTGACCCCTCAATCGCCAAATTTCTGTCCAAGTACCAATCACATAGATTTTCCAAAATCTCAGTACCCTTTTTATCAAAATTTGGAATATGTAGACTAAAATTGACAGAAATGTACACACAGACAGACATATTCAATTCTATAGATAGATAGATAGATAAATAATGAGAGACAGAAAGATAAATATATACGATGATTAATGAATTAGTAGAGATAGTTGTTAAATTTTTGGAAATATGTATGGCAATTTGATGGTAAGACTTAGAGCTAACTGTAAATATTTAAAATATATACACAGAAATTCAAATGACAGGACTTATATGTAGAGTGCTCAATACATCAGTAGAGCAAGGTAATAAATTTAAAAAAATGTATACGTAAATTTAGATAACCACAATTTTTTTGGTATTCTTGTGTGAATATGACATAATGTAATATAAATTTTAATAATTTTATGATTCTCAATGAAAAATCTAAAATGTCAATATATATATATATATACATATATATATATATATTTCAATAAAAAGAATAACTTCTAATAATTATGTCATCTATATAACAATTGTCTCCCTTGAACATATATAGATTATATATATATATTAAATATATATATTTATATATATATATATATATATATATATATATATATATATTTATTAAAAAAAATAACTTCTAATAATTATGTGATCTATATTAAAATTGTCTCCCTTGAATATATATATATATATATATATATATATATATATATATATATATTTATTTCAATAAAAAAAATAAGGTCTAATAAAAATTACAAATTGTCCCCCTGTAATATATATATATATATATATATATATGCACATATATTTACTTATTTCAATAAAAAAATAACTTCTGATAATTATATGATCTATATACAAATTGTCTCCCTTTTTTTAGCACTATTTAAAGTGTAATTATTAAATAAAAATCTAAATAAAATGTCTTTATTGCTCTGTCTTATTGAGCACTCTTATATAACTCTGGTTAAATCTTAATGTTTACTTATCCTGTAATAAAATAAACGTTTTATAATATCAGCTCTGTCTAGTTTTGAGCACTATTTTAAAGTGTTATTATTAAGTAAAAATCTAAATAACATGACTTTATTGTTCTATGTCTCATTGATTGAATTGAAATAAATAAATATATATATATATATATATATTTACTTCAATTAATAAAAATAACTTCTAATTATTATATGATCTATATCAAATTGTCTCCCTTGAATATATATATATATATTTATTTATTTCAATAAAAAAAACTTCTAATAATTATGTGATCTATATACAAATTGTCTCCCTTGAATATATATATATATAGATTATATATATATATATATGTATTTCAATTAAAAAAATAACTTCTAATAATTATGTGATTCTTGCATGTGCTCCATAGTTTTATATAGCTGTGTAGTAAATTTAAAAATTGCTTTGTTTAATTATACAAGACGATTTTACTTTAAGAGTGCTCAATGCATTTATAGAGCTTTGTAGTAAGAGTTGGAAACATTTTGGCAATTATTTTAGACAAATCTACTTCCAGAGTGCTCAATATATTAGTAGAGCTAAATAAAACATTTGAGAAACAGATATGGCATTTCAACTGCATAAATTTATTTTGACAGAGTTCAATACATTAGTAGAGCTAAATATAGACTTTCAAAAAACGTATGGCAATTCAGCTACACGAATATACTTAAGAGTGCTCAATACATTAGTAGACGAAAGAATAAAATTCAGAAAACATGAAGAGCTCTGCAGTATGTTTTGAAAACCTAAATGTCAATATGTAAGTATAGATATACTGTAAGTGTTTAATATATATATATATATATATATATATATGACAAGTATTTAAAACAAGTTTCTTATTTGAGTGCCTAATATATTTGAGAGCTCTATGGTAACTTTATAAAACATATTTCAAAATTATGTTAGATAAATTGTCTTTGAGAGTGCTCATTTCTAAGTAGAGCTCTGTAGAAAATTTTTGAGACATGTTCAGCAATTTAAGTTCATATGAGTTAATAAATAGAGCTATATAGTGACTTGTGCAAACTTATATGGCACTTATCCTAGACAAGTTAACTCTTGTAGCTGTGCAATACGTAAGTAGAGTTCTGCATTAGTTTTGGGGTATGGTTCTCACTTTATTAGGGCAATAACTTGGACACATTATACTATGGACAAATCCATTGAGGACAACCAAAGGTAACCTGTTTTTTTCCACTCTGCTGAATAAGACTCATCCGTCTTGGTTCACTCTTGGGACATTAAAACACACAAGGTGAAGAATTAAAAAAAGAATGCAAAAATGTAAATGTCTTTGCAACTCATTCATTTTCACTTTCATAACACAAAAACAAAAAAATATACATAATAAAAAATGTTAAGCAAAATTGATTCATGTTAACACCTCTCCCAACACCACAGATTAACTACAAAAATACTTGATAAAGCAAAACACAATTACAAATGTGTATGAAAAAAATAAAAATAAAAAAAATAAAAAAAATCAACCAAGCAATGGCTCATGATTTCCTGGTGTTTGATGGAATGTGAGTAGGCATACAGCCTGGATAATTTTCCAAGGTAAGTGATGATATTCATCATTATTGTCTTTTTGGATTAGTTCAGATATATCTCATAACTATAATTGTTTTATGTATATATTTATATGTCTAGATGTTATGTCTGCTATTTGCATGTTCCCTATAGAAAAAAAGCTACATAAAATCTACAAGTGTATTCTGATGTAAAATTAACCAGTAAAAACAATGCTTGTGTTCCTGATATACCAACTATTTCTTATTAGCATATAAGTTGAATCATGAAATGTATCTCCCTTGCCTGTCTCTCTTTATACCTCTGTATTTATCTAGATCTGTCTATCTCCCTTTTCTTATTCTTTATCCCTATTCCCCGTCTTGCTATCCCAGGTAACAGTAGGCGTCGATGAGGCACATCCAGACGCCAACCTACACGGTGCAGAGAAAGGACAGAAAAAAAACTAAGTCCCGATGTGCCTAGCAGATTAGAAGGCATTTTGCTACCCCTACATGCACCCAACATGGCAGTAGGCGTCGATCGGGCACTTCAAGACACTTACTTACACTGTTTTGAACTTAGAGATTTCAATTGAATACTACTTGACATGTGTTGGTCCAGTAGCTCCTCATCTACCTATACCTACGTCCACCCCTGTTTGGACTTAGAAATTTTCAATTGAATACACGTTGAGAAGGCATGGTCTATAGGATTCTAACCTATCTATACCTACATCCCCTCTTGTTTGGACTTAGAATTTTTTCAATTGAATACACGTTGAGAAGGCTTGGTCTATAGGATTCTAACCTATCTATACCTACATCCCCTCTTGTTTGGACTTAGAATTTTTTCAATTGAATACACGTTGAGAAGGCTTGATCTATAGGATTCTAACCTATCTATACCTACATCCCCTCTTGTTTGGACTTAGAATTTTTTCAATTGAATACACGTTGAGAAGGCTTGGTCTATAGGATTCTAACCTATCTATACCTACATCCCCTCTTGTTTGGACTTAGAATTTTTTCAATTGAATACACGTTGAGAAGGCTTGGTCTATAGGATTCTAACCTATCTATACCTACATCCCCTCTTGTTTGGACTTAGAATTTTTTCAATTGAATACACGTTGAGAAGGCTTGATCTATAGGATTCTAACCTATCTATACCTACATCCCCTCTTGTTTGGACTTAGAATTTTTTCAATTGAATACACGTTGAGAAGGCTTGGTCTATAGGATTCTAACCTATCTATACCTACATCCCCTCTTGTTTGGACTTAGAATTTTTTCAATTGAATACACGTTGAGAAGGCTTGGTCTATAGGATTCTAACCTATCTATACCTACATCCCCTCTTGTTTGGACTTAGAATTTTTTCAATTGAATACACGTTGAGAAGGCTTGATCTATAGGATTCTAACCTATCTATACCTACATCCCCTCTTGTTTGGACTTAGAATTTTTTCAATTGAATACAATCTGAGAAGGCTTGGTCTATAGGATTGTCACCTATCTATACCTACATCCCCTCTTGTTTGGACTTAGAATTTTTTCAATTGAATACAATCTGAGAAGGCTTGGTCTATAGGATTCTAACCTATCTATACCTACATCCCCTCTTGTTTGGACTTAGAATTTTTTCAATTGAATACACGTTGAGAAGGCTTGGTCTATAGGATTCTAACCTATCTATACCTACATCCCCTCTTGTTTGGACTTAGAATTTTTTCAATTGAATACACGTTGAGAAGGCTTGGTCTATAGGATTCTAACCTATCTATACCTACATCCCCTCTTGTTTGGACTTAGAATTTTTTCAATTGAATACAATCTGAGAAGGCTTGGTCTATAGGATTCTTACCTATCTATACCTACATCCCCTCTTGTTTGGACTTAGAATTTTTTCAATTGAATACAATCTGAGAAGGCTTGGTCTATAGGATTCTAACCTATCTATACCTACATCCCCTCTTGTTTGGACTTAGAATTTTTTCAATTGAATACACGTTGAGAAGGCTTGGTCTATAGGATTCTAACCTATCTATACCTACATCCCCTTTTTTTTGGACTTAGAATTTTTTCAATTGAATACACGTTGAGAAGGCTTGGTCTATAGGATTCTAACCTATCTATACCTACATCCCCTCTTGTTTGGACTTAGAATTTTTTCAATAGAATACAATCTGAGAAGGCTTGGTCTATAGGATTCTAACCTATCTATACCTACATCCCCTCTTGTTTGGACTTAGAATTTTTTCAATTGAATACAATCTGAGAAGGCTTGGTCTATAGGATTCTAACCTATCTATACCTACATCCCCTCTTGTTTGGACTTAGAATTTTTTCAATTGAATACACGTTGAGAAGGCTTGGTCTATAGGATTCTTACCTATCTATACCTACATCCCCTCTTGTTTGGACTTAGAATTTTTTCAATTGAATACACATTGAGAAGGCTTGGTCTATAGGATTCTAACCTATCTATACCTACATCCCCTCTTGTTTGGACTTAGAATTTTTTCAATTGAATACACGTTGAGAAGGCTTGGTCTATAGGATTCTTACCTATCTATACCTACATCCCCTCTTGTTTGGACTTAGAATTTTTTCAATTGAATACACATTGAGAAGGCTTGGTCTATAGGATTCTAACCTATCTATACCTACATCCCCTCTTGTTTGGACTTAGAATTTTTTCAATTGAATACACGTTGAGAAGGCTTGGTCTATAGGATTCTAACCTATCTATACCTACATCCCCTCTTGTTTGGACTTAGAATTTTTTCAATTGAATACACGTTGAGAAGGCTTGGTCTATAGGATTCTAACCTATCTATACCTACATCCCCTCTTGTTTGGACTTAGAATTTTTTCAATTGAATACACGTTGAGAAGGCTTGGTCTATAGGATTCTTACCTATCTATACCTACATCCCCTCTTGTTTGGACTTAGAATTTTTTCAATTGAATACACGTTGAGAAGGCTTGGTCTATAGGATTCTAACCTATCTATACCTACATCCCCTCTTGTTTGGACTTAGAATTTTTTCAATTGAATACACGTTGAGAAGGCTTGGTCTATAGGATTCTAACCTATCTATACCTACATCCCCTCTTGTTTGGACTTAGAATTTTTTCAATTGAATACAATCTGAGAAGGCTTGGTGTATAGGATTCTTACCTATCTATACCTACATCCCCTCTTGTTTGGACTTAGAATTTTTTCAATTGAATACACGTTGAGAAGGCTTGGTCTATAGGATTCTAACCTATCTATACCTACATCCCCTCTTGTTTGGACTTAGAATTTTTTCAATTGAATACACGTTGAGAAGGCTTGGTCTATAGGATTCTAACCTATCTATACCTACATCCCCTCTTGTTTGGACTTAGAATTTTTTCAATTGAATACACGTTGAGAAGGCTTGGTCTATAGGATTCTAACCTATCTATACCTACATCCCCTCTTGTTTGGACTTAGAATTTTTTCAATTGAATACACGTTGAGAAGGCTTGGTCTATAGGATTCTCACCTATCTATACCTACATCCCCTCTTGTTTGGACTTAGAATTTTTTCAATTGAATACAATCTGAGAAGGCTTGGTCTATAGGATTCTAACCTATCTATACCTACATCCCCTCTTGTTTGGACTTAGAATTTTTTCAATTGAATACAATCTGAGAAGGCTTGGTCTATAGGATTCTAACCTATCTATACCTACATCCCCTCTTGTTTGGACTTAGAATTTTTTCAATTGAATACAATCTGAGAAGGCTTGGTCTATAGGATTCTAACCTATCTATACCTACATCCCCTCTTGTTTGGACTTAGAATTTTTTCAACTGAATACAATCTGAGAAGGCTTGGTCTATAGGATTCTAACCTATCTATACCTACATCCCCTCTTGTTTGGACTTAGAATTTTTTCAATTGAATACAATCTGAGAAGGCTTGGTCTATAGGATTCTAACCTATCTATACCTACATCCCCTCTTGTTTGGACTTAGAATTTTTTCAATTGAATACACGTTGAGAAGGCTTGGTCTATAGGATTTTAACCTATCTATACCTACATCCCCTCTTGTTTGGACTTAGAATTTTTTCAATTGAATACACGTTGAGAAGGCTTGGTCTATAGGATTCTAACCTATCTATACCTACATCCCCTCTTGTTTGGACTTAGAATTTTTTCAATTGAATACATGTTGAGAAGGCTTGGTCTATAGGATTCTAACCTATCTATACCTACATCCCCTCTTGTTTGGACTAAGAATTTTTTCAATTGAATACAATCTGAGAAGGCTTGGTCTATAGGATTCTAACCTATCTATACCTACATCCCCTCTTGTTTGGACTTAGAATTTTTTCAATTGAATACACGTTGAGAAGGCTTGGTCTATAGGATTTTAACCTATCTATACCTACATCCCCTCTTGTTTGGACTTAGAATTTTTTCAATTGAATACACGTTGAGAAGGCTTGGTCTATAGGATTCTAACCTATCTATACCTACATCCCCTCTTGTTTGGACTTAGAATTTTTTCAATTGAATACACGTTGAGAAGGCTTGGTCTATAGGATTCTAACCTATCTATACCTACATCCCCTCTTGTTTGGACTTAGAATTTTTTCAATTGAATACACGTTGAGAAGGCTTGGTCTATAGGATTCTAACCTATCTATACCTACATCCCCTCTTGTTTGGACTTAGAATTTTTTCAATTGAATACACGTTGAGAAGGCTTGGTCTATAGGATTCTAACCTATCTATACCTACATCCCCTCTTGTTTGGACTTAGAATTTTTTCAATTGAATACACGTTGAGAAGGCTTGGTCTATAGGATTCTTACCTATCTATACCTACATCCCCTCTTGTTTGGACTTAGAATTTTTTCAATTGAATACACGTTGAGAAGGCTTGGTCTATAGGATTCTAACCTATCTATACCTACATCCCCTCTTGTTTGGACTTAGAATTTTTTCAATTGAATACACGTTGAGAAGGCTTGGTCTATAGGATTCTAACCTATCTATACCTACATCCCCTCTTGTTTGGACTTAGAATTTTTTCAATTGAATACAATCTGAGAAGGCTTGGTGTATAGGATTCTTACCTATCTATACCTACATCCCCTCTTGTTTGGACTTAGAATTTTTTCAATTGAATACACGTTGAGAAGGCTTGGTCTATAGGATTCTAACCTATCTATACCTACATCCCCTCTTGTTTGGACTTAGAATTTTTTCAATTGAATACACGTTGAGAAGGCTTGGTCTATAGGATTCTAACCTATCTATACCTACATCCCCTCTTGTTTGGACTTAGAATTTTTTCAATTGAATACACGTTGAGAAGGCTTGGTCTATAGGATTCTAACCTATCTATACCTACATCCCCTCTTGTTTGGACTTAGAATTTTTCAATTGAATACACGTTGAGAAGGCTTGGTCTATAGAATTCTAACCTATCTATACCTACATCCCCTCTTGTTTGGACTTAGAATTTTTTCAATTGAATACACGTTGAGAAGGCTTGGTCTATAGGATTCTAACCTATCTATACCTACATCCCCTCTTGTTTGGACTTAGAATTTTTTCAATTGAATACACGTTGAGAAGGCTTGGTCTATAGGATTCTCACCTATCTATACCTACATCCCCTCTTGTTTGGACTTAGAATTTTTTCAATTGAATACAATCTGAGAAGGCTTGGTCTATAGGATTCTAACCTATCTATACCTACATCCCCTCTTGTTTGGACTTAGAATTTTTTCAATTGAATACACGTTGAGAAGGCTTGGTCTATAGGATTCTAACCTATCTATACCTACATCCCCTCTTGTTTGGACTTAGAATTTTTTCAATTGAATACAATCTGAGAAGGCTTGGTCTATAGGATTCTAACCTATCTATACCTACATCCCCTCTTGTTTGGACTTAGAATTTTTTCAATTGAATACACGTTGAGAAGGCTTGGTCTATAGGATTCTAACCTATCTATACCTACATCCCCTCTTGTTTGGACTTAGAATTTTTCAATTGAATACACGTTGAGAAGGCTTGGTCTATAGAATTCTAACCTATCTATACCTACATCCCCTCTTGTTTGGACTTAGAATTTTTTCAATTGAATACACGTTGAGAAGGCTTGGTCTATAGGATTCTAACCTATCTATACCTACATCCCCTCTTGTTTGGACTTAGAATTTTTTCAATTGAATACACGTTGAGAAGGCTTGGTCTATAGGATTCTCACCTATCTATACCTACATCCCCTCTTGTTTGGACTTAGAATTTTTTCAATTGAATACAATCTGAGAAGGCTTGGTCTATAGGATTCTAACCTATCTATACCTACATCCCCTCTTGTTTGGACTTAGAATTTTTTCAATTGAATACAATCTGAGAAGGCTTGGTCTATAGGATTCTAACCTATCTATACCTACATCCCCTCTTGTTTGGACTTAGAATTTTTTCAACTGAATACAATCTGAGAAGGCTTGGTCTATAGGATTCTAACCTATCTATACCTACATCCCCTCTTGTTTGGACTTAGAATTTTTTCAATTGAATACAATCTGAGAAGGCTTGGTCTATAGGATTCTAACCTATCTATACCTACATCCCCTCTTGTTTGGACTTAGAATTTTTCAATTGAATACACGTTGAGAAGGCTTGGTCTATAGGATTCTAACCTATCTATACCTACATCCCCTCTTGTTTGGACTTAGAATTTTTTCAATTGACTACACGTTGAGAAGGCTTGGTCTATAGGATTCTAACCTATCTATACCTACATCCCCTCTTGTTTTGACTTAGAATCTTTTCAATTGAATACACGTTGAGAAGGCTTGGTCTATAGGATTCTAACCTATCTATACCTACATCCCCTCTTGTTTGGACTTAGAATTTTTTCAATTGAATACACGTTGAGAAGGCTTGGTCTATAGGATTCTAACCTATCTATACCTACATCCCCTCTTGTTTGGACTTAGATTTTTTTTAATTGAATACACGTTGAGAAGGCTTGGTCTGTAGGATTCTAACCTATCTATACCTACATCCCTAACCCTAACCCTAACCCTAACCAATCCTAGAAACAATTTCATCATGTGTTGTTGTTCATGAATATCAGGATCAAAAGGCATGAAACAAAAAAAAAAACAGCTAACCCTAACCCTAACCCTAATAATAATCCTATAAACAATTTTATCATGTGTTGTTGTTCATGAATATCAGGATCAAAAGGCATGAAACAAAAAAAAAACAGCTAACCCTAACCCTAACCCTAACCAATCCTAGAAACAATTTTATCATGTGTTGTTGTTCATGAATATCAGGATCAAAAGGCATGAAACAAAAAAAAACAGCTAACCCTAACCCTAACCCTAACCAATCCTAGAAACAATTTTATCATGTGTTGTTGTTCATGAATATCAGGATCAAAAGGCATGAAACAAAAAAAAACAGCTAACCCTAACCCTAACCAATCCTAGAAACAATTTTATCATGTGTTGTTGTTCATGAATATCAGGATCAAAAAGGCATGAAACAAAAAAAAAAAAAGCTAACCCTAACCCTAACCCTAATAATAATCCTATAAACAATTTTATCATGTGTTGTTGTTCATGAATATCAGGATCAAAAGACATGAAACAAAAAAAAAAAAAAGCTAACCCTAACCCTAATAATAATCCTATAAACAATTTTATCATGTGTTGTTGTTCATGAATATCAGGATCAAAAGACATGAAACAAAAAAAAAAAAAGCTAACCCTAACCCTAATAATAATCCTATAAACAATTTTATCATGTGTTGTTGTTCATGAATATCAGGATCAAAAGACATGAAACAAAAAAAAAAAAGCTAACCCTAACCCTAATAATAATCCTATAAACAATTTTATCATGTGTTGTTGTTCATGAATATCAGGATCAAAAGACATGAAACAAAAAAAAAAAAGCTAACCCTAACCCTAATAATAATCCTATAAACAATTTTATCATGTGTTGTTGTTCATGAATATCAGGATCAAAAGACATGAAACAAAAAAAAAAAAAGCTAACCCTAACCCTAACCCTAATAATAATCCTATAAACAATTTTATCATGTGTTGTTGTTCATGAATATCAGGATCAAAAGACATGAAACAAAAAAAAAAAAAGCTAACCCTAACCCTAATAATAATCCTATAAACAATTTTATCATGTGTTGTTGTTCATGAATATCAGGATCAAAAGACATGAAACAAAAAAAAAAAAGCTAACCCTAACCCTAATAATAATCCTATAAACAATTTTATCATGTGTTGTTGTTCATGAATATCAGGATCAAAAAGGCATGAAACAAAAAAAAAAAAAGCTAACCCTAACCCTAACCCTAATAATAATCCTATAAACAATTTTATCATGTGTTGTTGTTCATGAATATCAGGATCAAAAGACATGAAACAAAAAAAAAAAAAAGCTAACCCTAACCCTAATAATAATCCTATAAACAATTTTATCATGTGTTGTTGTTCATGAATATCAGGATCAAAAGACATGAAACAAAAAAAAAAAAAGCTAACCCTAACCCTAATAATAATCCTATAAACAATTTTATCATGTGTTGTTGTTCATGAATATCAGGATCAAAAGACATGAAACAAAAAAAAAAAAGCTAACCCTAACCCTAATAATAATCCTATAAACAATTTTATCATGTGTTGTTGTTCATGAATATCAGGATCAAAAGACATGAAACAAAAAAAAAAAAGCTAACCCTAACCCTAATAATAATCCTATAAAGAATTTTATCATGTGTTGTTGTTCATGAATATCAGGATCAAAAGACATGAAACAAAAAAAAAAAAAGCTAACCCTAACCCTAACCCTAATAATAATCCTATAAACAATTTTATCATGTGTTGTTGTTCATGAATATCAGGATCAAAAGACATGAAACAAAAAAAAAAAAAGCTAACCCTAACCCTAATAATAATCCTATAAACAATTTTATCATGTGTTGTTGTTCATGAATATCAGGATCAAAAGACATGAAACAAAAAAAAAAAAGCTAACCCTAACCCTAATAATAATCCTATAAAGAATTTTATCATGTGTTGTTGTTCATGAATATCAGGATCAAAAGACATGAAACAAAAAAAAAAAAGCTAACCCTAACCCTAACCCTAATAATAATCCTATAAACAATTTTATCATGTGTTGTTGTTCATGAATATCAGGATCAAAAGACATGAAACAAAAAAAAAAAAAGCTAACCCTAACCCTAATAATAATCCTATAAACAATTTTATCATGTGTTGTTGTTCATGAATATCAGGATCAAAAGACATGAAACAAAAAAAAAAAAAGCTAACCCTAACCCTAATAATAATCCTATAAACAATTTTATCATGTGTTGTTGTTCATGAATATCAGGATCAAAAGGCATGAAACAAAAAAAAAACAGCTGACCCTAACCCTAACCCTAACCAATCCTATAAACAATTTTATCATATGTTGTTGTTCATGAATATCAGGATCAAAAGACATGAAACAAAAAAAAAGCTAACCCTAACCCTAACCCTAACCAATCCTATAAACAATTTTATCATGTGTTGTTGTTCATGAATATCAGGATCAAAAGACATGAAACAAAAAAAAAAAAAGCTAACCCTAACCCTAATAATAATCCTATAAACAATTTTATCATGTGTTGTTGTTCATGAATATCAGGATCAAAAGACATGAAACAAAAAAAAAAAAAGCTAACCCTAACCCTAATAATAATCCTATAAACAATTTTATCATGTGTTGTTGTTCATGAATATCAGGATCAAAAGACATGAAACAAAAAAAAAAAAAGCTAACCCTAACCCTAATAATAATCCTATAAACAATTTTATCATGTGTTGTTGTTCATGAATATCAGGATCAAAAGACATGAAACAAAAAAAAAAAAAGCTAACCCTAACCCTAATAATAATCCTATAAACAATTTTATCATGTGTTGTTGTTCATGAATATCAGGATCAAAAGACATGAAACAAAAAAAAAAAAAGCTAACCCTAACCCTAATAATAATCCTATAAACAATTTTATCATGTGTTGTTGTTCATGAATATCAGGATCAAAAGACATGAAACAAAAAAAAAAAAGCTAACCCTAACCCTAACCCTAATAATAATCCTATAAAGAATTTTATCATGTGTTGTTGTTCATGAATATCAGGATCAAAAGACATGAAACAAAAAAAAAAAAAGCTAACCCTAACCCTAATAATAATCCTATAAACAATTTTATCATGTGTTGTTGTTCATGAATATCAGGATCAAAAGACATGAAACAAAAAAAAAAAAAGCTAACCCTAACCCTAATAATAATCCTATAAACAATTTTATCATGTGTTGTTGTTCATGAATATCAGGATCAAAAGACATGAAACAAAAAAAAAAAAGCTAACCCTAACCCTAACCCTAATAATAATCCTATAAACAATTTTATCATGTGTTGTTGTTCATGAATATCAGGATCAAAAGACATGAAACAAAAAAAAAAAAAGCTAACCCTAACCCTAATAATAATCCTATAAACAATTTTATCATGTGTTGTTGTTCATGAATATCAGGATCAAAAGACATGAAACAAAAAAAAAAAAAGCTAACCCTAACCCTAATAATAATCCTATAAACAATTTTATCATGTGTTGTTGTTCATGAATATCAGGATCAAAAGACATGAAACAAAAAAAAAAAAAGCTAACCCTAACCCTAATAATAATCCTATAAACAATTTTATCATGTGTTGTTGTTCATGAATATCAGGATCAAAAGACATGAAACAAAAAAAAAAAAAGCTAACCCTAACCCTAATAATAATCCTATAAACAATTTTATCATGTGTTGTTGTTCATGAATATCAGGATCAAAAGACATGAAACAAAAAAAAAAAAAGCTAACCCTAACCCTAATAATAATCCTATAAACAATTTTATCATGTGTTGTTGTTCATGAATATCAGGATCAAAAGACATGAAACAAAAAAAAAAAAAGCTAACCCTAACCCTAATAATAATCCTATAAACAATTTTATCATGTGTTGTTGTTCATGAATATCAGGATCAAAAGACATGAAACAAAAAAAAAAAAAGCTAACCCTAACCCTAATAATAATCCTATAAACAATTTTATCATGTGTTGTTGTTCATGAATATCAGGATCAAAAGACATGAAACAAAAAAAAAAAAAGCTAACCCTAACCCTAATAATAATCCTATAAACAATTTTATCATGTGTTGTTGTTCATGAATATCAGGATCAAAAGACATGAAACAAAAAAAAAAAAAGCTAACCCTAACCCTAATAATAATCCTATAAACAATTTTATCATGTGTTGTTGTTCATGAATATCAGGATCAAAAGACATGAAACAAAAAAAAAAAAGCTAACCCTAACCCTAACCCTAATAATAATCCTATAAAGAATTTTATCATGTGTTGTTGTTCATGAATATCAGGATCAAAAGACATGAAACAAAAAAAAAAAAGCTAACCCTAACCCTAACCCTAATAATAATCCTATAAACAATTTTATCATGTGTTGTTGTTCATGAATATCAGGATCAAAAGACATGAAACAAAAAAAAAAAAAGCTAACCCTAACCCTAATAATAATCCTATAAACAATTTTATCATGTGTTGTTGTTCATGAATATCAGGATCAAAAGACATGAAACAAAAAAAAAAAAGCTAACCCTAACCCTAACCCTAATAATAATCCTATAAAGAATTTTATCATGTGTTGTTGTTCATGAATATCAGGATCAAAAGACATGAAACAAAAAAAAAAAAGCTAACCCTAACCCTAACCCTAATAATAATCCTATAAACAATTTTATCATGTGTTGTTGTTCATGAATATCAGGATCAAAAGACATGAAACAAAAAAAAAAAAAGCTAACCCTAACCCTAATAATAATCCTATAAACAATTTTATCATGTGTTGTTGTTCATGAATATCAGGATCAAAAGACATGAAACAAAAAAAAAAAAGCTAACCCTAACCCTAACCCTAATAATAATCCTATAAAGAATTTTATCATGTGTTGTTGTTCATGAATATCAGGATCAAAAGACATGAAACAAAAAAAAAAAAGCTAACCCTAACCCTAACCCTAATAATAATCCTATAAACAATTTTATCATGTGTTGTTGTTCATGAATATCAGGATCAAAAGACATGAAACAAAAAAAAAAAAAGCTAACCCTAACCCTAATAATAATCCTATAAACAATTTTATCATGTGTTGTTGTTCATGAATATCAGGATCAAAAGACATGAAACAAAAAAAAAAAAAGCTAACCCTAACCCTAATAATAATCCTATAAACAATTTTATCATGTGTTGTTGTTCATGAATATCAGGATCAAAAGACATGAAACAAAAAAAAAAAAAGCTAACCCTAACCCTAATAATAATCCTATAAACAATTTTATCATGTGTTGTTGTTCATGAATATCAGGATCAAAAGACATGAAACAAAAAAAAAAAAAGCTAACCCTAACCCTAATAATAATCCTATAAACAATTTTATCATGTGTTGTTGTTCATGAATATCAGGATCAAAAGACATGAAACAAAAAAAAAAAAAGCTAACCCTAACCCTAATAATAATCCTATAAACAATTTTATCATGTGTTGTTGTTCATGAATATCAGGATCAAAAGACATGAAACAAAAAAAAAAAAAGCTAACCCTAACCCTAATAATAATCCTATAAACAATTTTATCATGTGTTGTTGTTCATGAATATCAGGATCAAAAGACATGAAACAAAAAAAAAAAAAGCTAACCCTAACCCTAATAATAATCCTATAAACAATTTTATCATGTGTTGTTGTTCATGAATATCAGGATCAAAAGACATGAAACAAAAAAAAAAAAAGCTAACCCTAACCCTAATAATAATCCTATAAACAATTTTATCATGTGTTGTTGTTCATGAATATCAGGATCAAAAGACATGAAACAAAAAAAAAAAAAGCTAACCCTAACCCTAATAATAATCCTATAAACAATTTTATCATGTGTTGTTGTTCATGAATATCAGGATCAAAAGACATGAAACAAAAAAAAAAAAAGCTAACCCTAACCCTAATAATAATCCTATAAACAATTTTATCATGTGTTGTTGTTCATGAATATCAGGATCAAAAGACATGAAACAAAAAAAAAAAAAGCTAACCCTAACCCTAATAATAATCCTATAAACAATTTTATCATGTGTTGTTGTTCATGAATATCAGGATCAAAAGACATGAAACAAAAAAAAAAAAAGCTAACCCTAACCCTAATAATAATCCTATAAACAATTTTATCATGTGTTGTTGTTCATGAATATCAGGATCAAAAGACATGAAACAAAAAAAAAAAAAGCTAACCCTAACCCTAATAATAATCCTATAAACAATTTTATCATGTGTTGTTGTTCATGAATATCAGGATCAAAAGACATGAAACAAAAAAAAAAAAAGCTAACCCTAACCCTAATAATAATCCTATAAACAATTTTATCATGTGTTGTTGTTCATGAATATCAGGATCAAAAGGCATGAAACAAAAAAAAAAAAAAGCTAACCCTAACCCTAATAATAATCCTATAAACAATTTTATCATGTGTTGTTGTTCATGAATATCAGGATCAAAAGACATGAAACAAAAAAAAAAAAAGCTAACCCTAACCCTAATAATAATCCTATAAACAATTTTATCATGTGTTGTTGTTCATGAATATCAGGATCAAAAGACATGAAACAAAAAAAAAAGAAGCTAACCCTAACCCTAACCCTAATAATAATCCTATAAACAATTTTATCATGTGTTGTTGTTCATGAATATCAGGATCAAAAGACATGAAACAAAAAAAAAAAAAGCTAACCCTAACCCTAACCCTAATAATAATCCTATAAACAATTTTATCATGTATTGTTGTTCATGAATATCAGGATCAAAAGACATGAAACAAAAAAAAAAAAGCTAACCCTAACCCTAACCCTAATAATAATCCTATAAACAATTTTATCATGTGTTGTTGTTCATGAATATCAGGATCAAAAGACATGAAACAAAAAAAAAAAAAAAGCTAACCCTAACCCTAATAATAATCCTATAAACAATTTTATCATGTGTTGTTGTTCATGAATATCAGGATCAAAAGACATGAAACAAAAAAAAAAAAAGCTAACCCTAACCCTAATAATAATCCTATAAACAATTTTATCATGTGTTGTTGTTCATGAATATCAGGATCAAAAGGCATGAAACAAAAAAAAAAAAAGCTAACCCTAACCCTAATAATAATCCTATAAACAATTTTATCATGTGTTGTTGTTCATGAATATCAGGATCAAAAGACATGAAACAAAAAAAAAAGAAGCTAACCCTAACCCTAACCCTAATAATAATCCTATAAACAATTTTATCATGTGTTGTTGTTCATGAATATCAGGATCAAAAGACATGAAACAAAAAAAAAAAAAGCTAACCCTAACCCTAATAATAATCCTATAAACAATTTTATCATGTGTTGTTGTTCATGAATATCAGGATCAAAAGGCATGAAACAAAAAAAAAAAAAGCTAACCCTAACCCTAATAATAATCCTATAAACAATTTTATCATGTGTTGTTGTTCATGAATATCAGGATCAAAAGACATGAAACAAAAAAAAAAGAAGCTAACCCTAACCCTAACCCTAATAATAATCCTATAAACAATTTTATCATGTGTTGTTGTTCATGAATATCAGGATCAAAAGACATGAAACAAAAAAAAAAAAAGCTAACCCTAACCCTAATAATAATCCTATAAACAATTTTATCATGTGTTGTTGTTCATGAATATCAGGATCAAAAGACATGAAACAAAAAAAAAAAAAGCTAACCCTAACCCTAATAATAATCCTATAAACAATTTTATCATGTGTTATTGTTCATGAATATCAGGATCAAAAGACATGAAACAAAAAAAAAAGAAGCTAACCCTAACCCTAACCCTAATAATAATCCTATAAACAATTTTATCATGTGTTGTTGTTCATGAATATCAGGATCAAAAGACATGAAACAAAAAAAAAAAAAGCTAACCCTAACCCTAATAATAATCCTATAAACAATTTTATCATGTGTTGTTGTTCATGAATATCAGGATCAAAAGACATGAAACAAAAAAAAAAAAAGCTAACCCTAACCCTAATAATAATCCTATAAAAAATTTTATCATGTGTTGTTGTTCATGAATATCAGGATCAAAAGACATGAAACAAAAAAAAAAAAAGCTAACCCTAACCCTAATAATAATCCTATAAACAATTTTATCATGTGTTATTGTTCATGAATATCAGGATCAAAAGACATGAAACAAAAAAAAAAGAAGCTAACCCTAACCCTAACCCTAATAATAATCCTATAAACAATTTTATCATGTGTTGTTGTTCATGAATATCAGGATCAAAAGACATGAAACAAAAAAAAAAGAAGCTAACCCTAACCCTAACCCTAATAATAATCCTATAAACAATTTTATCATGTGTTATTGTTCATGAATATCAGGATCAAAAGACATGAAACAAAAAAAAAAAAAGCTAACCCTAACCCTAATAATAATCCTATAAAAAATTTTATCATGTGTTGTTGTTCATGAATATCAGGATCAAAAGACATGAAACAAAAAAAAAAAAAGCTAACCCTAACCCTAATAATAATCCTATAAACAATTTTATCATGTGTTATTGTTCATGAATATCAGGATCAAAAGACATGAAACAAAAAAAAAAGAAGCTAACCCTAACCCTAACCCTAATAATAATCCTATAAACAATTTTATCATGTGTTGTTGTTCATGAATATCAGGATCAAAAGACATGAAACAAAAAAAAAAGAAGCTAACCCTAACCCTAACCCTAATAATAATCCTATAAACAATTTTATCATGTGTTGTTGTTCATGAATATCAGGATCAAAAGACATGAAACAAAAAAAAAAGAAGCTAACCCTAACCCTAACCCTAATAATAATCCTATAAACAATTTTATCATGTGTTATTGTTCATGAATATCAGGATCAAAAGACATGAAACAAAAAAAAAAAAAGCTAACCCTAACCCTAATAATAATCCTATAAAAAATTTTATCATGTGTTGTTGTTCATGAATATCAGGATCAAAAGACATGAAACAAAAAAAAAAAAAGCTAACCCTAACCCTAATAATAATCCTATAAACAATTTTATCATGTGTTATTGTTCATGAATATCAGGATCAAAAGACATGAAACAAAAAAAAAAGAAGCTAACCCTAACCCTAACCCTAATAATAATCCTATAAACAATTTTATCATGTGTTGTTGTTCATGAATATCAGGATCAAAAGACATGAAACAAAAAAAAAAGAAGCTAACCCTAACCCTAACCCTAATAATAATCCTATAAACAATTTTATCATGTGTTGTTGTTCATGAATATCAGGATCAAAAGACATGAAACAAAAAAAAAAGAAGCTAACCCTAACCCTAACCCTAATAATAATCCTATAAACAATTTTATCATGTGTTATTGTTCATGAATATCAGGATCAAAAGACATGAAACAAAAAAAAAAAAAGCTAACCCTAACCCTAATAATAATCCTATAAAAAATTTTATCATGTGTTGTTGTTCATGAATATCAGGATCAAAAGACATGAAACAAAAAAAAAAAGCTAACCCTAACCCTAATAATAATCCTATAAAAAATTTTATCATGTGTTGTTGTTCATGAATATCAGGATCAAAAGACATGAAACAAAAAAAAAAAAAGCTAACCCTAACCCTAATAATAATCCTATAAACAATTTTATCATGTGTTATTGTTCATGAATATCAGGATCAAAAGACATGAAACAAAAAAAAAAGAAGCTAACCCTAACCCTAACCCTAATAATAATCCTATAAACAATTTTATCATGTGTTGTTGTTCATGAATATCAGGATCAAAAGACATGAAACAAAAAAAAAAGAAGCTAACCCTAACCCTAACCCTAATAATAATCCTATAAACAATTTTATCATGTGTTGTTGTTCATGAATATCAGGATCAAAAGACATGAAACAAAAAAAAAAGAAGCTAACCCTAACCCTAACCCTAATAATAATCCTATAAACAATTTTATCATGTGTTGTTGTTCATGAATATCAGGATCAAAAGACATGAAACAAAAAAAAAAAAGCTAACCCTAACCCTAACCCTAATAATAATCCTATAAACAATTTTATCATGTGTTGTTGTTCATGAATATCAGGATCAAAAGACATGAAACAAAAAAAAAAAAAGCTAACCCTAACCCTAACCCTAATAATAATCCTATAAACAATTTTATCATGTGTTGTTGTTCATGAATATCAGGATCAAAAGACATGAAACAAAAAAAAAAGAAGCTAACCCTAACCCTAACCCTAATAATAATCCTATAAACAATTTTATCATGTGTTGTTGTTCATGAATATCAGGATCAAAAGACATGAAACAAAAAAAAAAGAAGCTAACCCTAACCCTAACCCTAATAATAATCCTATAAACAATTTTATCATGTGTTGTTGTTCATGAATATCAGGATCAAAAGACATGAAACAAAAAAAAAAAAAGCTAACCCTAACCCTAACCCTAATAATAATCCTATAAACAATTTTATCATGTGTTGTTGTTCATGAATATCAGGATCAAAAGACATGAAACAAAAAAAAAAAAAGCTAACCCTAACCCTAATAATAATCCTATAAACAATTTTATCATGTGTTGTTGTTCATGAATATCAGGATCAAAAGACATGAAACAAAAAAAAAAAAACCCTAACCCTAACCCTAATAATAATCCTATAAACAATTTTATCATGTGTTGTTGTTCATGAATATCAGGATCAAAAGACATGAAACAAAAAAAAACAGCTAACCCTAATCCTAACCCTAACCAAGAGAGAGAATATAGAAAAAAAAATTATTAGGATTATTTTTTATGAATAGTAAATTACTGTTTCTTAAATTTCAAATCTATATAAAAACACGAACTTAATTTCAAATCTATATAAAAACACGAACTTAATTTTCCGTTTCAGCGTATATTTTGTAAATTTAAATCCAGCCGAGAATGGTTTATGTAAGATGACTAAACCTCCCCCTCTCTCTCTCTCTCTCTCTCTCTCTCTCTCTTTAGCTTCTCCGTGCCCCTGTCACTAAGTATGTGTATATATACTTATATATATATATATATATATGGAGAGAGAGAGAGAGAGAGAGAGAGAGAGAGAGAGAATATTTGCTTCCACATCAAAGAGGGGCAGGAGCATAAACAGAGACAGAAGCACACACTGGCATAAAAACACACATACAGAAAACACACACATACATACGCACTTGGATAAACACACACACACACACACTCGCATAAACACACACATACACGAACACACTCGTACACACAAATACTCAAACACACCAACACCAACACAAATCAACTTTCCGTTAAAAGGTGGCAGGGGTGGGTGTCATAAGTGTCAATCGAATTTGAAAGTTTGTTAACGAAATGGATTTATTTCAACTTCGTTTGACACGTGCCAATTCTCCTGCCCTTCACCCACCCCTCTACCTGCCTCTCTCTTTACTAAGACTTTTCGGGTTGGGGTCTGGGGTAGGTCGTAAAAATAACCGGTTTTTTTTTTCGTTATTAAATTGTAATTTTTTAAGAAATCATTACCTTAAAAGTTAAGAAAGCCATTCTTAATGTAGAGAGGGGCATGTTAACTATTCTGTACTTTCAGCCAATAATTTAATAAGCAAAAGATAGGATAAAATTGAATTTAACAAATATCGAAGAAGTTTTCTTTGATATTTTTTTATTTTAAAAGCTGCCCCAGCGTAGTATTATCTCCAATCTCTCCATGATAAAAACGGCTTTCTGAAAAAAAAAACACTTCCAAGAAAGCCGTTCTTAACAGGGAGAGATTGGAGATAATACTACGCTGGGTCAGCTTGTTAAATAAAAAATAAATTTCTGCTTATGATATATATACATATATATATATATATATATATATATATATATATATATATATATATATATATATATATATATAATTATTTTTTAATTTTTTTATAACTTTTCAAAGTTTCGGCTTCTCTCTCTCTCTCTCTCTCTTTCTCTCTCTCTCTCTCTCTCTCTCTCTATCTCTCTCTCTCTCGCTCGCTCGCTCTCGCGCACGCGCGCTTCTCCGTGTCCTTATATATAGACAGAGAGAGAGGGAAAAGGGGGGAGAGACCGAAAGAGACAGAGAATGTGTCTACGCTCCCCTCCAACATGCTTCAACGCCAACGACGCACACACCCACAGACACACACACTTCCATTAACACAAACATACACAGACACACACACACACGTCTACATGCACTCTTCAACCTAAACAAGTTTAAATCAACCAATGAAAAGGCAGCTACATAACACAAACTCCATGAAAGGTAAAAAGTTTGAAACGTTTAACTTATTTTAAAACGTTTATTTAACACAAACAAAAGTAGCGCACGGTTTTTAGTTAGAACAATAAAGAAGTGTCTGACATTTTACAGACATCTTGTGAGACTCGATAATCGCTCCAAACTCGAAAATTAAGCAAAATACTGGTAGGAACACATCCAATAAATGTCAGCAAACGTTCGAACATGTTTTCTTTTTCACATTAGCGAAACACTTATCAGAGAAAAAGCGAAAATGAGAAGCAAACACAAATGAAGAAGTCGGTTTTTATCGTTGAGCACAAAAACAACAAAAAAAAGAGTATCTAATCTAATAGGCTCCGTGCGTGCTATAGGTCAATCTCCAACGTCTGTCCCATCGCCTCGGTGTTGCATCCCTGTTTACAAGTACTTTAATGGGATGTGCTCTCATGAACCCATAGCACTTATACCAGTGCCCGGAAAACTTGTCCCGGGAAAACTCGTCTCCGGAAAAACCGTACCCGGAAAACTCGAACCGTTCAGTTTGTTCAGGTATGCTGAAAACGAATATCGCAAGGAAAATCAGCACAGACTGACTATAGACTCACCATCAAAGTATTGAAATATTTTTTTATTTTATAAAGGAATCACTACTTATCAAGCCCCAGAGGCCACTCGAGGATAAGGCTTAAAGTGTGTACAGTAGTCAATGGACAATATCATAGTAATCGTTAGAAGTGTACATTTGGTAAATTGGATTATTTATAAGGGGCGGCTTATCAAGAACTTGTTTACATTGGACTTGAAGACGACGTAATAAAAATATAAAGTTGCAAGAACTAGCGAAAAATATCATTTTAACGATGCATTTCAAATCGTAAACTGCCTGCTTACATTTTTTTTACATTTTTCGAAGATAATAAAAAGTGTAAAAAAAAGCAAACCTTTAGAATCATAAAAAGATCTCCCGGGAGCATTTTTGCAACATGAAAAATATACAAACCAAAATAAAGAGAGGAGGCAACCCTGCTCAAAAATATGGTTTATTACATCGCCTAAAAAAAGAAGAAGAATCGGGGGCTCCGTGGGGAAGTAAATTGTTTTCTTTTTTCTAACTTGGTTTTAAAAAGCTTTTATTGCTAACATTTATTTTCATGAACTCTAACCACACCTCACAACCCTAAACCGGCCGGTCGGGGAAAAAAGTTTTTATTTTTTTAAATTTTGGTGAATACGACAACACACATACGCACGCATGTACACACATACACACACACGCACGCACGCACACATAAGCATATCGCTTGTCACCAAGCTAAAGAAGAGAGAGAGAGAGAGAGTGGGGGAAGGAGAGAAAGGATCGTACGTGCCGGGGTCAAACAGAAGTTAAATGAAATCGATTATAAATCGCTCGACAAAGTTGTGTCTGAACTTTTTATTCTATGAAACTTAAGATTAATAAAACGAAATAATCGTGGCCCGTGGAAATTTCATGGCGAATATTTCGCATTCAAGAGAACAAAACGAAAAAGTAGTGAATAAATAAATATATAAGAAAATGAATGTTACCAAAGGCAAGATAAGTTACTCTGCTACCTACCTAGATCACATTTTTGTTGTTTTAACTTATTTTAAAACGTTTATTCAACACAAACAAAAGTAGCGCACGGTTTTAAGTTAGAACAATAAAGAAGTGTCTGACATTTTACAGACATCTTGTGAGACTCGATAATCGCTCCAAACTCGAAAATTAAGCAAAATACTGGTAGGAACACATCCAATAAATGTCAGCAAACGTTCGAACATGTTTTCTTTTTCACATTAGCGAAACACTTATCAGAGAAAAAGCGAAAATGAGAAGCAAACACAAATGAAGAAGTCGGTTTTTATCGTTGAGCACAAAAACAACAAAAAAAAGAGTATCTAATCTAATAGGCCCCGTGCGTGCTATAGGTCAATCTCCAACGTCTGTCCCATCGCCTCAGTGTTGCATCCCTGTTTACAAGTACTTTAATGGGATGTGCTCTCATGAACCCATAGCACTTATACCAGTGCCCGGAAAACTTGTCCCGGGAAAACTCGTCTCTGGAAAAATCGTACCTGGAAAACTCGAACCGTTCAGTTTGTTCAGGTATGCTGAAAACGAATATCGCAAGGAAAATCAGCACAGACTGACTATAGACTCACCATCAAAGTATTGAAATATTTTTTTATTTTATAAAGGAATCACTACTTATCAAGCCCCAGAGGCCACTCGAGGATAAGGCTTAAAGTGTGTACAGTAGTCAATGGACAATATCATAGTAATCGTTAGAAGTGTACATTTGGTAAATTGGATTATTTATAAGGGGCGGCTTATCAAGAACTTGTTTACATTGGACTTGAAGACGACGTAATAAAAATATAAAGTTGCAAGAACTAGCGAAAAATATCATTTTAACGATGCATTTCAAATCGTAAACTGCCTGCTTACATTTTTTTTACATTTTTCGAAGATAATAAAAAGTGTAAAAAAAAGCAAACCTTTAGAATCCTAAAAAGATCTCCCGGGAGCATTTTTGCAACATGAAAAATATACAAACCAAAATAAAGAGAGGAGGCAACCCTGCTCAAAAATATGGTTTATTACATCGCCTAAAAAAAGAAGAAGAATCGGGGGCTCCGTGGGGAAGTAAATTGTTTTCTTTTTTCTAACTTGGTTTTAAAAAGTTTTTATTGCTAACATTTATTTTCATGAACTCTAACCACACCTCACAACCCTCATCCGGCCGGTCGGGGAAAAAAGTTTTTATTTTTTTAAATTTTGGTGAATACGACAACACACATACGCACGCATGTACACACATACACACACACGCACGCACGCACACATAAGCATATCGCTTGTCACCAAGCTAAAGAAGAGAGAGAGAGAGTGGGGGAAGGAGAGAAAGGATCGTACGTGCCGGGGTCAAACAGAAGTTAAATGAAATCGATTATAAATCGCTCGACAAAGTTGTGTCTGAACTTTTTATTCTATGAAACTTAAGATTAATAAAACGAAATAATCGTGACCCGTGGAAATTTCATGGCGAATATTTCGCATTCAAGAGAACAAAACGAAAAAGTAGTGAATAAATAAATATATAAGAAAATGAATGTTACCAAAGGCAAGATAAGTTACTCTGCTACCTACCTAGATCACATTTTTGTTGTTTTAACTTATTTTAAAACGTTTATTCAACACAAACAAAAGTAGCGCACGGTTTTTAGTTAGAACAATAAAGAAGTGTCTGACATTTTACAGACATCTTGTGAGACTCGATAATCGCTCCAAACTCGAAAATTAAGCAAAATACTGGTAGGAACACATCCAATAAATGTCAGCAAACGTTCGAACATGTTTTCTTTTTCACATTAGCGAAACACTTATCAGAGAAAAAGCGAAAATGAGAAGCAAACACAAATGAAGAAGTCGGTTTTTATCGTTGAGCACAAAAACAACAAAAAAAAGAGTATCTAATCTAATAGGCCCCGTGCGTGCTATAGGTCAATCTCCAACGTCTGTCCCATCGCCTCAGTGTTGCATCCCTGTTTACAAGTACTTTAATGGGATGTGCTCTCATGAACCCATAGCACTTATACCAGTGCCCGGAAAACTTGTCCCGGGAAAACTCGTCTCTGGAAAAATCGTACCTGGAAAACTCGAACCGTTCAGTTTGTTCAGGTATGCTGAAAACGAATATCGCAAGGAAAATCAGCACAGATTGACTATAGACTCACCATCAAAGTATTGAAATATTTTTTTATTTTATAAAGGAATCACTACTTATCAAGCCCCAGAGGCCACTCGAGGATAAGGCTTAAAGTGTGTACAGTAGTCAATGGACAATATCATAGTAATCGTTAGAAGTGTACATTTGGTAAATTGGATTATTTATAAGGGGCGGCTTATCAAGAACTTGTTTACATTGGACTTGAAGACGACGTAATAAAAATATAAAGTTGCAAGAACTAGCGAAAAATATCATTTTAACGATGCATTTCAAATCGTAAACTGCCTGCTTACATTTTTTTTACATTTTTCGAAGATAATAAAAAGTGTAAA
>NW_027633114.1:152500-256446 GCF_053919585.1 Euprymna scolopes
GGTGCAACCATCAGTTTTTCAGGTATGCTGAAAACGAATATCGCAAAGAAAATTAGCAGAGACAGACAGACTACTAGTTTTGGAGCTAGTTTTAATTATGCGTGTGTTTTGAAATGTAAATCACTGGCGACCATGTCTGAACAGGCGGCATATGAAAGGGGCAAACCCTCTTTTTGTTTCAGGTATGCTGAAAACGAATATCGCAGGGAAAATGAGCACAGACAAATACTGTTGTAGCTAGTTTTATTAATGCGTGTATTTTGACATGTAAATCACTGGCGAGCATGTTTGAACAGGTGATATATGAACGGGGGCAACCATCAGTTTTTCAGGTATGCTGAAAACGAATATCGCAAGGAAAATTAGCAGAGACAGACAGACTACTAGTTTTGGAGCTAGTTTTATTAATGCGTGTATTTTGAAATGTAAATCACTGGCGACCATGTTTAAACAGGCGGCATATGAAAGGGGCCAACCCTCAGTGTGTTCAGGTATGCTGAAAACGAATATCGCAAGGAAAATCAGCACAGACTGACTATAGATTCACCATCAAAGTAGTGAAATATTTTTTTTATTTTATATAGGAATCACTACTTATCAAGTCCCAGAGGCCACTAGAGGATAAGGGTTAAAGTGTGTACAGTAGTCAATGGACAATATCATAGTAATCGTTAGAAGTTTAAATTTGGTAAATTGGATTATTTAAGAGGAACGGCTCATCAAGAACTTATTTACATTGGACTTGAAGACGACGAAATAAAAATATAAAGTTGAAAGAACTATCATTTTAATGATGCCTTTCAAATCGTAAACTGCCTGTTTACATTTTTTTTTTTTACATTTTTCGAAGATAATAAAAAGTGTAAAAAAAAGCAAACCTATAGAATCCTAAAAAAGATCTCCCGGGAGCATTTTTGCAACATGAAAAATATACAAACCAAAATAAAGAGAGGAGGCAACCCTGCTCAAAAATATGGTTTATTACATCGCCTAAAAAAAGAAGAAGAATCGGGGGCTCCGTGGGGAAGTAAATTGTTTTCTTTTTTCTAACTTGGTTTTAAAAAGTTTTTATTGCTAACATTTATTTTCATGAACTCTAACCACACCTCACCTCACAACCCTAACCCGGCCGGTCGGGGAAAAACGTTTTTATTTTTTTAAATTTTGGTGAATACGACAACACACATACGCACGCATGTACACACATACACACACACACACGCACGCACACATAAGCATATCGCTTGTCACCAAGCTAAAGAAGAGAGAGAGAGAGAGTGGGGGAAGGAGAGAAAGGATCGTACGTGCCGGGGTCAAACAGAAGTTAAATGAAATCGATTATAAATGGCTCGACAAAGTTGTGTCTGAACTTTTTATTCTATGAAACTTAAGATTAATAAAACGAAATAATCGTGACCCGTGGAAATTTCATGGCGAATATTTCGCATTCAAGAGAACAAAACGAAAAAGTAGTGAATAAATAAATATATAAGAAAATGAATGTTACCAAAGGCAAGATAAGTTACTCTGCTACCTACCTAGATCACATTTTTGTTGTTTTAACTTATTTTAAAACGTTTATTCAACACAAACAAAAGTAGCGCACGGTTTTAAGTTAGAACAATAAAGAAGTGTCTGACATTTTACAGACATCTTGTGAGACTCGATAATCGCTCCAAACTCGAAAATTAAGCAAAATACTGGTAGGAACACATCCAATAAATGTCAGCAAACGTTCGAACATGTTTTCTTTTTCACATTAGCGAAACACTTATCAGAGAAAAAGCGAAAATGAGAAGCAAACACAAATGAAGAAGTCGGTTTTTATCGTTGAGCACAAAAACAAAAACAAAAAAAGAGTATCTAATCTAATAGGCCCCGTGCGTGCTATAGGTCAATCTCCAACGTCTGTCCCATCGCCTCAGTGTTGCATCCCTGTTTACAAGTACTTTAATCGGATGTGCTCTCATGAACCCATAGCACTTTTACGAGTGCCCGGAAAACTTGTCCCGGGAAAACTCGTCTCTGGAAAAATCGTACCCGGAAAACTCGAACCGTTCAGTTTGTTCAAGTATGCTGAAAACGAATATCGCAAGGAAAATTAGCAGAGAAAAATAGTCTTGGAGCTAGTTTTATTAATGCGTGTATTGCGAAATGTAAATCACTGGCGACCATGTTTGAACAGGCGACATATGAACGGGGGCAACCATCAGTTTGTTTAGGTATGCTGAAAACGAATATCGCAAGGAAAATTAGCAGAGACAAATAGTTTTCGAGCTAGTTTTATTAATGCGTGTATTTTGAAATGTAAATCACGGCGACCATGTTTGAACAGGCAGCATATGAAAGGGGCCAACCCTCAGATTGTTCAGGTATGCTGAAAACGAATATCTTAAGGAAAATCAGCACAGACTGACTATAGACTCACCATCAAAATATTGAAATATTTTTCATTTTATAAAGGAATCACTACTTATCAAGCCCCAGAGGCCACTCGAGGATAAGGGTTAAAGTGTGTACATACAGTAGTCAATGGACAATATCATAGTAATCGTTAGAAGTGTAAATTTGGTAAATTGGATTATTTAAGAGGAACGGCTCATCAAGAACTTGTTTACATTGGACTTGAAGACGACGAAATAAAAATATAAAGTTGAAAGAACTAGCGAAAAGTATCATTTTAACGATGCATTTCAAATCGTAAACTGCCTGTTTACATTTTTTTTACATTTTTCGAAGATAATAAAAAGTGTAAAAAAAAGCAAACCTTTAGACTCCTAAAAAGATCTCCCGGGAGCATTTTTGCAACATGAAAAATATACAAACCAAAATAAAGAGAGGAGGCAACCCTGCTCAAAAATATGGTTTATTACATCGCCTAAAAAAAGAAGAAGAATCGGGGGGCTCCGTGGGGAAGTAAATTGTATTCTTTTTTCTAACTTGGTTTTAAAGAGTTTTTATTGCTAACATTTATTTTCATGAACTCTAACCACACCTCACAACCCTAACCCGGCCGGTCGGGGAAAAACGTTTTTATTTTTTTAAATTTTGGTGAATACGACAACACACATACGCACGCATGTACACACATACACACACGCACGCACACATAAGCATATCGCTTGTCACCAAGCTAAAGAAGAGAGAGAGAGTGGGGGAAGGAGAGAAAGGGTCGTGCGTGCCGGGGTCAAACAGAAGTTAAATGAAATCGATTATAAATCGCTCGACAAAGTTGTGTCTGAACTTTTTATTCTATGAAACTTAAGATTAATAAAACGAAATAATCGTGACCCGTGGAAATTCCACGGCGAATATTTCGCATTCAAGAGAACAAAACGAAAAAGTAGTGAACAAATAAATATATAAGAAAATGAATGTTACCAAAGGCAAGATAAGTTACTCTTCCACCTACCTAGATCACATTTTTGTTGTTTTAACTTATTTTAAAACGTTTATTTAACACAAACAAAAGTAGCGCACGGTTTTAAGTTAGAACAATAAAGAAGTGTCTGACATTTTACAGACATCTTGTGAGACTCGATAATCGCTCCAAACTCGAAAATTAAGCAAAATACTGGTAGGAACACATCCAATAAATGTCAGCAAACGTTCGAACATGTTTTCTTTTTCACATTAGCGAAACACTTATCAGAGAAAAAGCGAAAATGAGAAGCAAACACAAATGAAGAAGTCGGTTTTTATCGTTGAGCACAAAAACAAAAAAAAAAAGAGTATCTAATCTAATAGGCCCCGTGCGTGCTATAGGTCAATCTCCAACGTCTGTCCCATCGCCTCGGTGTTGCATCCCTGTTTACAAGTACTTTAATGGGATGTGCTCTCATGAACCCATAGCACTTATACCAGTGCCTGGAAAACTTGTCCCGGGAAAACTCGTCTCCGGAAAAACCGTACCCGGAAAACTCGAACCGTTCAGTTTGTTCAGGTATGCTGAAAACGAATATCGCAAGGAAAATTAGCAGAGACAGACAGACTACTAGTTTTGGAGCTAGTTTTATTAATGCGTGTATTTTGAAATGTAAATCACTGGCGACCATGTTTAAACAGGCGGCATATGAAAGGGGCCAACCCTCAGTGTGTTCAGGTATGCTGAAAACGAATATCGCAAGGAAAATCAGCACAGACTGACTATAGATTCACCATCAAAGTAGTGAAATATTTTTTTTATTTTATATAGGAATCACTACTTATCAAGTCCCAGAGGCCACTAGAGGATAAGGGTTAATGTGTGTACAGTAGTCAATGGACAATATCATAGTAATCGTTAGAAGTTTAAATTTGGTAAATTGGATTATTTAAGAGGAACGGCTCATCAAGAACTTATTTACATTGGACTTGAAGACGACGAAATAAAAATATAAAGTTGAAAGAACTATCATTTTAATGATGCCTTTCAAATCGTAAACTGCCTGTTTACATTTTTTTTTTACATTTTTCGAAGATAATAAAAAGTGTAAAAAAAAGCAAACCTATAGAATCCTAAAAAAGATCTCCCGGGAGCATTTTTGCAACATGAAAAATATACAAACCAAAATAAAGAGAGGAGGCAACCCTGCTCAAAAATATGGTTTATTACATCGCCTAAAAAAAGAAGAAGAATCGGGGGCTCCGTGGGGAAGTAAATTGTATTCTTTTTTCTAACTTGGTTTTAAAAAGTTTTTATTGCTAACATTTATTTTCATGAACTCTAACCACACCTCACAACCCTAACCCGGCCGGTCGGGGAAAAACGTTTTTATTTTTTTAAATTTTGGTGAATACGACAACACACATACGCACGCATGTACACACATACACACACACACACGCACGCACACATAAGCATATCGCTTGTCACCAAGCTAAAGAAGAGAGAGAGAGTGGGGGAAGGAGAGAAAGGGTCGTGCGTGCCGGGGTCAAACAGAAGTTAAGCCCCAGAGGCCACTCGAGGATAAGGCTTAAAGTGTGTACAGTAGTCAATGGACAATATCATAGTAATCGTTAGAAGTGTACATTTGGTAAATTGGATTATTTATAAGGGGCGGCTTATCAAGAACTTGTTTACATTGGACTTGAAGACGACGTAATAAAAATATAAAGTTGCAAGAACTAGCGAAAAATATCATTTTAACGATGCATTTCAAATCGTAAACTGCCTGCTTACATTTTTTTTACATTTTTCGAAGATAATAAAAAGTGTAAAAAAAAGCAAACCTTTAGAATCCTTAAAAGATCTCCCGGGAGCATTTTTGCAACATGAAAAATATACAAACCAAAATAAAGAGAGGAGGCAACCCTGCTCAAAAATATGGTTTATTACATCGCCTAAAAAAAGAAGAAGAATCGGGGGCTCCGTGGGGAAGTAAATTGTTTTCTTTTTTCTAACTTGGTTTTAAAAAGCTTTTATTGCTAACATTTATTTTCATGAACTCTAACCACACCTCACAACCCTAAACCGGCGGGTCGGGGAAAAAAGTTTTTATTTTTTTAAATTTTGGTGAATACGACAACACACATACGCACGCATGTACACACATACACACACACGCACGCACGCACACATAAGCATATCGCTTGTCACCAAGCTAAAGAAGAGAGAGAGAGAGAGAGAGAGAGAGAGAGAGAGAGTGGGGGAAGGAGAGAAAGGATCGTACGTGCCGGGGTCAAACAGAAGTTAAATGAAATCGATTATAAATCGCTCGACAAAGTTGTGTCTGAACTTTTTATTCTATGAAACTTAAGATTAATAAAACGAAATAATCGTGGCCCGTGGAAATTTCATGGCGAATATTTCGCATTCAAGAGAACAAAACGATAAAGTAGTGAATAAATAAATATATAAGAAAATGAATGTTACCAAAGGCAAGATAAGTTACTCTGCTTCCTACCTAGATCACATTTTTGTTGTTTTAACTTATTTTAAAACGTTTATTCAACACAAACAAAAGTAGCGCACGGTTTTAAGTTAGAACAATAAAGAAGTGTCTGACATTTTACAGACATCTTGTGAGACTCGATAATCGCTCCAAACTCGAAAATTAAGCAAAATACTGGTAGGAACACATCCAATAAATGTCAGCAAACGTTCGAACATGTTTTCTTTTTCACATTAGCGAAACACTTATCAGAGAAAAAGCGAAAATGAGAAGCAAACACAAATGAAGAAGTCGGTTTTTATCGTTGAGCACAAAAACAACAAAAAAAAGAGTATCTAATCTAATAGGCCCCGTGCGTGCTATAGGTCAATCTCCAACGTCTGTCCCATCGCCTCAGTGTTGCATCCCTGTTTACAAGTACTTTAATGGGATGTGCTCTCATGAACCCATAGCACTTATACCAGTGCCCGGAAAACTTGTCCCGGGAAAACTCGTCTCTGGAAAAATCGTACCTGGAAAACTCGAACCGTTCAGTTTGTTCAGGTATGCTGAAAACGAATATCGCAAGGAAAATCAGCACAGACTGACTATAGACTCACCATCAAAGTATTGAAATATTTTTTTATTTTATAAAGGAATCACTACTTATCAAGCCCCAGAGGCCACTCGAGGATAAGGCTTAAAGTGTGTACAGTAGTCAATGGACAATATCATAGTAATCGTTAGAAGTTTACATTTGGTAAATTGGATTATTTATAAGGGGCGGCTTATCAAGAACTTGTTTACATTGGACTTGAAGACGACGTAATAAAAATATAAAGTTGCAAGAACTAGCGAAAAATATAATTTTAACGATGCATTTCAAATCGTAAACTGCCTGCTTACATTTTTTTTACATTTTTCGAAGATAATAAAAAGTGTAAAAAAAAGCAAACCTTTAGAATCCTAAAAAGATCTCCCGGGAGCATTTTTGCAACATGAAAAATATACAAACCAAAATAAAGAGAGGAGGCAACCCTGCTCAAAAATATGGTTTATTACATCGCCTAAAAAAAGAAGAAGAATCGGGGGCTCCGTGGGGAAGTAAATTGTTTTCTTTTTTCTAACTTGGTTTTAAAAAGCTTTTATTGCTAACATTTATTTTCATGAACTCTAACCACACCTCACAACCCTCATCCGGCCGGTCGGGGAAAAAAGTTTTTATTTTTTTAAATTTTGGTGAATACGACAACACACATACGCACGCATGTACACACATACACACACACGCACGCACGCACACATAAGCATATCGCTTGTCACCAAGCTAAAGAAGAGAGAGAGAGAGTGGGGGAAGGAGAGAAAGGATCGTACGTGCCGGGGTCAAACAGAAGTTAAATGAAATCGATTATAAATCGCTCGACAAAGTTGTGTCTGAACTTTTTATTCTATGAAACTTAAGATTAATAAAACGAAATAATCGTGGCCCGTGGAAATTTCATGGCGAATATTTCGCATTCAAGAGAACAAAACGAAAAAGTAGTGAATAAATAAATATATAAGAAAATGAATGTTACCAAAGGCAAGATAAGTTACTCTGCTACCTACCTAGATCACATTTTTGTTGTTTTAACTTATTTTAAAACGTTTATTCAACACAAACAAAAGTAGCGCACGGTTTTAAGTTAGAACAATAAAGAAGTGTCTGACATTTTACAGACATCTTGTGAGACTCGATAATCGCTCCAAACTCGAAAATTAAGCAAAATACTGGTAGGAACACATCCAATAAATGTCAGCAAACGTTCGAACATGTTTTCTTTTTCACATTAGCGAAACACTTATCAGAGAAAAAGCGAAAATGAGAAGCAAACACAAATGAAGAAGTCGGTTTTTATCGTTGAGCAAAAAAACAACAAAAAAAAGAGTATCTAATCTAATAGGCCCCGTGCGTGCTATAGGTCAATCTCCAACGTCTGTCCCATCGCCTCAGTGTTGCATCCCTGTTTACAAGTACTTTAATGGGATGTGCTCTCATGAACCCATAGCACTTATACCAGTGCCCGGAAAACTTGTCCCGGGAAAACTCGTCTCTGGAAAAATCGTACCTGGAAAACTCGAACCGTTCAGTTTGTTCAGGTATGCTGAAAACGAATATCGCAAGGAAAATCAGCACAGACTGACTATAGACTCACCATCAAAGTATTGAAATATTTTTTTATTTTATAAAGGAATCACTACTTATCAAGCCCCAGAGGCCACTCGAGGATAAGGCTTAAAGTGTGTACAGTAGTCAATGGACAATATCATAGTAATCGTTAGAAGTTTACATTTGGTAAATTGGATTATTTATAAGGGGCGGCTTATCAAGAACTTGTTTACATTGGACTTGAAGACGACGTAATAAAAATATAAAGTTGCAAGAACTAGCGAAAAATATAATTTTAACGATGCATTTCAAATCGTAAACTGCCTGCTTACATTTTTTTTACATTTTTCGAAGATAATAAAAAGTGTAAAAAAAAGCAAACCTTTAGAATCCTAAAAAGATCTCCCGGGAGCATTTTTGCAACATGAAAAATATACAAACCAAAATAAAGAGAGGAGGCAACCCTGCTCAAAAATATGGTTTATTACATCGCCTAAAAAAAGAAGAAGAATCGGGGGCTCCGTGGGGAAGTAAATTGTTTTCTTTTTTCTAACTTGGTTTTAAAAAGCTTTTATTGCTAACATTTATTTTCATGAACTCTAACCACACCTCACAACCCTCATCCGGCCGGTCGGGGAAAAAAGTTTTTATTTTTTTAAATTTTGGTGAATACGACAACACACATACGCACGCATGTACACACATACACACACACGCACGCACGCACACATAAGCATATCGCTTGTCACCAAGCTAAAGAAGAGAGAGAGAGAGTGGGGGAAGGAGAGAAAGGATCGTACGTGCCGGGGTCAAACAGAAGTTAAATGAAATCGATTATAAATCGCTCGACAAAGTTGTGTCTGAACTTTTTATTCTATGAAACTTAAGATTAATAAAACGAAATAATCGTGGCCCGTGGAAATTTCATGGCGAATATTTCGCATTCAAGAGAACAAAACGAAAAAGTAGTGAATAAATAAATATATAAGAAAATGAATGTTACCAAAGGCAAGATAAGTTACTCTGCTACCTACCTAGATCACATTTTTGTTGTTTTAACTTATTTTAAAACGTTTATTCAACACAAACAAAAGTAGCGCACGGTTTTAAGTTAGAACAATAAAGAAGTGTCTGACATTTTACAGACATCTTGTGAGACTCGATAATCGCTCCAAACTCGAAAATTAAGCAAAATACTGGTAGGAACACATCCAATAAATGTCAGCAAACGTTCGAACATGTTTTCTTTTTCACATTAGCGAAACACTTATCAGAGAAAAAGCGAAAATGAGAAGCAAACACAAATGAAGAAGTCGGTTTTTATCGTTGAGCAAAAAAACAACAAAAAAAAGAGTATCTAATCTAATAGGCCCCGTGCGTGCTATAGGTCAATCTCCAACGTCTGTCCCATCGCCTCAGTGTTGCATCCCTGTTTACAAGTACTTTAATGGGATGTGCTCTCATGAACCCATAGCACTTATACCAGTGCCCGGAAAACTTGTCCCGGGAAAACTCGTCTCTGGAAAAATCGTACCTGGAAAACTCGAACCGTTCAGTTTGTTCAGGTATGCTGAAAACGAATATCGCAAGGAAAATCAGCACAGACTGACTATAGACTCACCATCAAAGTATTGAAATATTTTTTTATTTTATAAAGGAATCACTACTTATCAAGCCCCAGAGGCCACTCGAGGATAAGGCTTAAAGTGTGTACAGTAGTCAATGGACAATATCATAGTAATCGTTAGAAGTGTACATTTGGTAAATTGGATTATTTATAAGGGGCGGCTTATCAAGAACTTGTTTACATTGGACTTGAAGACGACGTAATAAAAATATAAAGTTGCAAGAACTAGCGAAAAATATCATTTTAACGATGCATTTCAAATCGTAAACTGCCTGCTTACATTTTTTTTACATTTTTCGAAGATAATAAAAAGTGTAAAAAAAAGCAAACCTTTAGAATCCTAAAAAGATCTCCCGGGAGCATTTTTGCAACATGAAAAATATACAAACCAAAATAAAGAGAGGAGGCAACCCTGCTCAAAAATATGGTTTATTACATCGCCTAAAAAAAGAAGAAGAATCGGGGGCTCCGTGGGGAAGTAAATTGTTTTCTTTTTTCTAACTTGGTTTTAAAAAGCTTTTATTGCTAACATTTATTTTCATGAACTCTAACCACACCTCACAACCCTAAACCGGCCGGTCGGGGAAAAAAGTTTTTATTTTTTTAAATTTTGGTGAATACGACAACACACATACGCACGCATGTACACACATACACACACACGCACGCACGCACGCACACATAAGCATATCGCTTGTCACCAAGCTAAAGAAGAGAGAGAGAGAGTGGGGGAAGGAGAGAAAGGATCGTACGTGCCGGGGTCAAACAGAAGTTAAATGAAATCGATTATAAATCGCTCGACAAAGTTGTGTCTGAACTTTTTATTCTATGAAACTTAAGATTAATAAAACGAAATAATCGTGACCCGTGGAAATTTCATGGCGAATATTTCGCATTCAAGAGAACAAAACGAAAAAGTAGTGAACAAATAAATATATAAGAAAATGAATGTTACCAAAGGCAAGATAAGTTACTCTGCTACCTACCTAGATCACATTTTTGTTGTTTTAACTTATTTTAAAACGTTTATTCAACACAAACAAAAGTAGCGCACGGTTTTAAGTTAGAACAATAAAGAAGTGTCTGACATTTTACAGACATCTTGTGAGACTCGATAATCGCTCCAAACTCGAAAATTAAGCAAAATACTGGTAGGAACACATCCAATAAATGTCAGCAAACGTTCGAACATGTTTTCTTTTTCACATTAGCGAAACACTTATCAGAGAAAAAGCGAAAATGAGAAGCAAACACAAATGAAGAAGTCGGTTTTTATCGTTGAGCACAAAAACAACAAAAAAAAGAGTATCTAATCTAATAGGCCCCGTGCGTGCTATAGGTCAATCTCCAACGTCTGTCCCATCGCCTCAGTGTTGCATCCCTGTTTACAAGTACTTTAATGGGATGTGCTCTCATGAACCCATAGCACTTATACCAGTGCCCGGAAAACTTGTCCCGGGAAAACTCGTCTCTGGAAAAATCGTACCTGGAAAACTCGAACCGTTCAGTTTGTTCAGGTATGCTGAAAACGAATATCGCAAGGAAAATCAGCACAGACTGACTATAGACTCACCATCAAAGTATTGAAATATTTTTTTATTTTATAAAGGAATCACTACTTATCAAGCCCCAGAGGCCACTCGAGGATAAGGCTTAAAGTGTGTACAGTAGTCAATGGACAATATCATAGTAATCGTTAGAAGTGTACATTTGGTAAATTGGATTATTTATAAGGGGCGGCTTATCAAGAACTTGTTTACATTGGACTTGAAGACGACGTAATAAAAATATAAAGTTGCAAGAACTAGCGAAAAATATCATTTTAACGATGCATTTCAAATCGTAAACTGCCTGCTTACATTTTTTTTACATTTTTCGAAGATAATAAAAAGTGTAAAAAAAAGCAAACCTTTAGAATCCTAAAAAGATCTCCCGGGAGCATTTTTGCAACATGAAAAATATACAAACCAAAATAAAGAGAGGAGGCAACCCTGCTCAAAAATATGGTTTATTACATCGCCTAAAAAAAGAAGAAGAATCGGGGGCTCCGTGGGGAAGTAAATTGTTTTCTTTTTTCTAACTTGGTTTTAAAAAGCTTTTATTGCTAACATTTATTTTCATGAACTCTAACCACACCTCACAACCCTAACCCGGCCGGTCGGGGAAAAAAGTTGTTATTTTTTTAAATTTTGGTGAATACGACAACACACATACGCACGCATGTACACACATACACACACACACACGCACGCACACATAAGCATATCGCTTGTCACCAAGCTAAAGAAGAGAGAGAGAGAGAGTGGGGGAAGGAGAGAAAGGATCGTACGTGCCGGGGTCAAACAGAAGTTAAATGAAATCGATTATAAATCGCTCGACAAAGTTGTGTCTGAACTTTTTATTCTATGAAACTTAAGATTAATAAAACGAAATAATCGTGGCCCGTGGAAATTTCATGGCGAATATTTCGCATTCAAGAGAACAAAACGAAAAAGTAGTGAATAAATAAATATATAAGAAAATGAATGTTACCAAAGGCAAGATAAGTTACTCTGCTACCTACCTAGATCACATTTTTGTTGTTTTAACTTATTTTAAAACGTTTATTCAACACAAACAAAAGTAGCGCACGGTTTTAAGTTAGAACAATAAAGAAGTGTCTGACATTTTACAGACATCTTGTGAGACTCGATAATCGCTCCAAACTCGAAAATTAAGCAAAATACTGGTAGGAACACATCCAATAAATGTCAGCAAACGTTCGAACATGTTTTCTTTTTCACATTAGCGAAACACTTATCAGAGAAAAAGCGAAAATGAGAAGCAAACACAAATGAAGAAGTCGGTTTTTATCGTTGAGCACAAAAACAACAAAAAAAAAGAGTATCTAATCTAATAGGCCCCGTGCGTGCTATAGGTCAATCTCCAACGTCTGTCCCATCACCTCAGTGTTGCATCCCTGTTTACAAGTACTTTAATGGGATGTGCTCTCATGAACCCATAGCACTTATACCAGTGCCCGGAAAACTTGTCCCGGGAAAACTCGTCTCTGGAAAAATCGTACCCGGAAAACTCGAACCGTTCAGTTTGTTCAGGTATGCTGAAAACGAATATCGCAAGGAAAATTAGCAGAGAAAAATAGTCTTGGAGCTAGTTTTATTAATGCATGTATTTGGAAATGTAAATCACTGGCGACCATGTTTGAACAGGCGGCATATGAAAGGGGGCAACCATCAGTTTGTTTAGGTATGCTGAAAACGAATATCGCAACGAAAATTAGCAGAGATAAATAGTTTTGGAGCTAGTTTTATTAATGCATGTATTTGGAAATGTAAATCACTGGCGACCATGTTTGAACAGTTTAACCAGGCGGTGTATTAAAGGGGCCAATCCTCAGTTTGTTCAGGTATGCTGAAAACGAATATCGCAAGGAAAATTAGCAGAGACAAATAGTTTTGGAGCTAGTTTTATTAATGCGTGTATTTTGAAATGCAAATCACTGGCGACCATGTTTAAACATGCGGCGTATGAAAGGGGCCAACCTTCAGTTTGTTCAGATATGCTGAAAACGAATATCGCAAGGAAAATTAGTTTTCGAGATATTAATGCGTGTATTTTGAAATGTAAAGTAAAATAGATGGCCCATCAAGCCAGAAATAAATTAATGACAGTTTAAAGGCTTCAAAATCGCTTTCGAATTGACTATGACATGATCGTGATTTTCTCATAAAATTCAACATCAACTGTCGATTTATTCGTCGCATTAACTCGCATCCTAGACTTGATTTAACCCGTGAGTGTCGACTCATAAATCAATCGAAATATAAATATAGAAAAAAAAATTATTAGGATTATTTTTTATTAATAGTAAATTACTGTTTCTTAAATTTCAAATCTATATAAAAACACGAACTTAATGTCAAATCTATATAAAAACACGAACTTAATTTTCCGTTTCAGCGTATATTTTGTAAATTTAAATCCAGCCGAGAATGGTTTATGTAAGATGACTAAACCTCCCCCCCTCTCTCTCTCTCTCTCTCTCTCTCTCTCTCTCTCTCTCTTTAGCTTCTCCGTGCCCCTGTCACTAAGTATGTGTATATATATATACTTATATATATATATATATATATGGAGAGAGAGAGAGAGAGAGAGAGAGAGAGAGAGAGAGAATATGTGCTTCCACATCAAAGAGGGGCAGGAGCATAAACAGAGACAGAAGCACACACTCTAACACACTCGCATAAAAACACACATACAGAAAACACACACATACATACGCACTTGGATAAACACACACACACACACTCGCATAAACACACACATACACGAACACACACGTACACACAAATACTCAAACACACCAACACCAACACAAATCAACTTTCCGTTAAAAGCTGTCATGAGGTGGCAGGGGTGGGTGTCATAAGTGTCAATCGAATTTGAAAGTTTGTTAACGAAATGGATTTATTTCAACTTCGTTTGACACGTGCCAATTCTCCTGCCCTTCACCCACCCCTCTACCTGCCTCTCTCTTTACTAAGACTTTTCGGGTTGGGGTCTGGGGTAGGGCGTAAAAATAACCGTTTTTTTTCGTTATTAAATTGTAATTTTTTAAGAAATCATTACCTTAAAAGTTAAGAAAGCCATTCTTAATGTAGAGAGGGGCATGTTAACTATTCTGTACTTCCAGCCAATAATTTAATAAGCAAAAGATAGGATAAAATTGAATTTAACAAATATCGAAGAAGTTTTCTTTGATATTTTTTATTTTAAAAGCTGCCCCAGCGTAGTATTATCTCCAATCTCTCCATGATAAAAACGGCTTTCTGAAAAAAAAAAAAAAAAAAACACTCCCAAGAAAGCCGTTCTTAACATGGTAACAAATATCGAAGAAGTTTTCTTTGATATTTTTTATTTTACAAGCTGCCCCAGCGTAGTATTTTCTCCAATCTCTCCATGATAAAAACGGCTTTCTGAAAAAAAAAAAAAAAAACACTCCCAAGAAAGCCGTTCTTAACATGGAGAGATTGGAGGGGGTATTCCGGGAGTCGTTCTTAAAATGGGGAGAGGAGGGCGTTTTGTAACTATTCCGTACTTTAACCTAACAATTTAATAAAAAAAAACATCAAATGTTAAATAAAAATAAATAAAAATAAGATAAATAAAAAATAAATACCTACCTGCCTCTCTCTTTACTAAGACTTTTCGGTTGGGGTGTTTATGCTACGCTGGGGTAGGTCGTAAAAACAAATTTTTTTTTTTCGTTATTAAATTGTAATTTTTTAAGAAATCATTACCTTAAAAGTTAAGAAAGCCATTCTTAATGTAGAGAGGGGCATGTTAACTATTCTGTACTTTCAGCATGTTAACTATTCTGTACTTTCAGCCAATAATTTAATAAGATAGGATAAAATTGAATTTAACTTGAAATTTTTACCCAAAAATATCGAAGAAGTTTTCTTTGATATTTTTTATTTTACAAGCTGCCCCAGCGTAGTATTATCTCCAATCTCTCCATGATAAAAACGGCTTTCTGAAAAAAAAAACACTTCCAAGAAAGCCGTTCTTAACATGGAGAGATTGGAGATAATACTACGCTGGGGCAGTTTGTAAAATAAAAAATAAATTTCTGCTAATGATATATATATATATATATATATATCTATATCTATATCTATCTATATATATATATATATATATATATATATTAAGTAATGTGATTTATAATTTAAAAGTTTTTTATTTTATTGAATTAAAAAATAATTATATATATATATGTATATATATATATATATATATATATATATATATATATATATATATATATATATATATATATATATATAATTATTTTTTAATTTTTTTATAACTTTTCAAAGTTTCGGTTTCTCTCTCTCTCTCTTTCTCTCTCTCTCTCTCTCTCTCTCTCTCTATCTCTCGCTCGCTCGCTCTCGCGCACGCGCGCTTCTCCGTGTCCTTATATATAGACAGAGAGAGAGGGAAAAGGGGGGAGAGACCGAAAGAGACAGAGAATGTGTCTACGCTCCCCTTCCAACATGCTTCAACGCCAACGACGCACACACCCACATACACACACACTTGCATTAACACAAACATACAAATTTAACACAGCACACACACTCACATAAACACATAAACACATACACACACACACACACTCGCATAAAGGCACCAACACACACAAACACAAAGTATTACTCTGTGTGTGCGTGCGTGCGTGCGCGCATATCACGCCACATTCACTCTTCAACTAAACAAGTTTAAATCAACCAATGAAAAGGCAGCTAGGTAACACAAACTCCATAAAAGGTAAAAAGGTTGCATCATCGACTCGAACTGTTCGATTTTTCCCGGAAAAAGTTAACGGTTTTCACGGCGATGGTGAAATATAAAAAGAGGCCTAAAACGGGCTGTAAATTCAGTTTGGACCCTGGCAGCGAGATGAGTTCCGGAAGAATAGATGACCAGCCAGTCGACCCAGCTAAGCCGCCGCCCTGCCGCTCCTCTGTCTACTTCTCTGATGTCAAAAAAAAAGGTATGTCCTTTCGTTTCAAAGTAGATGACGCATTTATTTCAGTTGTGTAAACTGCACAAGTGTTCAAATGAACGTTGTTAGTATGAGCACAGTTCATAAACACGTCGAATTTCTTTTCAAATTTCGACACTTGTGTAGTTTACACGATTTTAACGTTTAACGTCTTTTTATATTTTATTATACTGTTAGAAAGCCAGCCAACAAATATTACCGTTTTTTTAATTTGTTAGGTGAAAGTATACATATAATATTATTTAAGGGAGGTCAATAAACTATAGAATTACCGTGACAATTGTGCAGTTTATAAACCGTGCTGTTCTTGGAAAAAAATATTAAAATTTAAATCTAAATTAACGTCTTTTTGTAAAATTTGTTAGGTGAAAGTATACATATATTATTTAAGGGCGGTCAATAAACTATAGAATTACCGTGACAATTGTGCAGTTTATAAACCGTGCTGTTCTGCTGTTCTGGGAAAAAATATTAAAATTTAAATCTAAATTAACGTCTGTTTTTGTTAATTTGTTAAGTGAAAGCATACATATAATATTATTTAAGGGCGGTCGATAAACTATAGAATTACCGTGACAATTGTGCAGTTTATAAACCGTGCTGTTCTGGGAAAAAAATATTAAAGTTTAAATCTAAATTAACGTCTTTTTTTTAAATTTGTTAGGTGAAAGTATACATATAATATTATTTAAGGGTGGTCGATAAACTATAGAATTACCGTGACAATTGTGCAGTTTATAAACCGTGCTTTTGCTGGAAAATATATTTTAAATTTAAATCTAAATTAACGTCTTTTTTTTTTAATTTGTTAGGTGAAAGCATACATATAATATTATTTAAGGGCGGTCGATAAACTATAGAATTACCGTGACAATTGTGCAGTTTATAAACCGTGCTGTTCTGGGAAAAAAATATTAAAGTTTAAATCTAAATTAACGTCTTTTTTTTAAATTTGTTAGGTGAAAGTATACATATAATATTATTTAAGGGCGGTCGATAAACTATAGAATTACCGTGACAATTGTGCAGTTTATAAACCGTGCTGTTCTGGGAAAAAAATATTAAAGTTTAAATCTAAATTAACGTCTTTTTTTAAAATTTGTTAGGTGAAAGCATACATATAATATTATTTAAGGGTGGTCGATAAACTATAGAATTACCGTGACAATTGTGCAGTTTATAAACCGTGCTGTTCTTGGAAAAAAATATTAAAATTTAAATCTAAATTAACGTCTTTTTTTTAAATTTGTTAGGTGAAAGTATACATATAATATTATTTAAGGGCGGTCGATAAACTATAGAATTACCGTGACAATTGTGCAGTTTATAGACCATGCTGTTCTTGGTTAAAATATTTAAATTTAAATCTAAATTAACGTCTTTTTTTTTTAATATGTTAGATGAAAGCATACATATAATATTATTTAAGGGTGGTCAATAAACTATAGAATTACCGTGACAATTGTGCAGTTTATAAACCGTGCTGTTCTGGGAAAAAATATTAAAATTTAAATCTAAATTAACGTCTTTTTTTTTAAATTTGTTAGGTGAAAGCATACATATAATATTATTTAAGGGTGGTCGATAAACTATAGAATTACCGTGACAATTGTGCAGTTTATAAACCGTGCTTTTGCTGGAAAATATATTTTAAATTTAAATCTAAATTAACGTCTTTTTTTTTAATTTGTTAGGTGAAAGCATACATATAATATTATTTAAGGGTGGTCGATAGACTATAGAATTACCGTGAAAATTGTGCAGTTTATAAACCGTGCTGTTCTGGGGAAAAAAATATTAAAATTTTAATCTAAATTAACGTCTTTTTTTTTAAATTTGTTAGGTGAAAGCATACATATAATATTATTTAAGGGCGGTCCATAAACTATAGAATTACCGTGACAATTGTGCAGTTTATAAACCGTTCTTTTTTTGGATAAAATACTGGATGTGTATTTTCCCCCCTAAAGTCCAACCCTATCCTCACCGTGGTAGGGGGGTGTAACGTTGTAGTTTAACAGCTACACGGCTAAATGGGCTCTGGCAAAAAAAAAAAAAAAAAAAATCCAGAAAATGTCGGCATTAGTTTGTTGCGTCCGTCATCTGGTCGTCTTTTTATACGCTTGCATGTGGCGAGCAAAAAGGCGTGAAGGGAGCAGGCTGAAAGGAGAACAATACCCGAAAGATGTAAACCGAACGAAAGAGAAAAATGGGCCTCCCTGCAAGGCCCCGTGTTCTCCCCAGCCTGCTCCCAGTTTCCCCGACTTTGCATGCAACTGGTTTTGAGCTTTTGGAAAGCTCTTTTCTCAGTGTCGGGGTGTTGACTCCACTTCCAAGTTAACAAATAGCTGCAAGTCTGGGTACGGTCCGATTGGTTCCGAAGCTCTTCCGCTGTGAGGTGCGCTTTCGAATCTCCCGAAGGGGGCTACCCTCTAAGCAGGCGACACGTGCTCGTGTTACTATGTAATGCATGCTTGCCTCGACTCAACTAAGGACGACTAGAGTTCGACTAGATTGTGTGCTCACAAGCCGCTTTAAGGCCGCTTTTATTATTCCTACTGTCTAGGAACTCCGAAATGGTATGGTAGTGCAATTATATATGACCGTCCTCCGATACGAAATGGTAGTGCAATTATATATGACGGTCCTCCGATATGATAGTAGGAATGCCAGTTTTGTGAGCGATCATCGCCGTCTTATGAACACAAACTAGTGGTATCTTTACGAATCCTGTTGGGTAGAGAGAACACCTCTGTTTTCTGCTCCGCCTGTTATTCTGAGTAGAAACCGCTTTTTAGGAGATGTTCGCAGCACAGCTTGTTTTTATATAGTGCCCCTCCTTTCGGGAGTTCATCACCTCGCTGCCCAGACGAGAGCTTTTTCCGGTGGAACCTCTTTTTTTTTTCTTTTTTTTATTTTACTTTCCAGTTTAATGGCGAACGAACAGTCACCAGCAAGTGGTCTGCACCGACAGGAAGATGAGTATAGTATCACCCTTTCTTCTTTTTATTTCGATTTCAGTCTTTGTGATTTGATAATTTAATTTAACTGTTTCCATTGTTCCAGCTTTCACACAGCAGTAGATTATCAACACTATAAATATCATCTCTTTTTTATAGATTGGAACAAGCAATGAAACCTAGAAGCATCACCGTTCCTGTCTGCCACATGTCTTGTGCACTTTGAATCCAGTATTTCTTTCTTTGCGTTCAAGCACATCTGGGTACAATCAAACTGCGTATGATGTATGTCTATCTGTTTCTTCCAACATTAGCATCTCAAAGTCTTGGCAGCAATCATTGTCATAGAAGTAGAGTAAGTATTCTTTTTCTTTCCTTCTGTGTGTATATCTTTATAATTTCAGGTACTCCTCTTGATCATGATGGAATTCTACTATCAGCTATTGTGAGAATTATGTGGATTGGAAAAAACAACTGAATCCAGCAGCATCACCTATCCTAGCTGCCACATGTTTCCTGTAGTTACAGAAGTCCTCAAGTAAGTGTTTCTTTCTTTGTGTACATGCACATCTGGGTACAATCAAATTCTAAACTATTAGCTTTATTTAAATGAATGCAGTTCTGCTTGTATTTCTTCTCATCAGCTAACTTATGCAACTACAAAAAAAAAAAAAAGCAGTACATGGGTGTTTGATCATAACCAGAAAGTTAAATATATCATTAAAAAAAAAGTTTTTAAATTATTAAAAAAAAGAAGTTTTTAAATTATTAAAAGGAAAAAAATCATCACAGTAAAAATTATATATATGTAACAAAGAACACAAACAAACATGAAATTGCCATGAGTTTCAGCAAGAAGCACAAAAGAGAAAAAGTGGAGATAACACCTGGGAAGTAACAGGTAAGAATTTTCTTTATTTCTTATCTCAACTAGCATATAGATTTTTTTCAAATATACATTAAAAAAATTACCCAAGTCAAACAATTGATGGAAAAACTAAGCATTAAAGTTCAATTAAGCATAAAAAAAAATAAATTCTAATAATTATGTAATCTATATACAAATTGTCTCCCTTGAATATATATATATATACATATTCAAGGGAGACCATTGGTATATAGATCACATAATAATTAGAAGTTATTTTTTTAATTGAAATATATATATATATATATATTCAAGGGAGACAATTTGTATATATATCATATAATTATTTGAAGTTATTTTTTAATTCAAATATATATATATATATATTTATTTATTTATTTCAATTAAAAAAATAACTTCTAATAATTGTTATCTGTATTCACATAGTCTTCCTTGAATATATATATATATTCAAGGGAGACAATTTGTATAAAGATCACATAATTATTAGAAGTTATTTTTTTTAATTGAAATAAATAAATATATATATATATTCAAGGGAGAAAATTTGTATAAAGATCAGATAATTATTAGATTTTTGTTTTTTAATTGAAATAAATATATTTATATATATATATGTATATATATATATATATATATATATATATATATATATATATTATACTAGCATGGGTTACTGGCGTAGCCCCGGTGTTTAGCGGTGTATGCTGCCCCCCTCCCCAACCAAAAAAAAAGCAGAGAAACGGTTAATTTTTTAAAACCTGACCCCTATTATGAACCCTTAAAATTTATTGTTTGGGGCTCCAACGGAGATATTAAGTTAGATCCATGTCCAAGGAAACTATATGTAAAATTTCAAGTATTTAGACCCATAATTGTCGGAGGAGATTTGTAGGGTTCTCAAAGGCCAAATCATTGAAGTTTGACCCCTCAATCGCCAAATTTCTGTCCAAGTACCAATCACATAGATTTTCCAAAATCTCAGTACCCTTTTTATCAAAATTTGGAATATGTAGACTAAAATTGACAGAAATGTACACACAGACAGACATATTCAATTCTATAGATAGATAGATAGATAAATAATGAGAGACAGAAAGATAAATATATACGATGATTAATGAATTAGTAGAGATAGTTGTTAAATTTTTTTTGGAAATATGTATGGCAATTTGATGGTAAGACTTAGAGCTAACTGTAAATATTTAAAATATATACACAGAAATTCAAATGACAGGACTTATATGTAGAGTGCTCAATACATCAGTAGAGCAAGGTAATAAATTAAAAAAAATGTATACGTCAATTTAGATAACCACAATTTTTTTGGTATTCTTGTGTGAATATGACATAATGTAATATAAATTTTAATAATTTTATTCTAAATGTTATGATTCTCAATGAAAAATCTAAAATGTCAATATATATATATATATACATATATATATATATTTCAATAAAAAGAATAACTTCTAATAATTATGTCATCTATATAACAATTGTCTCCCTTGAACATATATAGATTATATATATATATTAAATATATATATTTATATATATATATATATATATATATATATATATTTATTAAAAAAAATAACTTCTAATAATTATGTGATCTATATTAAAATTGTCTCCCTTTAATATATATATATATATATATATATATATATATATATTTATATATTTTTATTTCAATAAAAAAAAAAAGGTCTAATAAAAATTACAAATTGTCCCCCTGTAATATATATATATATATATATATATATATATATATACACACATATATTTACTTATTTCAATAAAAAAATAACTTCTGATAATTATATGATCTATATACAAATTGTCTCCCTTTTTTTAGCACTATTTAAAGTGTAATTATTAAATAAAAATCTAAATAAAATGTCTTTATTGCTCTGTCTTATTGAGCACTCTTATATAACTCTGGTTAAATCTTTGTTTACTTATCCTGTAATAAAATAAACGTTTTATAATATCAGCTCTGTCTAGTTTTGAGCACTATTTTAAAGTGTTATTATTAAGTAAAAATCTAAATAACATGACTTTATTGTTCTATGTCTCATTGATTGAATTGAAATAAATAAATATATATATATATATATATATATTTACTTCAATTAATAAAAATAACTTCTAATTATTATATGATCTATATCAAATTGTCTCCCTCGAATATATATATATATGTATATACATATATATATATATATATATTTATTTATTTCAATAAAAAAAAACTTCTAATAATTATGTGATCTATATACAAATTGTCTTCCTTGAATATATATATATATAGATTATATATATATATATGTATTTCAATTAAAAAAATAACTTCTAATAATTATGTGATTTATATATTTACCAATGATTCTTGCATGTGCTCCATAGTTTTATATAGCTGTGTAGTAAATTTAAAAATTGCTTTGTTTAATTATACAAGACGATTTTACTTTAAGAGTGCTCAATGCATTTATAGAGCTTTGTAGTAAGAGTTGGAAACATTTTGGCAATTATTTTAGACAAATCTACTTCCAGAGTGCTCAATATATTAGTAGAGCTAAATAAAACATTTGAGAAACAGATATGGCATTTCAACTGCATAAATTTATTTTGACAGAGTTCAATACATTAGTAGAGCTAAATATAGACTTTCAAAAAACGTATGGCAATTCAGCTACACGAATATACTTAAGAGTGCTCAATACATTAGTAGACGAAAGAATAAAATTCAGAAAACATGAAGAGCTCTGCAGTATGTTTTGAAAGCCTAAATGTCAATATGTAAGTATAGATATACTGTAAGTGTTTAATATATATATATATATATATATATATATATATATATATATATGACAAGTATTTAAAACAAGTTTCTTATTTGAGTGCCTAATATATTTGAGAGCTCTATGGTAACTTTATAAAACATATTTCAAAATTATGTTAGATAAATTGTCTTTGAGAGTGCTCATTTCTAAGTAGAGCTCTGTAGAAAATTTTTGAGACATGTTCAGCAATTTAAGTTCATATGAGTTAATAAATAGAGCTATATAGTGACATGTGCAAACTTATATGGCACTTATCCTAGACAAGTTAACTCTTGTAGCTGTGCAATACGTAAGTAGAGTTCTGCATTAGTTTTGGGGTATGGTTCTCACTTTATTAGGGCAATAACTTGGACACATTATACTCTGGACAAATCCATTGAGGACAACCAAAGGTAACCTGTTTTTTTTTCCACTCTGCTGAATAAGACTCATCCGTCTTGGTTCACACTTGGGACATTAAAACAAAAAAGGTAAAGAATTAAAAAAAGAATGCAAAAATGTAAATGTCTTTGCAACTCATTCATTTTCACTTTCATAACACAAAAACATCTGTAAAAACTTGATAAAAGAATGCACAAACAATAAAATACAACTTTGCTGTCTTGGAATCTGAAATCAGTAGAAACTTCCCCTACTGAAATTCCTGCACACCTCAAAAAAAAAAAAAAAAAAAAAGAAAGAAAAAAGAATCCTTCCCAATGCAATACTTTTCAAGCAATTACAGTGTCAGACTTGGTACTGCAATGACTCTGTAAACTGAAAAAAATATACATAATAAAAAATGTTAAGCAAAATTGATTCATGTTAACACCTCTCCCAACACCACAGATTAACTACAAAAATACTTGATAAAGCAAAACACAATTACAAATGTGTATGAAAAAAATAAAAATAAAAAAAATAAATAAAATCAACCAAGCAATGGCTCATGCTTTCCTGGTGTTTGATGGAATGTGAGTAGGCATACAGCCTGGATAATTTTCCAAGGTAAGTGATGATATTCATCATTATTGTCTTTTTGGATTAGTTCAGATATATCTCATAACTATAATTGTTTTATGTATATATTTATATGTCTAGATGTTATGTGTGCTATTTGCATGTTCCCTATAGAAAAAAAGCTACATAAAATCTACAAGTGTATTCTGATGTAAAATTAACCAGTAAAAACAATGCTTGTGTTCCTGATATACCAACTATTTCTTATTAGCATATAAGTTGAATCATGAAATGTATCTCCCTTGCCTGTCTCTCTTTATACCTCTGTATTTATCTAGATCTGTCTATCTCCCTTTTCTTATTCTTTATCCCTATTCCCCGTCTTGCTATCCCAGGTAACAGTAGGCGTCGATGAGGCACATCCAGACGCCAACCTACACGGTGCAGAGAAAGGATAGAAAAAAAACTAAGTCCCGATGTGCCTAGCAGATCAGAAGGCATTTTGCTACGCCTACATGCACCCAACATGGCAGTAGGCGTCGATCGGGCACTTCCAGACACTTACTTACACTGTTTTGAACTTAGGAATTTCAATTGAATACTACTTGACATGTGTTGGTCTAGTAGCTCCTCATCTACCTATACCTACGTCCACCCCTGTTTGGACTTAGAAATTTTTCAATTAAATACACGTTGAGAAGGCTTGGTCTGTAGGATTCTAACCTCTCAATACCTACATCCCCTCTTGTTTGGACTTAGAATTTTTTCAATTGAATACACGTTGAGAAGGCTTGGTCTATAGGATTCTAACCTATCTATACCTACATCCCCTCTTGTTTGGACTTAGAATTTTTTCAATTGAATACAATCTGAGAAGGCTTGGTCTATAGGATTCTAACCTATCTATACCTACATCCCCTCTTGTTTGGACTTAGAATTTTTTCAATTGAATACACGTTGAGAAGGCTTGGTCTATAGGATTCTAACCTATCTATACCTACATCCCCTCTTGTTTGGACTTAGAATTTTTTCAATTGAATACAATCTGAGAAGGCTTGGTCTATAGGATTCTAACCTATCTATACCTACATCCCCTCTTGTTTGGACTTAGAATTTTTTCAATTGAATACAATCTGAGAAGGCTTGGTCTATAGGATTCTAACCTATCTATACCTACATCCCCTCTTGTTTGGACTTAGAATTTTTTCAATTGAATACACGTTGAGAAGGCTTGGTCTATAGGATTCTAACCTATCTATACCTACATCCCCTCTTGTTTGGACTTAGAATTTTTTCAATTGAATACACGTTGAGAAGGCTTGGTCTATAGGATTCTAACCTATCTATACCTACATCCCCTCTTGTTTGGACTTAAAATTTTTTCAATTGAATACAATCTGAGAAGGCTTGGTCTATAGGATTCTAACCTATCTATACCTACATCCCCTCTTGTTTGGACTTTGAATTTTTTCAATTGAATACAATCTGAGAAGGCTTGGTCTATAGGAGTCTCACCTATCTATACCTACATCCCCTCTTGTTTGGACTTAGAATTTTTTCAATTGAATACAATCTGAGAAGGCTTGGTCTATAGGATTCTAACCTATCTATACCTACATCCCCTCTTGTTTGGACTTAGAATTTTTTCAATTGAATACAATCTGAGAAGGCTTGGTCTATAGGATTCTAACCTATCTATACCTACATCCCCTCTTGTTTGGACTTAGAATTTTTTCAATTGAATACAATCTGAGAAGGCTTGGTCTATAGGATTCTAACCTATCTATACCTACATCCCCTCTTGTTTGGACTTAGAATTTTTTCAATTGAATACACGTTGAGAAGGCTTGGTCTATAGGATTCTAACCTATCTATACCTACATCCCCTCTTGTTTGGACTTAAAATTTTTTCAATTGAATACAATCTGAGAAGGCTTGGTCTATAGGATTCTAACCTATCTATACCTACATCCCCTCTTGTTTGGACTTAGAATTTTTTCAATTGAATACAATCTGAGAAGGCTTGGTCTATAGGAGTCTCACCTATCTATACCTACATCCCCTCTTGTTTGGACTTAGAATTTTTTCAATTGAATACAATCTGAGAAGGCTTGGTCTATAGGATTCTAACCTATCTATACCTACATCCCCTCTTGTTTGGACTTAGAATTTTTTCAATTGAATACAATCTGAGAAGGCTTGGTCTATAGGATTCTAACCTATCTATACCTACATCCCCTCTTGTTTGGACTTAGAATTTTTTCAATTGAATATACGTTGAGAAGGCTTGGTCTATAGGATTCTAACCTATCTATACCTACATCCCCTCTTGTTTGGACTTAAAATTTTTTCAATTGAATACAATCTGAGAAGGCTTGGTCTATAGGATTCTAACCTATCTATACCTACATCCCCTCTTGTTTGGACTTAGAATTTTTTCAATTGAATACAATCTGAGAAGGCTTGGTCTATAGGATTCTCACCTATCTATACCTACATCCCCTCTTGTTTGGACTTAGAATTTTTTCAATTGAATACACGTTGAGAAGGCTTGGTCTATAGGATACTCACCTATCTATACCTACATCCCCTCTTGTTTGGACTTAGAATTTTTTCAATTGAATACACGTTGAGAAGGCTTGGTCTATAGGATTCTAACCTATCTATACCTACATCCCCTCTTGTTTGGACTTAGAATTTTTTCAATTGAATACATGTTGAGAAGGCTTGGTCTATAGGATTCTAACCTATCTATACCTACATCCCCTCATGTTTGGACTTAGAATTTTTTCAATTGAATACAATCTGAGAAGGCTTGGTCTATAGGATTCTAACCTATCTATACCTACATCCCCTCTTGTTTGGACTTAGAATTTTTTCAATTGAATACAATCTGAGAAGGTTGGTCTATAGGATTCTAACCTATCTATACCTACATCCCCTCTTGTTTGGACTTAGAATTTTTTCAATTGAATACACGTTGAGAAGGCTTGGTCTATAGGATTCTAACCTATCTATACCTACATCCCCTCTTGTTTGGACTTAAAATTTTTTCAATTGAATACAATCTGAGAAGGCTTGGTCTATAGGATTCTAACCTATCTATACCTACATCCCCTCTTGTTTGGACTTAAAATTTTTTCAATTGAATACAATCTGAGAAGGCTTGGTCTATAGGATTCTAACCTATCTATACCTACATCCCCTCTTGTTTGGACTTTGAATTTTTTCAATTGAATACAATCTGAGAAGGCTTGGTCTATAGGATTCTAACCTATCTATACCTACATCCCCTCTTGTTTGGACTTTGAATTTTTTCAATTGAATACAATCTGAGAAGGCTTGGTCTATAGGATTCTAACCTATCTATACCTACATCCCCTCTTGTTTGGACTTTGAATTTTTTCAATTGAATACAATCTGAGAAGGCTTGGTCTATAGGATTCTCACCTATCTATACCTACATCCCCTCTTGTTTGGACTTAGAATTTTTTCAATTGAATACACGTTGAGAAGGCTTGGTCTATAGGATTCTAACCTATCTATACCTACATCCCCTCTTGTTTGGACTTAGAATTTTTTCAATTGAATACATGTTGAGAAGGCTTGGTCTATAGGATTCTAACCTATCTATACCTACATCCCCTCATGTTTGGACTTAGAATTTTTTCAATTGAATACAATCTGAGAAGGCTTGGTCTATAGGATTCTAACCTATCTATACCTACATCCCCTCTTGTTTGGACTTAGAATTTTTTCAATTGAATACAATCTGAGAAGGCTTGGTCTATAGGATTCTAACCTATCTATACCTACATCCCCTCTTGTTTGGACTTAGAATTTTTTCAATTGAATACACGTTGAGAAGGCTTGGTCTATAGGATTCTAACCTATCTATACCTACATCCCCTCTTGTTTGGACTTAGAATTTTTTCAATTGAATACAATCTGAGAAGGCTTGGTCTATAGGATTCTAACCTATCTATACCTACATCCCCTCTTGTTTGGACTTAGAATTTTTTCAATTGAATACAATCTGAGAAGGCTTGGTCTATAGGATTCTAACCTATCTATACCTACATCCCCTCTTGTTTGGACTTAGAATTTTTTCAATTGAATACACGTTGAGAAGGCTTGGTCTATAGGATTCTAACCTATCTATACCTACATCCCCTCTTGTTTGGACTTAGAATTTTTTCAATTGAATACATGTTGAGAAGGCTTGGTCTATAGGATTCTAACCTATCTATACCTACATCCCCTCATGTTTGGACTTAGAATTTTTTCAATTGAATACAATCTGAGAAGGCTTGGTCTATAGGATTCTAACCTATCTATACCTACATCCCCTCTTGTTTGGACTTAGAATTTTTTCAATTGAATACAATCTGAGAAGGCTTGGTCTATAGGATTCTAACCTATCTATACCTACATCCCCTCTTGTTTGGACTTAGAATTTTTTCAATTGAATACACGTTGAGAAGGCTTGGTCTATAGGATTCTAACCTATCTATACCTACATCCCCTCTTGTTTGGACTTAGAATTTTTTCAATTGAATACAATCTGAGAAGGCTTGGTCTATAGGATTCTAACCTATCTATACCTACATCCCCTCTTGTTTGGACTTAGAATTTTTTCAATTGAATACAATCTGAGAAGGCTTGGTCTATAGGATTCTAACCTATCTATACCTACATCCCCTCTTGTTTGGACTTAGAATTTTTTCAATTGAATACACGTTGAGAAGGCTTGGTCTATAGGATTCTAACCTATCTATACCTACATCCCCTCTTGTTTGGACTTAAAATTTTTTCAATTGAATACAATCTGAGAAGGCTTGGTCTATAGGATTCTAACCTATCTATACCTACATCCCCTCTTGTTTGGACTTTGAATTTTTTCAATTGAATACAATCTGAGAAGGCTTGGTCTATAGGATTCTCACCTATCTATACCTACATCCCCTCTTGTTTGGACTTAGAATTTTTTCAATTGAATACACGTTGAGAAGGCTTGGTCTATAGGATACTCACCTATCTATACCTACATCCCCTCTTGTTTGGACTTAGAATTTTTTCAATTGAATACACGTTGAGAAGGCTTGGTCTATAGGATTCTAACCTATCTATACCTACATCCCCTCTTGTTTGGACTTAGAATTTTTTCAATTGAATACATGTTGAGAAGGCTTGGTCTATAGGATTCTAACCTATCTATACCTACATCCCCTCATGTTTGGACTTAGAATTTTTTCAATTGAATACAATCTGAGAAGGCTTGGTCTATAGGATTCTAACCTATCTATACCTACATCCCCTCTTGTTTGGACTTAGAATTTTTTCAATTGAATACAATCTGAGAAGGTTGGTCTATAGGATTCTAACCTATCTATACCTACATCCCCTCTTGTTTGGACTTAGAATTTTTTCAATTGAATACACGTTGAGAAGGCTTGGTCTATAGGATTCTAACCTATCTATACCTACATCCCCTCTTGTTTGGACTTAAAATTTTTTCAATTGAATACAATCTGAGAAGGCTTGGTCTATAGGATTCTAACCTATCTATACCTACATCCCCTCTTGTTTGGACTTAAAATTTTTTCAATTGAATACAATCTGAGAAGGCTTGGTCTATAGGATTCTAACCTATCTATACCTACATCCCCTCTTGTTTGGACTTTGAATTTTTTCAATTGAATACAATCTGAGAAGGCTTGGTCTATAGGATTCTAACCTATCTATACCTACATCCCCTCTTGTTTGGACTTTGAATTTTTTCAATTGAATACAATCTGAGAAGGCTTGGTCTATAGGATTCTAACCTATCTATACCTACATCCCCTCTTGTTTGGACTTTGAATTTTTTCAATTGAATACAATCTGAGAAGGCTTGGTCTATAGGATTCTCACCTATCTATACCTACATCCCCTCTTGTTTGGACTTAGAATTTTTTCAATTGAATACACGTTGAGAAGGCTTGGTCTATAGGATTCTAACCTATCTATACCTACATCCCCTCTTGTTTGGACTTAGAATTTTTTCAATTGAATACATGTTGAGAAGGCTTGGTCTATAGGATTCTAACCTATCTATACCTACATCCCCTCATGTTTGGACTTAGAATTTTTTCAATTGAATACAATCTGAGAAGGCTTGGTCTATAGGATTCTAACCTATCTATACCTACATCCCCTCTTGTTTGGACTTAGAATTTTTTCAATTGAATACACGTTGAGAAGGCTTGGTCTATAGGATTCTAACCTATCTATACCTACATCCCCTCTTGTTTGGACTTAGAATTTTTTCAATTGAATACAATCTGAGAAGGCTTGGTCTATAGGATTCTAACCTATCTATACCTACATCCCCTCTTGTTTGGACTTAGAATTTTTTCAATTGAATACAATCTGAGAAGGCTTGGTCTATAGGATTCTAACCTATCTATACCTACATCCCCTCTTGTTTGGACTTAGAATTTTTTCAATTGAATACACGTTGAGAAGGCTTGGTCTATAGGATTCTAACCTATCTATACCTACATCCCCTCTTGTTTGGACTTAGAATTTTTTCAATTGAATACATGTTGAGAAGGCTTGGTCTATAGGATTCTAACCTATCTATACCTACATCCCCTCATGTTTGGACTTAGAATTTTTTCAATTGAATACAATCTGAGAAGGCTTGGTCTATAGGATTCTAACCTATCTATACCTACATCCCCTCTTGTTTGGACTTAGAATTTTTTCAATTGAATACAATCTGAGAAGGCTTGGTCTATAGGATTCTAACCTATCTATACCTACATCCCCTCTTGTTTGGACTTAGAATTTTTTCAATTGAATACACGTTGAGAAGGCTTGGTCTATAGGATTCTAACCTATCTATACCTACATCCCCTCTTGTTTGGACTTAGAATTTTTTCAATTGAATACAATCTGAGAAGGCTTGGTCTATAGGATTCTAACCTATCTATACCTACATCCCCTCTTGTTTGGACTTAGAATTTTTTCAATTGAATACAATCTGAGAAGGCTTGGTCTATAGGATTCTAACCTATCTATACCTACATCCCCTCTTGTTTGGACTTAGAATTTTTTCAATTGAATACACGTTGAGAAGGCTTGGTCTATAGGATTCTAACCTATCTATACCTACATCCCCTCTTGTTTGGACTTAAAATTTTTTCAATTGAATACAATCTGAGAAGGCTTGGTCTATAGGATTCTAACCTATCTATACCTACATCCCCTCTTGTTTGGACTTTGAATTTTTTCAATTGAATACAATCTGAGAAGGCTTGGTCTATAGGATTCTAACCTATCTATACCTACATCCCCTCTTGTTTGGACTTAGAATTTTTTCAATTGAATACACGTTGAGAAGGCTTGGTCTATAGGATACTACCTATCTATACCTACATCCCCTCTTGTTTGGACTTAGAATTTTTTCAATTGAATACACGTTGAGAAGGCTTGGTCTATAGGATTCTAACCTATCTATACCTACATCCCCTCTTGTTTGGACTTAGAATTTTTTCAATTGAATACAATCTGAGAAGGCTTGGTCTATAGGATTCTAACCTATCTATACCTACATCCCCTCTTGTTTGGACTTAGAATTTTTTCAATTGAATACAATCTGAGAAGGCTTGGTCTATAGGATTCTAACCTATCTATACCTACATCCCCTCTTTTTTGGACTTAGAATTTTCAATTGAATACAATCTGAGAAGGCTTGGTCTATAGGAGTCTCACCTATCTATACCTACATCCCCTCTTGTTTGGACTTAGAATTTTTTCAATTGAATACAATCTGAGAAGGCTTGGTCTATAGGATTCTAACCTATCTATACCTACATCCCCTCTTGTTTGGACTTAGAATTTTTTCAATTGAATACAATCTGAGAAGGCTTGGTCTATAGGATTCTAACCTATCTATACCTACATCCCCTCTTGTTTGGACTTAGAATTTTTTCAATTGAATACACGTTGAGAAGGCTTGGTCTATAGGATTCTAACCTATCTATACCTACATCCCCTCTTGTTTGGACTTAGAATTTTTTCAATTGAATACAATCTGAGAAGGCTTGGTCTATAGGATTCTAACCTATCTATACCTACATCCCCTCTTGTTTGGACTTAGAATTTTTTCAATTGAATACAATCTGAGAAGGCTTGGTCTATAGGATTCTAACCTATCTATACCTACATCCCCTCTTGTTTGGACTTAGAATTTTTTCAATTGAATACCATCTGAGAAGGCTTGGTCTATAGGATTCTCACCTATCAATACCTACATCCCCTCTTGTTTGGACTTAGAATTTTTTCAATTGAATACACGTTGAGAAGGCTTGGTCTATAGGATTCTAACCTATCTATACCTACATCCCCTCTTGTTTGGACTTAGAATTTTTTCAATTGAATACACGTTGAGAAGGCTTGGTCTATAGGATTCTAACCTATCTATACCTACATCCCCTCTTGTTTGGACTTAAAATTTTTTCAATTGAATACACGTTGAGAAGGCTTGGTCTATAGGATTCTAACCTATCTATACCTACATCCCCTCTTGTTTGGACTTAGAATTTTTTCAATTGAATACAATCTGAGAAGGCTTGGTCTATAGGATTCTAACCTATCTATACCTACATCCCCCTCTTGTTTGGACTTAGAATTTTTTTCAATTGAATACAATCTGAGAAGGCTTGGTCTATAGGATTCTAACCTATCTATACCTACATCCCCTCTTGTTTGGACTTAGAATTTTTTCAATTGAATACACGTTGAGAAGGCTTGGTCTATAGGATTCTAACCTATCTATACCTACATCCCCTCTTGTTTGGACTTAGAATTTTTTCAATTGAATACACGTTGAGAAGGCTTGGTCTATAGGATTCTAACCTATCTATACCTACATCCCCTCTTGTTTGGACTTAAAATTTTTTCAATTGAATACACGTTGAGAAGGCTTGGTCTATAGGATTCTAACCTATCTATACCTACATCCCCTCTTGTTTGGACTTAGAATTTTTTCAATTGAATACAATCTGAGAAGGCTTGGTCTATAGGATTCTAACCTATCTATACCTACATCCCCCTCTTGTTTGGACTTAGAATTTTTTTCAATTGAATACAATCTGAGAAGGCTTGGTCTATAGGATTCTAACCTATCTATACCTACATCCCCTCTTGTTTGGACTTAGAATTTTTTCAATTGAATACAATCTGAGAAGGCTTGGTCTATAGGATTCTAACCTATCTACACCTACATCCCCTCTTGTTTGGACTTAGAATTTTTTCAATTGAATACACGTTGAGAAGGCTTGGTCTATAGGATTGTCACCTATCTATACCTACATCCCCTCTTGTTTGGACTTAGAATTTTTTCAATTGAATACAATCTGAGAAGGCTTGGTCTATAGGATTCTAACCTATCTATACCTACATCCCCTCTTGTTTGGACTTAGAATTTTTTCAATTGAATACACGTTGAGAAGGCTTGGTCTATAGGATTCTAACCTATCTATACCTACATCCCCTCTTGTTTGGACTTAGAAATTTTTCAATTGAATACAATCTGAGAAGGCTTGGTCTATAGGATTCTAACCTATCTATACCTACATCCCCTCTTGTTTGGACTTAGAATTTTTTCAATTGAATACACGTTGAGAAGGCTTGGTCTATAGGATTCTAACCTATCTATACCTACATCCCCTCTTGTTTGGACTTAGATTTTTTTCAATTGAATACAATCTGAGAAGGCTTGGTCTATAGGATTCTAACCTATCTATACCTACATCCCCTCTTGTTTGGACTTAGAATTTTTTCAATTGAATACAATCTGAGAAGGCTTGGTCTATAGGATTCTAACCTATCTATACCTACATCCCCTCTTGTTTGGACTTAGAATTTTTTCAATTGAATACAATCTGAGAAGGCTTGGTCTATAGGATTCTAACCTATCTATACCTACATCCCCTCTTGTTTGGACTTAGAATTTTTTCAATTGAATACACGTTGAGAAGGCTTGGTCTATAGGATTCTAACCTATCTATACCTACATCCCCTCTTGTTTGGACTTAGAATTTTTTCAATTGAATACACGTTGAGAAGGCTTGGTCTATAGGATTCTAACCTATCTATACCTACATCCCCTCTTGTTTGGACTTAGAAATTTTTCAATTGACTACACGTTGAGAAGGCATGGTCTATAAGATTCTTACCTATCTATACCTACATCCCCTCTTGTTTGGACTTAGAATTTTTTCAATTGAATACAATCTGAGAAGGCTTGGTCTATAGGATTCTAACCTATCTATACCTACATCCCCTCTTGTTTGGATTTGAATTTTTTCAATTGAATACAATCTGAGAAGGCTTGGTCTATAGGATTCTAACCTATCTATACCTACATCCCCTCTTGTTTGGATTTGAATTTTTTTAATTGAATACAATCTGAGAAGGCTTGGTCTATAGGATTCTAACCTATCTATACCTACATCCCCTCTTGTTTGGACTTAGAAATTTTTCAATTGACTACACGTTGAGAAGGCATGGTCTATAAGATTCTTACCTATCTATACCTACATCCCCTCTTGTTTGGACTTAGAATTTTTTCAATTGAATACAATCTGAGAAGGCTTGGTCTATAGGATTCTAACCTATCTATACCTACATCCCCTCTTGTTTGGATTTGAATTTTTTCAATTGAATACACGTTGAGAAGGCTTGGTCTATAGGATTCTAACCTATCTATACCTACATCCCCTCTTGTTTGGACTTAGAAATTTTTCGATTGAATACACGTTGAGAAGGCTTGGTCTATAGGATTCTAACCTATCTATACCTACATCCCCTCTTGTTTGGACTTAGAATTTTTTCAATTGAATACAATCTGAGAAGGCTTGGTCTATAGGATTCTAACCTATCTATACCTACATCCCCTCTTGTTTGGACTTAGAATGTTTTCAATTGAATACACGTTGAGAAGGCTTGGTCTATAGGATTCTAACCTATCTATACCTACATCCCCTCTTGTTTGGACTTAGAAATTTTTCGATTGAATACACGTTGAGAAGGCTTGGTCTATAGGATTCTAACCTATCTATACCTACATCCCCTCTTGTTTGGACTTAGAATTTTTTCAATTGAATACACGTTGAGAAGGCTTGGTCTATAGGATTCTCACCTATCTATACCTACATCCCCTCTTGTTTGGCCTTAGAAATTTTTCAATTGAATACAATCTGAGAAGGCTTGGTCTATAGGATTCTAACCTATCTATACCTACATCCCCTCTTGTTTGGACTTAGAATTTTTTCAATTGAATACAATCTGAGAAGGCTTGGTCTATAGGATTCTAACCTATCTATACCTACATCCCCTCTTGTTTGGACTTAGAATTTTTTCAATTGAATACAATCTGAGAAGGCTTGGTCTATAGGATTCTAACCTATCTATACATACATCCCCTCTTGTTTGGACTTAGAATTTTTTCAATTGAATACAATCTGAGAAGTCTTGGTCTACAGGATTCTTACCTATATATACCTACATCCCCTCTTGTTTGGACTTAGAATTTTTTCAATTGAATACAATCTGAGAAGGCTTGGTCTATAGGATTCTTACCTATATATACCTATATCCCCTCTTGTTTGGACTTAGAATTTTTTCAATTGAATACAATCTGAGAAGGCTTGGTCTATAGGATTGTCACCTATCTATACCTACATCCCCTCTTGTTTGGACTTAGAAATTTTTCAATTGAATACACGTTGAGAAGGCTTGGTCTATAGGATTCTAACCTATCTATACCTACATCCCCTCTTGTTTGGACTTAGAAATTTTTTAATTGAATACAATCTGAGAAGGCTTGGTCTATAGGATTCTGACCTATCTATACCTACATCCCCTCTTGTTTGGACTTAGAATTTTTTCAATTGAATACAATCTGAGAAGGCTTGGTCTATAGGATTCTAACCTATCTATACCTACATCCCCTCTTGTTTGGACTTAGAATTTTTTCAATTGAATACACGTTGAGAAGGCTTGGTCTATAGGATTCTAACCTATCTATACCTACATCCCCTCTTGTTTGGACTTAGAATTTTTTCAATTGAATACACGTTGAGAAGGCTTGGTCTATAGGATTCTCACCTATCAATACCTACATCCCCTCTTGTTTGGATTAAAATTTTTTCAATTGAATACACGTTGAGAAGGCTTGGTTATAGGAGTCTCACCTATCTATACCTACATCCCCTCTTGTTTGGACTTAGAATTTTTTCAATTGAATACAATCTGAGAAGGCTTGGTCTATAGGATTCTAACCTATCTATACCTACATCCCCTCTTGTTTGGACTTAGAATTTTTTCAATTGAATACAATCTGAGAAGGCTTGGTCTATAGGATTCTTACCTATCTATACCTACATCCCCTCTTGTTTGGACTTAGAATTTTTTCAATTGAATACACGTTGAGAAGGCTTGGTCTATAGGATTCTAACCTATCTATACCTACATCCCCTCTTGTTTGGACTTAGAATTTTTTCAATTGAATACAATCTGAGAAGGCTTGGTCTATAGGATTCTAACCTATCTATACCTACATCCCCTCTTGTTTGGACTTAGAATTTTTTCAATTGAATACACGTTGAGAAGGCTTGGTCTATAGGATTCTAACCTATCTATACCTACATCCCCTCTTGTTTGGACTTAGAATTTTTTCAATTGAATACAATCTGAGAAGGCTTGGTCTATAGGATTCTAACCTATCTATACCTACATCCCCTCTTGTTTGGACTTAGAATTTTTTCAATTGAATACACGTTGAGAAGGCTTGGTCTATAGGATTCTAACCTATCTATACCTACATCCCCTCTTGTTTGGACTTAGAATTTTTTCAATTGAATACACGTTGAGAAGGCTTGGTCTATAGGATTCTAACCTATCTATACCTACATCCCCTCTTGTTTGGACTTAGAATTTTTTCAATTGAATACAATCTGAGAAGGCTTGGTCTATAGGATTCTAACCTATCTATACCTACATCCCCTCTTGTTTGGACTTAGAATTTTTTCAATTGAATACACGTTGAGAAGGCTTGGTCTATAGGATTCTAACCTATCTATACCTACATCCCCTCTTGTTTGGACTTAGAATTTTTTCAAATGAATACAATCTGAGAAGGCTTGGTCTATAGGATTCTAACCTATCTATACCTACATCCCCTCTTGTTTGGACTTAGAATATTTTCAATTGAATACACGTTGAGAAGGCTTGGTCTATAGGATTCTAACCTATCTATACCTACATCCCCTCTTGTTTGGACTTAGAATTTTTTCAATTGAATACAATCTGAGAAGGCTTGGTCTATAGGATTCTAACCTATCTATACCTACATCCCCTCTTGTTTGGACTTAGAATTTTTTCAATTGAATACACGTTGAGAAGGCTTGGTCTATAGGATTCTAACCTATCTATACCTACATCCCCTCTTGTTTGGACTTAGAATTTTTTCAAATGAATACAATCTGAGAAGGCTTGGTCTATAGGATTCTAACCTATCTATACCTACATCCCCTCTTGTTTGGACTTAGAATTTTTTCAATTGAATACACGTTGAGAAGGCTTGGTCTATAGGATTCTAACCTATCTATACCTACATCCCCTCTTGTTTGGACTTAGAATTTTTTCAATTGAATACACGTTGAGAAGGCTTGGTCTATAGGATTCTAACCTATCTATACCTACATCCCCTCTTGTTTGGACTTAGAATTTTTTCAATTGAATACAATCTGAGAAGGCTTGGTCTATAGGATTCTAACCTATCTATACCTACATCCCCTCTTGTTTGGACTTAGAATTTTTTCAATTGAATACACGTTAAGAAGGCTTGGTCTATAGGATTCTAACCTATCTATACCTACATCCCCTCTTGTTTGGACTTAGAATTTTTTCAATTGAATACACGTTGAGAAGGCTTGGTCTATAGGATTCACACCTATCTATACCTACATCCCCTCTTGTTTGGACTTAGAAATTTTTTCAATTGAATACACGTTGAGAAGGCTTGGTCTATAGGATTCTATCCTATCTATACCTACATCCCCTCTTGTTTGGACTTAGAATTTTTTCAATTGAATACAATCTGAGAAGGCTTGGTCTATAGGATTCTAACCTATCTATACCTACATCCCCTCTTGTTTGGACTTAGAATTGTTTCAATTGAATACACGTTGAGAAGGCTTGGTCTATAGGATTCTAACCTATCTATACCTACATCCCCTCTTGTTTGGACTTAGAATTTTTTCAATTGAATACACGTTGAGAAGGCTTGGTCTATAGGATTCTAACCTATCTATACCTACATCCCCTCTTGTTTGGACTTAGAATTTTTTCAATTGAATACAATCTGAGAAGGCTTGGTCTATAGGATTCTCACCTATCAATACCTACATCCCCTCTTGTTTGGACTTAGAATTTTTTACATTGAATACAATCTGAGAAGACTTGGTCTATAGGATTCTAACCTATCTATACATACATCCCCTCTTGTTTGGACTTAGAATTTTTTCAATTGAATACAATCTGAGAAGGCTTGGTCTATAGGATTCTAACCTATCTATACCTACATCCCCTCTTGTTTGGACTTAGAATTTTTTCAAATGAATACAATCTGAGAAGGCTTGGTCTATAGGATTCTAACCTATCTATACCTACATCCCCTCTTGTTTGGACTTAGAATTTTTTCAATTGAATACACGTTGAGAAGGCTTGGTCTATAGGATTCTAACCTATCTATACCTACATCCCCTCTTGTTTGGACTTAGAATTTTTTCAATTGAATACAATCTGAGAAGGCTTGGTCTATAGGATTCTAACCTATCTATACCTACATCCCCTCTTGTTTGGACTTAGAATTTTTTCAAATGAATACAATCTGAGAAGGCTTGGTCTATAGGATTCTAACCTATCTATACCTACATCCCCTCTTGTTTGGACTTAGAATATTTTCAATTGAATACACGTTGAGAAGGCTTGGTCTATAGGATTCTAACCTATCTATACCTACATCCCCTCTTGTTTGGACTTAGAATTTTTTCAATTGAATACAATCTGAGAAGGCTTGGTCTATAGGATTCTAACCTATCTATACCTACATCCCCTCTTGTTTGGACTTAGAATTTTTTCAATTGAATACACGTTGAGAAGGCTTGGTCTATAGGATTCTAACCTATCTATACCTACATCCCCTCTTGTTTGGACTTAGAATTTTTTCAAATGAATACAATCTGAGAAGGCTTGGTCTATAGGATTCTAACCTATCTATACCTACATCCCCTCTTGTTTGGACTTAGAATTTTTTCAATTGAATACACGTTGAGAAGGCTTGGTCTATAGGATTCTAACCTATCTATACCTACATCCCCTCTTGTTTGGACTTAGAATTTTTTCAATTGAATACACGTTGAGAAGGCTTGGTCTATAGGATTCTAACCTATCTATACCTACATCCCCTCTTGTTTGGACTTAGAATTTTTTCAATTGAATACAATCTGAGAAGGCTTGGTCTATAGGATTCTAACCTATCTATACCTACATCCCCTCTTGTTTGGACTTAGAATTTTTTCAATTGAATACACGTTAAGAAGGCTTGGTCTATAGGATTCTAACCTATCTATACCTACATCCCCTCTTGTTTGGACTTAGAATTTTTTCAATTGAATACACGTTGAGAAGGCTTGGTCTATAGGATTCACACCTATCTATACCTACATCCCCTCTTGTTTGGACTTAGAAATTTTTTCAATTGAATACACGTTGAGAAGGCTTGGTCTATAGGATTCTAACCTATCTATACCTACATCCCCTCTTGTTTGGACTTAGAATTTTTTCAATTGAATACAATCTGAGAAGGCTTGGTCTATAGGATTCTAACCTATCTATACCTACATCCCCTCTTGTTTGGACTTAGAATTGTTTCAATTGAATACACGTTGAGAAGGCTTGGTCTATAGGATTCTAACCTATCTATACCTACATCCCCTCTTGTTTGGACTTAGAATTTTTTCAATTGAATACACGTTGAGAAGGCTTGGTCTATAGGATTCTAACCTATCTATACCTACATCCCCTCTTGTTTGGACTTAGAATTTTTTCAATTGAATACAATCTGAGAAGGCTTGGTCTATAGGATTCTCACCTATCAATACCTACATCCCCTCTTGTTTGGACTTAGAATTTTTTACATTGAATACAATCTGAGAAGACTTGGTCTATAGGATTCTAACCTATCTATACCTACATCCCCTCTTGTTTGGACTTAGAATTTTTTCAATTGAATACAATCTGAGAAGGCTTGGTCTATAGGATTCTAACCTATCTATACCTACATCCCCTCTTGTTTGGACTTAGAATTTTTTCAATTGAATACAATCTGAGAAGGCTTGGTCTATAGGATTCTAACCTATCTATACCTACATCCCCTCTTGTTTGGACTTAGAATTTTTTCAATTGAATACAATCTGAGAAGGCTTGGTCTATAGGATTCTAACCTATCTATACCTACATCCCCTCTTGTTTGGACTTAGAATTTTTTCAATTGAATACACGTTGAGAAGGCTTGGTCTATAGGATTCTAACCTATCTATACCTACATCCCCTCTTGTTTGGACTTAGAATTTTTTCAATTGAATACACGTTGAGAAGGCTTGGTCTATAGGATTCTAACCTATCTATACATACATCCCCTCTTGTTTGGACTTAGAATTTTTTCAATTGAATACAATCTGAGAAGGCTTGGTCTATAGGATTCTAACCTATCTATACCTACATCCCCTCTTGTTTGGACTTAGAATTTTTTCAATTGAATACAATCTGAGAAGGCTTGGTCTATAGGATTCTAACCTATCTATACCTACATCCCCTCTTGTTTGGACTTAGAATTTTTTCAATTGAATACAATCTGAGAAGGCTTGGTCTATAGGATTCTAACCTATCTATACCTACATCCCCTCTTGTTTGGACTTAGAATTTTTTCAATTGAATACAATCTGAGAAGGCTTGGTCTATAGGATTCTAACCTATCTATACCTACATCCCCTCTTGTTTGGACTTAGAATTTTTTCAATTGAATACAATCTGAGAAGGCTTGGTCTATAGGATTCTAACCTATCTATACCTACATCCCCTCTTGTTTGGACTTAGAATTTTTTCAATTGAATACACGTTGAGAAGGCTTGGTCTATAGGATTCTAACCTATCTATACCTACATCCCCTCTTGTTTGGACTTAGAATTTTTTCAATTGAATACAATCTGAGAAGGCTTGGTCTATAGGATTCTAACCTATCTATACCTACATCCCCTCTTGTTTGGACTTAGAATTTTTTCAATTGAATACAATCTGAGAAGGCTTGGTCTATAGGATTCTAACCTATCTATACCTACATCCCCTCTTGTTTGGACTTAGAATTTTTTCAATTGAATACACGTTGAGAAGGCTTGGTCTATAGGATTCTAACCTATCTATACCTACATCCCCTCTTGTTTGGACTTAGAATTTTTTCAAATGAATACAATCTGAGAAGGCTTGGTCTATAGGATTCTAACCTATCTATACCTACATCCCCTCTTGTTTGGACTTAGAATATTTTCAATTGAATACACGTTGAGAAGGCTTGGTCTATAGGATTCTAACCTATCTATACCTACATCCCCTCTTGTTTGGACTTAGAATTTTTTCAATTGAATACAATCTGAGAAGGCTTGGTCTATAGGATTCTAACCTATCTATACCTACATCCCCTCTTGTTTGGACTTAGATTTTTTTCAATTGAATACACGTTGAGAAGGCTTGGTCTATAGGATTCTAACCTATCTATACCTACATCCCCTCTTGTTTTGACTTAGAATTTTTTCAATTGAATACACGTTGAGAAGGCTTGGTCTATAGGATTCTAACCTATCTATACCTACATCCCCTCTTGTTTGGACTTAGAATTTTTTCAATTGAATACAATCTGAGAAGGCTTGGTCTATAGGATTCTAACCTATCTATACCTACATCCCCTCTTGTTTGGACTTAGATTTTTTTCAATTGAATACACGTTGAGAAGGCTTGGTCTATAGGATTCTAACCTATCTATACCTACATCCCCTCTTGTTTGGACTTAGAATTTTTTCAATTGAATACACGTTGAGAAGGCTTGGTCTATAGGATTCTAACCTATCTATACCTACATCACCTCTTGTTTGGACTTAGAATTTTTTCAATTGAATACAATCTGAGAAGGCTTGGTCTATAGGATTCTAACCTATCTATACCTACATCCCCTCTTGTTTGGACTTAGAATTTTTTCAATTGAATACACGTTGAGAAGGCTTGGTCTATAGGATTCTAACCTATCTATACCTACATCCCCTCTTGTTTGGACTTAGAATTTTTTCAATTGAATACAATCTGAGAAGGCTTGGTCTATAGGATTCTAACCTATCTATACCTACATCCCCTCTTGTTTGGACTTAGAATTTTTTCAATTGAATACACGTTGAGAAGGCTTGGTCTATAGGATTCTAACCTATCTATACCTACATCCCCTCTTGTTTGGACTTAGAATTTTTTCAATTGAATACAATCTGAGAAGGCTTGGTCTATAGGAGTCTAACCTATCTATACCTACATCCCCTCTTGTTTGGACTTAGAATTTTTTCAATTGAATACACGTTGAGAAGGCTTGGTCTATAGGATTCTCACCTATCTATACCTACATCCTCTCTTGTTTGGACTTAGAATTTTTTCAATTGAATACACGTTGAGAAGGCTTGGTCTATAGGATTCTCACCTATCTATACCTACATCCCCTCTTGTTTGGACTTAGAATTTTTTCAATTGAATACAATCTGAGAAGGCTTGGTCTATAGGATTCTAACCTATCAATACCTACATCCCCTCTTGTTTGGACTTAGAATTTTTTCAATTGAATACACGTTGAGAAGGCTTGGTCTATAGGATTCTAACCTATCTATACCTACATCCCCTCTTGTTTGGACTTAGAATTTTTTCAATTGAATACACGTTGAGAAGGCTTGGTCTATAGGATTCCAACCTATCTATACCTACATCCCCTCTTGTTTGGACTTAGAATTTTTTCAATTGAATACACGTTGAGAAGGCTTGGTCTATAGGATTCTAACCTATCTATACCTACATCCCCTCTTGTTTGGACTTAGAATTTTTTCAATTGAATACACGTTGAGAAGGCTTGGTCTATAGGATTCTTACCTATCTATACCTACATCCCCTCTTGTTTGGACTTAGAATTTTTTCAATTGAATACACGTTGAGAAGGCTTGGTCTATAGGATTCTTACCTATCTATACCTACATCCCCTCTTGTTTGGACTTAGAATTTTTTCAATTGAATACACGTTGAGAAGGCTTGGTCTATAGGATTCTAACCTATCAATACCTACATCCCCTCTTGTTTGGACTTAGAATTTTTTCAATTAAATACAATCTGAGAAGGCTTGGTCTATAGGATTCTAACCTATCTATACCTACATCCCCTCTTGTTTGGACTTAGAATTTTTTCAATTGAATACAATCTGAGAAGGCTTGGTCTATAGGATTCTAACCTATCTATACCTACATCCCCTCTTGTTTGGACTTTGAATTTTTCAATTGAATACAATCTGAGAAGGCTTGTTCTATAGGATTCTCACCTATCTATACCTACATCCCCTCTTGTTTGGACTTAGAACTTTTTCAATTGAATACACGTTGAGAAGGCTTAGTCTATAGGATTCTTACCTATCTATACCTACATCTTAATTTACTATTAAATCATGTGTAATTTAAAACCCCAAAATATTTACCGATAATTTACTATGAAATCATATGTAATCTCAAACGCAAAAAAAATTTGCTAATCATTTACTATTAATTCACTATTAATCTCAAACCTAAAGAATTTGCTAGTATTTTCGTATTAAATCATGTGTAATCTCAAACCCAAATTATATTTGCTTCTAATTTACTATTAAATCATGTGTTATTTAAAACCCCAAAATATTAACTACTAATTTACTATGAAATCATACGTAATCTCAAACGCAAAAAATATTTGCTAATCATTTACTATTAATTCACTATTAATCTCAAACCTAAAGAATTTGCTAGTATTTTCGTATTAAATCATGTGTAATCTCAAACCCAAATTATATTTGCTTCTAATTTACTATTAAATCATGTGGTATTTAAAACCCCAAAATATTAACTACTAATTTACTATGAAATCATACGTAATCTCAAACGCAAAAAATATTTGCTAATCATTTACTATTAATTCACTATTAATCTCAAACCTAAAGAATTTGCTAGTAATTTCCTATTAAATCATGTGTAATCTCAAACCCAAATTATATTTGCTACTAATTTACTATTAAATCATGTGTAATTTAAAACCCCAAAATATTTACTACTTATTTACTATGAAATCATACGTAATCTAAAAAGCAAAAAATATTTGCTAATCATTTACTATTAATTAACTATTAATCTCAGACCTAAAGAATTTGCTAGTAATTTCCTATTAAATCATGTGTAATCTCAAACCCAAATTATATTTGCTTCTAATTTACTATTAAATCATGTGTAATTTAAAACCCCAAAATATTTACTACTAATTAACTATGAAATCATACGTAATCTCAAACGCAAAAAATATTTGCTAATAATTTACTATTAATTCACTATTAATCTCAAACCTAAAGAATTTGCTAGTAATTTCCTATTTAATCATGTGTAATCTCAAACCCAAATTATATTTGCTTCTAATTTACTATTAAATCATGTGTAATTTAAAACCCCCAAATATTTACTACTAATTTACTATGAAATCATACGTAATCTCAAACGCAAAAAATATTTGCTAATCATTTACTATTAATTCACTATTAATCTCAAACCTAAAGAATTTGCTAGTAATTTCCTATTAAATCATGTGTAATCTCAAACCCAAATTATATTTTCTTCTAATTTACTATTAAATCATGTGTAATTTAAAACCCAAATTATATTTGCTACTAATTTACTATGAAATCATACGTAATCTCAAACGCAAAAAATATTTGCTAATCATTTACTATTAAGTCACTACGACGAAATAAAAATATCAAGTCCCAGAGGCCACTCGAGGATAAGGGTTAAAGTGTGTACAGTAGTCAATGGACAATATCATAGTAATCGTTAGAAGTTTAAATTTGGTAAATTGGATTATTTAAGAGGAACGGCTCATCAAGAACTTATTTACATTGGACTTGAAGACGACGAAATAAAAATATAAAGTTGAAAGAACTATCATTTTAATGATGCCTTTCAAATCGTAAACTGCCTGTTTACATTTTTTTACATTTTTCGAAGATAATAAAAAGTATAAAAAAAGGCAAACCTATAGAATCCTAAAAATATCTCCCGGGAGCATTTTTGCAACATGAAAAATATACAAACCAAAATAAAGAGTGGAGGCAACCCTACTCAAATATATGGTTTATTACATCGCCTAAAAAAAGAAGAATCGGGGGCTCCGTGGGGAAGTAAATTGTTTTCTTTTTTCTAACTTGGTTTTAAAAAGTTTTTATTGCTAACATTTATTTTCATAAACTTTAACCACACCTCACAACCCTAATCCGGCCGGTCGGGAAAAAAGATTTTATGTTTTTAAATTTTGTTGAAACCGACAACACACACACACACATACACACACACACACACACACACATACACACACGCACGCACACACACGCACACACACGCACACACACACACGCACGCACGTACACACATACACGCACGCACGCACACATAGGCATCGCTTCTTGTCACCAAGCTGAAGAAGAGAGAAAGTGGGGGAAGGGGAGTAAGGGTCGTGTTCTCTGCACTGCACGTGCCGGGTCAAACAGAAGTTAAATAAATGGCCGACAAAGTTGTGTCTGAACTTTTTATTCTATGAAATTAAGATTAATAAAACGAAATAATCGTGACCCGTGGAAATTCCACGGCGTATATTTAGCATTCAATAAGAACAAAACGAAAAAGTAGTGAACAAATAAATATATAAGAAAATGAATGTTACCAAAGGCAAGATAAGTTACTCTTCTGCCTACCTAGATCACATTTTTGTTGTTTTAACTTGTTTGAAAACGTTTATTTAACACAAACAAAAGTAGCGCACAGTTTTAAGTTAGAACAATAAAGAAGTGTCTGACATTTGACAGACATCTTGTGAGACTCGATAATCGCTCCAAACTCGAAAATTAAGCAAAATACTGGTAGCAACACATCCAATAAATGTCAGCAAACGTTCGAACCTGTTTTCTTTTTCACATTAGCGAAACTCTTATCAGAGCAAAAGCGAAAATGAGAAGCAAACACAAATGAAGAAGTCGGTGTTTATCGTTGAGCACAAAAACAAAAAGAATATCTAATCTAATAGGCCCATCGCCTCGCCTCAGTGTTGCAGTTGCATCCCTGTTTACAAGTACCTTAATGGGAAATGCTCTGATGAACCCATAGCACTTATACCTGTGCCCGGAAAACTTGTCCCGGGAAAACTCGTCTCCGGAAAAACCGTACCCGGAAAACTCGTACCGTTCAGTTTGTTCAGGTATGCTGAAAACGAATATCGCAAGGAAAATTAGCAGAGACAAATAGTTTTGGAACTAGTTTTATTAATGCGTGTATTCCGAAATGTAAATCACTGGCGACCATGTTTGAACAGGCGGCATATGAAAGGGGCCAGCCTCAGTTTGTTCAGGTATGCTGAAAACGAATATCGCAAGGAAAATTAGCACAGGAAGACAGACTTCTATTTTTGGAGCTAGTTTTATTAATGCGTGTATTCTGAAATGTAAATCACTGGCGACCATGTTTGAACAGGCGGCATATGAAAGGGGCCAACCCTCAGTTTGTTCAGGTATGCTGAAAACGAATATCGCGAGGAAAATTAGCACAGACAGACGAATAGTTTTCGATATAGTAATACGTGTGTTTTGAAATGTAAATCACTGGCGACCATGTCTGAACAGGCGGCATATGAAAGGGGCAAACCCTCTTTTTGTTTCAGGTATGCTGAAAACGAATATCGCAGGGAAAATGAGCACAGACAAATACTGTTGTAGCTAGTTTTATTAATGCGTGTATTTTTAAATGTAAATCACTGGCGAGCATGTTTGAACAGGTGATATATGAACGGGGGCAACCATCAGTTTTTCAGGTATGCTGAAAACGAATATCGCAAGGAAAATTAGCAGAGACAGACAGACTACTAGTTTTGGAGCTAGTTTTATTAATGCGTGTATTTTGAAATGTAAATCACTGGCGACCATGTTTAAACAGGCGGCATATGAAAGGGGCCAACCCTCAGTGTGTTCAGGTATGCTGAAAACGAATATCGCAAGGAAAATCAGCACAGACTGACTATAGATTCACCATCAAAGTATTGAAATATTTTTTTTATTTTATATAGGAATCACTACTTATCAAGTCCCAGAGGCCACTCGAGGATAAGGGTTAAAGTGTGTACAGTAGTCAATGGACAATATCATAGTAATCGTTAGAAGTTATAAATTTGGTAAATTGGATTATTTAAGAGGAACGGCTCATCAAGAACTTATTTACATTGGACTTGAAGACGACGAAATAAAAATATAAAGTTGAAAGAACTATCATTTTAATGATGCATTTCAAATCGTAAACTGCCTGTTTACATTTTTTTTTACATTTTTCGAAGATAATAAAAAGTGTAAAAAAAAGAAAACCTATAGAATCCTAAAAAAGATCTCCCGGGAGCATTTTTGCAACATGAAAAATATACAAACCAAAATAAAGAGAGGAGGCAACCCTACTCAAATATATTGTTTATTACATCGCCTAAAAAAAAGAAGAATCGGGGGCTCCAATAATACGATAATTTGGTGGGGAAGTAAATTGTTTTCTTTTTTCTAACTTGGTTTTAAAAAGTTTTTATTGCTAACATTTATTTTCATAAACTCTAACCACACCTCACAACCCTAATCCGGCCGGTCGGGAAAAAAGTTTTTTTTTTTTTAAATTTTGGTGAAACCGACAACACACACACACACACACACACACACACACACACACACACACACACACACACGCACGTACACACATACACGCACGCACGCACACATAGGCATCGCTTCTTGTCACCAAGCTGAAGAAGAGAGAAAGTGGGGGAAGGGGAGTAAGGGTCGTGTTCTCTGCACTGCACGTGCCGGGTCAAACAGAAGTTAAATAAATGGCCGACAAAGTTGTGTCTGAACTTTTTATTCTATGAAATTAAGATTAATAAAACGAAATAATCGTGACCCGTGGAAATTCCACGGCGAATATTTCGCATTCAAGAGAACAAAACGAAAAAGTAGTGAACAAATAAATATAGAGGAAAATGAATGTTACCAAAGGCAAGATAAGTTACTCTTCTACCAACCTAGATCACATGTTTGTTGTTTTAACTTATTTTAAAACGTTTATTTAACACAAACAAAAGTAGCGCACGGTTTTAAGTTAATACAATAAAGAAGTGTCTGACATTTTACAGACATCTTGTGAGACTCGATAATCGCTCCAAACTCGAAAATTAAGCAAAATACTGGTAGGAACACATCCAATAAATGTCAGCAAACGTTCGAACATGTTTTCTTTTTCACATTAGCGAAACACTTATAAGAGAAAAACCGAAAATGAGAAGCAAACACAAATGAAGAAGTCGGTTTTTATCGTTGAGCACAAAAACAACAACAAAAAAAGAGTATCTAATCTAATAGGCCCCGTGCGTGCTATAGGTCAATCTCCAACGTCTGTCCCATCGCCTCGGTGTTGCATCCCTGTTTACAAGTACTTTAATGGGATGTGCTCTCATGAACCCATAGCACTTATACCAGTGCCCGGAAAACTTGTCCCGGGAAAACTCGTCTCTGGAAAAATCCTACCCGGAAAACTCGAACCGTTCAGTTTGTTCAGGTATGCTGAAAACGAATATCGCAAGGAAAATTAGCAGAGAATGACCGACTACTAGTTTTGGAGCTAGTTTTATTAATGCGTGTATTTTGAAATGTAAATCACTGGCGACCATGTGTGAACAGTTTTAACAGGCGGCATATGAAAGGGGCCAACCCTCAGTTTGTTAAGGTATGCTGAAAACGAATATCGCAAGGAAAATTAGCAAACACCGACAGAGTTTATTTTGGGAGCTAGTTTTATTAATGCGTGTATTTTTAAATGTAAATCCTTGGCGACCCTGTTTGAACAGGCGACATATGAACGGGTGCAACCATCAGTTTTTCAGGTATGCTGAAAACGAATATCGCAAAGAAAATTAGCAGAGACAGTCAGATTACTAGTTTTGGAGCTAGTTTTAATTATGCGTGTGTTTTGAAATGTAAATCACTGGCGACCATGTCTGAACAGGCGGCATATGAAAGGGGCAAACCCTCTTTTTGTTTCAGGTATGCTGAAAACGAATATCGCAGGGAAAATGAGCACAGACAAATACTGTTGTAGCTAGTTTTATTAATGCGTGTATTTTTAAATGTAAATCACTGGCGAGCATGTTTGAACAGGTGATATATGAACGGGGGCAACCATCAGTTTTTCAGGTATGCTGAAAACGAATATCGCAAGGAAAATTAGCAGAGACAGACAGACTACTAGTTTTGGAGCTAGTTTTATTAATGCGTGTATTTTGAAATGTAAATCACTGGCGACCATGTTTAAACAGGCGGCATATGAAAGGGGCCAACCCTCAGTGTGTTCAGGTATGCTGAAAACGAATATCGCAAGGAAAATCAGCACAGACTGACTATAGATTCACCATCAAAGTAGTGAAATATTTTTTTTATTTTATATAGGAATCACTACTTATCAAGTCCCAGAGGCCACTCGAGGATAAGGGTTAAAGTGTGTACAGTAGTCAATGGACAATATCATAGTAATCGTTAAAAGTTTAAATTTGGTAAATTGGATTATTTAAGAGGAACGGCTCATCAAGAACTTATTTACATTGGACTTGAAGACGACGAAATAAAAATATAAAGTTGAAAGAACTATCATTTTAATGATGCCTTTCAAATCGTAAACTGCCTGTTTACATTTTTTTTTTACATTTTTCGAAGATAATAAAAAGTGTAAAAAAAAGCAAACCTATAGAATCCTAAAAAAGATCTCCCGGGAGCATTTTTGCAACATGAAAAATATACAAACCAAAATAAAGAGAGGAGGCAACCCTGCTCAAAAATATGGTTTATTACATCGCCTAAAAAAAGAAGAAGAATCGGGGGCTCCGTGGGGAAGTAAATTGTATTCTTTTTTCTAACTTGGTTTTAAAAAGTTTTTATTGCTAACATTTATTTTCATGAACTCTAACCACACCTCACAACCCTAACCCGGCCGGTCGGGGAAAAACGTTTTTATTTTTTTAAATTTTGGTGAATACGACAACACACATACGCACGCATGTACACACATACACACACACACACGCACGCACACATAAGCATATCGCTTGTCACCAAGCTAAAGAAGAGAGAGAGAGTGGGGGAAGGAGAGAAAGGGTCGTGCGTGCCGGGGTCAAACAGAAGTTAAATGAAATCGATTATAAATCGCTCGACAAAGTTGTGTCTGAACTTTTTATTCTATGAAACTTAAGATTAATAAAACGAAATAATCGTGACCCGTGGAAATTTCATGGCGAATATTTCGCATTCAAGAGAACAAAACGAAAAAGTAGTGAACAAATAAATATATAAGAAAATGAATGTTACCAAAGGCAAGATAAGTTACTCTTCCACCTACCTAGATCACATTTTTGTTGTTTTAACTTATTTTAAAACGTTTATTTAACACAAACAAAAGTAGCGCACGGTTTTAAGTTAGAACAATAAAGAAGTGTCTGACATTTTACAGACATCTTGTGAGACTCGATAATCGCTCCAAACTCGAAAATTAAGCAAAATACTGGTAGGAACACATCCAATAAATGTCAGCAAACGTTCGAACATGTTTTCTTTTTCACATTAGCGAAACACTTATCAGAGAAAAAGCGAAAATGAGAAGCAAACACAAATGAAGAAGTCGGTTTTTATCGTTGAGCACAAAAACAAAAAAAAAAAGAGTATCTAATCTAATAGGCCCCGTGCGTGCTATAGGTCAATCTCCAACGTCTGTCCCATCGCCTCGGTGTAGCATCCCTGTTTACAAGTACTTTAATGGGATGTGCTCTCATGAACCCATAGCACTTATACCAGTGCCTGGAAAACTTGTCCCGGGAAAACTCGTCTCCGGAAAAACCGTACCCGGAAAACTCGAACCGTTCAGTTTGTTCAGGTATGCTGAAAACGAATATCGCAAGGAAAATTAGCAGAGACAGACAGACTACTTGTTTTGGTGCTAGTTTTATTAATGCGTGTATTTTGAAATGTAAATCACTGGCGACCATGTTTAAACAGGCGGCATATGAAAGGGGCCAACCCTCAGTGTGTTCAGGTATGCTGAAAACGAATATCGCAAGGAAAATCAGCACAGACTGACTATAGATTCACCATCAAAGTAGTGAAATATTTTTTTTTATTTTATATAGGAATCACTACTTATCAAGTCCCAGAGGCCACTAGAGGATAAGGGTTAAAGTGTGTACAGTAGTCAATGGACAATATCATAGTAATCGTTAGAAGTTTAAATTTGGTAAATTGGATTATTTAAGAGGAACGGCTCATCAAGAACTTATTTACATAGGACTTGAAGACGACGAAATAAAAATATAAAGTTGAAAGAACTATCATTTTAATGATGCATTTCAAATCGTAAACTGCCTGTTTACATTTTTTTTTTACATTTTTCGAAGATAATAAAAAGTGTAAAAAAAAGCAAACCTATAGAATCCTAAAAAAGATCTCCCGGGAGCATTTTTGCAACATGAAAAATATACAAACCAAAATAAAGAGAGGAGGCAACCCTGCTCAAAAATATGGTTTATTACATCGCCTAAAAAAAGAAGAAGAATCGGGGGCTCCGTGGGGAAGTAAATTGTATTCTTTTTTCTAACTTGGTTTTAAAAAGTTTTTATTGCTAACATTTATTTTCATGAACTCTAACCACACCTCACAACCCTAACCCGGTCGGTCGGGGAAAAACGTTTTTATTTTTTTAAATTTTGGTGAATACGACAACACACATACGCACGCATGTACACACATACACACACACACACGCACGCACACATAAGCATATCGCTTGTCACCAAGCTAAAGAAGAGAGAGAGAGTGGGGGAAGGAGAGAAAGGGTCGTGCGTGCCGGGGTCAAACAGAAGTTAAATGAAATCGATTATAAATGGCTCGACAAAGTTGTGTCTGAACTTTTTATTCTATGAAACTTAAGATTAATAAAACGAAATAATCGTGACCCGTGGAAATTTCATGGCGAATATTTCGCATTCAAGAGAACAAAACGAAAAAGTAGTGAACAAATAAATATATAAGAAAATGAATGTTACCAAAGGCAAGATAAGTTACTCTTCCACCTACCTAGATCACATTTTTGTTGTTTTAACTTATTTTAAAACGTTTATTTAACACAAACAAAAGTAGCGCACGGTTTTAAGTTAGAACAATAAAGAAGTGTCTGACATTTTACAGACATCTTGTGAGACTCGATAATCGCTCCAAACTCGAAAATTAAGCAAAATACTGGTAGGAACACATCCAATAAATGTCAGCAAACGTTCGAACATGTTTTCTTTTTCACATTAGCGAAACACTTATCAGAGAAAAAGCGAAAATGAGAAGCAAACACAAATGAAGAAGTCGGTTTTTATCGTTGAGCACAAAAACAACAAAAAAAAGAGTATCTAATCTAATAGGCCCCGTGCGTGCTATAGGTCAATCTCCAACGTCTGTCCCATCGCCTCGGTGTTGCATCCCTGTTTACAAGTACTTTAATGGGATGTGCTCTCATGAACCCATAGCACTTATACCAGTGCCTGGAAAACTTGTCCCGGGAAAACTCGTCTCCGGAAAAACCGTACCCGGAAAACTCGAACCGTTCAGTTTGTTCAGGTATGCTGAAAACGAATATCGCAAGGAAAATTAGCAGAGACAGACAGACTACTAGTTTTGGAGCTAGTTTTATTAATGCGTGTATTTTGAAATGTAAATCACTGGCGACCATGTTTAAACAGGCGGCATATGAAAGGGGCCAACCCTCAGTGTGTTCAGGTATGCTGAAAACGAATATCGCAAGGAAAATCAGCACAGACTGACTATAGATTCACCATCAAAGTAGTGAAATATTTTTTTTATTTTATATAGGAATCACTACTTATCAAGTCCCAGAGGCCACTCGAGGATAAGGGTTAAAGTGTGTACAGTAGTCAATGGACAATATCATAGTAATCGTTAGAAGTTTAAATTTGGTAAATTGGATTATTTAAGAGGAACGGCTCATCAAGAACTTATTTACATTGGACTTGAAGACGACGAAATAAAAATATAAAGTTGAAAGAACTATCATTTTAATGATGCCTTTCAAATCGTAAACTGCCTGTTTACATTTTTTTTTTACATTTTTCGAAGATAATAAAAAGTGTAAAAAAAAGCAAACCTATAGAATCCTAAAAAAGATCTCCCGGGAGCATTTTTGCAACATGAAAAATATACAAACCAAAATAAAGAGAGGAGGCAACCCTGCTCAAAAATATGGTTTATTACATCGCCTAAAAAAAGAAGAAGAATCGGGGGCTCCGTGGGGAAGTAAATTGTTTTCTTTTTTCTAACTTGGTTTTAAAAAGCTTTTATTGCTAACATTTATTTTCATGAACTCTAACCACACCTCACAACCCTAAACCGGCCGGTCGGGGAAAAAAGTTTTTATTTTTTTAAATTTTGGTGAATACGACAACACACATACGCACGCATGTACACACATACACACACACGCACGCACGCACACATAAGCATATCGCTTGTCACCAAGCTAAAGAAGAGAGAGAGAGAGTGGGGGAAGGAGAGAAAGGATCGTACGTGCCGGGGTCAAACAGAAGTTAAATGAAATCGATTATAAATCGCTCGACAAAGTTGTGTCTGAACTTTTTATTCTATGAAACTTAAGATTAATAAAACGAAATAATCGTGGCCCGTGGAAATTTCATGGCGAATATTTCGCATTCAAGAGAACAAAACGAAAAAGTAGTGAATAAATAAATATATAAGAAAATGAATGTTACCAAAGGCAAGATAAGTTACTCTGCTACCTACCTAGATCACATTTTTGTTGTTTTAACTTATTTTAAAACGTTTATTCAACACAAACAAAAGTAGCGCACGGTTTTAAGTTAGAACAATAAAGAAGTGTCTGACATTTTACAGACATCTTGTGAGACTCGATAATCGCTCCAAACTCGAAAATTAAGCAAAATACTGGTAGGAACACATCCAATAAATGTCAGCAAACGTTCGAACATGTTTTCTTTTTCACATTAGCGAAACACTTATCAGAGAAAAAGCGAAAATGAGAAGCAAACACAAATGAAGAAGTCGGTTTTTATCGTTGAGCACAAAAACAACAAAAAAAAAGAGTATCTAATCTAATAGGCCCCGTGCGTGCTATAGGTCAATCTCCAACGTCTGTCCCATCGCCTCAGTGTTGCATCCCTGTTTACAAGTACTTTAATGGGATGTGCTCTCATGAACCCATAGCACTTATACCAGTGCCCGGAAAACTTGTCCCGGGAAAACTCGTCTCTGGAAAAATCGTACCTGGAAAACTCGAACCGTTCAGTTTGTTCAGGTATGCTGAAAACGAATATCGCAAGGAAAATCAGCACAGACTGACTATAGACTCACCATCAAAGTATTGAAATATTTTTTTATTTTATAAAGGAATCACTACTTATCAAGCCCCAGAGGCCACTCGAGAATAAGGCTTAAAGTGTGTACAGTAGTCAATGGACAATATCATAGTAATCGTTAGAAGTGTACATTTGGTAAATTGGATTATTTATAAGGGGCGGCTTATCAAGAACTTGTTTACATTGGACTTGAAGACGACGTAATAAAAATATAAAGTTGCAAGAACTAGCGAAAAATATCATTTTAACGATGCATTTCAAATCGTAAACTGCCTGCTTACATTTTTTTTACATTTTTCGAAGATAATAAAAAGTGTAAAAAAAAGCAAACCTTTAGAATCCTAAAAAGATCTCCCGGGAGCATTTTTGCAACATGAAAAATATACAAACCAAAATAAAGAGAGGAGGCAACCCTGCTCAAAAATATGGTTTATTACATCGCCTAAAAAAAGAAGAAGAATCGGGGGCTCCGTGGGGAAGTAAATTGTTTTCTTTTTTCTAACTTGGTTTTAAAAAGTTTTTATTGCTAACATTTATTTTCATGAACTCTAACCACACCTCACAACCCTCATCCGGCCGGTCGGGGAAAAAAGTTTTTATTTTTTTAAATTTTGGTGAATACGACAACACACATACGCACGCATGTACACACATACACACACACGCACGCACGCACGCACACATAAGCATATCGCTTGTCACCAAGCTAAAGAAGAGAGAGAGAGAGTGGGGGAAGGAGAGAAAGGATCGTACGTGCCGGGGTCAAACAGAAGTTAAATGAAATCGATTATAAATCGCTCGACAAAGTTGTGTCTGAACTTTTTATTCTATGAAACTTAAGATTAATAAAACGAAATAATCGTGGCCCGTGGAAATTTCATGGCGAATATTTCGCATTCAAGAGAACAAAACGAAAAAGTAGTGAATAAATAAATATATAAGAAAATGAATGTTACCAAAGGCAAGATAAGTTACTCTGCTACCTACCTAGATCACATTTTTGTTGTTTTAACTTATTTTAAAACGTTTATTCAACACAAACAAAAGTAGCGCACGGTTTTAAGTTAGAACAATAAAGAAGTGTCTGACATTTTACAGACATCTTGTGAGACTCGATAATCGCTCCAAACTCGAAAATTAAGCAAAATACTGGTAGGAACACATCCAATAAATGTCAGCAAACGTTCGAACATGTTTTCTTTTTCACATTAGCGAAACACTTATCAGAGAAAAAGCGAAAATGAGAAGCAAACACAAATGAAGAAGTCGGTTTTTATCGTTGAGCACAAAAACAACAAAAAAAAAGAGTATCTAATCTAATAGGCCCCGTGCGTGCTATAGGTCAATCTCCAACGTCTGTCCCATCGCCTCAGTGTTGCATCCCTGTTTACAAGTACTTTAATGGGATGTGCTCTCATGAACCCATAGCACTTATACCAGTGCCCGGAAAACTTGTCCCGGGAAAACTCGTCTCTGGAAAAATCGTACCTGGAAAACTCGAACCGTTCAGTTTGTTCAAGTATGCTGAAAACGAATATCGCAAGGAAAATCAGCACAGACTGACTATAGACTCACCATCAAAGTATTGAAATATTTTTTTATTTTATAAAGGAATCACTACTTATCAAGCCCCAGAGGCCACTCGAGGATAAGGCTTAAAGTGTGTACAGTAGTCAATGGACAATATCATAGTAATCGTTAGAAGTGTACATTTGGTAAATTGGATTATTTATAAGGGGCGGCTTATCAAGAACTTGTTTACATTGGACTTGAAGACGACGTAATAAAAATATAAAGTTGCAAGAACTAGCGAAAAATATCATTTTAACGATGCATTTCAAATCGTAAACTGCCTGCTTACATTTTTTTTACATTTTTCGAAGATAATAAAAAGTGTAAAAAAAAGCAAACCTTTAGAATCCTAAAAAGATCTCCCGGGAGCATTTTTGCAACATGAAAAATATACAAACCAAAATAAAGAGAGGAGGCAACCCTGCTCAAAAATATGGTTTATTACATCGCCTAAAAAAAGAAGAAGAATCGGGGGCTCCGTGGGGAAGTAAATTGTTTTCTTTTTTCTAACTTGGTTTTAAAAAGTTTTTATTGCTAACATTTATTTTCATGAACTCTAACCACACCTCACAACCCTCATCCGGCCGGTCGGGGAAAAAAGTTTTTATTTTTTTAAATTTTGGTGAATACGACAACACACATACGCACGCATGTACACACATACACACACACGCACGCACACATAAGCATATCGCTTGTCACCAAGCTAAAGAAGAGAGAGAGAGAGTGGGGGAAGGACAGAAAGGATCGTACGTGCCGGGGTCAAACAGAAGTTAAATGAAATCGATTATAAATCGCTCGACAAAGTTGTGTCTGAACTTTTTATTCTATGAAACTTAAGATTAATAAAACGAAATAATCGTGGCCCGTGGAAATTTCATGGCGAATATTTCGCATTCAAGAGAACAAAACGAAAAAGTAGTGAATAAATAAATATATAAGAAAATGAATGTTACCAAAGGCAAGATAAGTTACTCTGCTACCTACCTAGATCACATTTTTGTTGTTTTAACTTATTTTAAAACGTTTATTCAACACAAACAAAAGTAGCGCACGGTTTTAAGTTAGAACAATAAAGAAGTGTCTGACATTTTACAGACATCTTGTGAGACTCGATAATCGCTCCAAACTCGAAAATTAAGCAAAATACTGGTAGGAACACATCCAATAAATGTCAGCAAACGTTCGAACATGTTTTCTTTTTCACATTAGCGAAACACTTATCAGAGAAAAAGCGAAAATGAGAAGCAAACACAAATGAAGAAGTCGGTTTTTATCGTTGAGCACAAAAACAACAAAAAAAAGAGTATCTAATCTAATAGGCCCCGTGCGTGCTATAGGTCAATCTCCAACGTCTGTCCCATCGCCTCAGTGTTGCATCCCTGTTTACAAGTACTTTAATGGGATGTGCTCTCATGAACCCATAGCACTTATACCAGTGCCCGGAAAACTTGTCCCGGGAAAACTCGTCTCTGGAAAAATCGTACCTGGAAAACTCGAACCGTTCAGTTTGTTCAGGTATGCTGAAAACGAATATCGCAAGGAAAATCAGCACAGACTGACTATAGACTCACCATCAAAGTATTGAAATATTTTTTTTATTTTATAAAGGAATCACTACTTATCAAGCCCCAGAGGCCACTCGAGGATAAGGCTTAAAGTGTGTACAGTAGTCAATGGACAATATCATAGTAATCGTTAGAAGTGTACATTTGGTAAATTGGATTATTTATAAGGGGCGGCTTATCAAGAACTTGTTTACATTGGACTTGAAGACGACGTAATAAAAATATAAAATTGCAAGAACTAGCGAGAAATATCATTTTAACGATGCATTTCAAATCGTAAACTGCCTGCTTACATTTTTTTTACATTTTTCGAAGATAATAAAAAGTGTAAAAAAAAGCAAACCTTTAGAATCCTAAAAAGATCTCCCGGGAGCATTTTTGCAACATGAAAAATATACAAACCAAAATAAAGAGAGGAGGCAACCCTGCTCAAAAATATGGTTTATTACATCGCCTAAAAAAAGAAGAAGAATCGGGGGCTCCGTGGGGAAGTAAATTGTTTTCTTTTTTCTAACTTGGTTTTAAAAAGCTTTTATTGCTAACATTTATTTTCATGAACTCTAACCACACCTCACAACCCTAAACCGGCCGGTCGGGGAAAAAAGTTTTTATTTTTTTAAATTTTGGTGAATACGACAACACACATACGCACGCATGTACACACATACACACACACGCACGCACGCACGCACACATAAGCATATCGCTTGTCACCAAGCTAAAGAAGAGAGAGAGAGAGAGTGGGGGAAGGAGAGAAAGGATCGTACGTGCCGGGGTCAAACAGAAGTTAAATGAAATCGATTATAAATCGCTCGACAAAGTTGTGTCTGAACTTTTTATTCTATGAAACTTAAGATTAATAAAACGAAATAATCGTGGCCCGTGGAAATTTCATGGCGAATATTTCGCATTCAAGAGAACAAAACGAAAAAGTAGTGAATAAATAAATATATAAGAAAATGAATGTTACCAAAGGCCAGATAAGTTACTCTGCTACCTACCTAGATCACATTTTTGTTGTTTTAACTTATTTTAAAACGTTTATTCAACACAAACAAAAGTAGCGCACGGTTTTAAGTTAGAACAATAAAGAAGTGTCTGACATTTTACAGACATCTTGTGAGACTCGATAATCGCTCCAAACTCGAAAATTAAGCAAAATACTGGTAGGAACACATCCAATAAATGTCAGCAAACGTTCGAACATGTTTTCTTTTTCACATTAGCGAAACACTTATCAGAGAAAAAGCGAAAATGAGAAGCAAACACAAATGAAGAAGTCGGTTTTTATCGTTGAGCAGTTTGTTCAGATATGCTGAAAACGAATATCGCAAGGAAAATTAGCACAGACAGACAGACAAATCGTTTTCGAGATATTAATGCGTGTATTTTGAAATGTAAAGTAAAAAAGATGGCCCATCAAGCCAGAAATAAATTAATGACAGTTTAAAGGCTTCAAAATCGCTTTCGAATTGACTATGACATGATCGTGATTTTCTCATAAAATTCAACATCAACTGTCGATTTATTCGTCGCATTAACTCGCATCCTAGACTTGATTTAACCCGTGAGTGTCGACTCATAAATCAATCGAAATATAAATATAGAAAAAAAAATTATTAGGATTATTTTTTATTAATAGTAAATTACTGTTTCTTAAATTTCAAATCTATATAAAAACACGAACTTAATTTCAAATCTATATAAAAACACGAACTTAATTTTCCGTTTCAGCGTATATTTTGTAAATTTAAATCCAGCCGAGAATGGTTTATGTAAGATGACTAAACCTCCCCCCTCTCTCTCTCTCTCTCTCTCTCTCTCTCTTTAGCTTCTCCGTGCCCCTGTCACTAAGTATGTGTATATATATATACTTATATATATATATATATATATATATGGAGAGAGAGAGAGAGAGAGAGAGAGAGAGAGAGAGAGAGAGAGAATATGTGCTTCCACATCAAAGAGGGGCAGGAGCATAAACAGAGACAGAAGCACACACTCTAACACACTCGCATAAAAACACACATACAGAAAACACACACATACATACGCACTTGGATAAACACACACACACACTCGCATAAACACACACATACACGAACACACACGTACACACAAATACTCAAACACACCAACACCAACACAAATCAACTTTCCGTTAAAAGCTGGCATGAGGTGGCAGGGGTGGGTGTCATAAGTGTCAATCGAATTTGAAAGTTTGTTAACGAAATGGATTTATTTCAACTTCGTTTGACACGTGCCAATTCTCCTGCCCTTCACCCACCCCTCTACCTGCCTCTCTCTTTACTAAGACTTTTCGGGTTGGGGTCTGGGGTAGGGCGTAAAAATAACCGTTTTTTTTTCGTTATTAAATTGTAATTTTTTAAGAAATCATTACCTTAAAAGTTAAGAAAGCCATTCTTAATGTAGAGAGGGGCATGTTAACTATTCTGTACTTCCAGCCAATAATTTAATAAGCAAAAGATAGGATAAAATTGAATTTAACAAATATCGAAGAAGTTTTCTTTGATATTTTTTATTTTACAAGCTGCCCCAGCGTAGTATTATCTCCAATCTCTCCATGATAAAAACGGCTTTCTGAAAAAAAAAAAAAAAAAACACTCCCAAGAAAGCCGTTCTTAACATGGTAACAAATATCGAAGAAGTTTTCTTTGATATTTTTTATTTTACAAGCTGCCCCAGCGTAGTATTTTCTCCAATCTCTCCATGATAAAAACGGCTTTCTGAAAAAAAAAAAAAAAACACTCCCAAGAAAGCCGTTCTTAACATGGAGAGATTGGAGGGGGTATTCCGGAAGTCGTTCTTAAAATGGGGAGAGGAGGGCGTTTTGTAACTATTCCGTACTTTAACCTAACAATTTAATAAAAAAAAACATCAAATGTTAAATAAAAATAAATAAAAATAAGATAAATAAAAAATAAATACCTACCTGCCTCTCTCTTTACTAAGACTTTTCGGTTGGGGTGTTTATGCTACGCTGGGGTAGGTCGTAAAAACAAATTTTTTTTTTTCGTTATTAAATTGTAATTTTTTAAGAAATCATTACCTTAAAAGTTAAGAAAGCCATTCTTAATGTAGAGAGGGGCATGTTAACTATTCTGTACTTTCAGCATGTTAACTATTCTGTACTTTCAGCCAATAATTTAATAAGATAGGATAAAATTGAATTTAACTTGAAATTTTTACCCAAAAATATCGAAGAAGTTTTCTTTGATATTTTTTATTTTACAAGCTGCCCAGCGTAGTATTATCTCCAATCTCTCCATGATAAAAACGGCTTTCTGAAAAAAAAAACACTTCCAAGAAAGCCGTTCTTAACATGGAGAGATTGGAGATAATACTACGCTGGGGCAGCTTGTAAAATAAAAAATAAATTTCTGCTAATGATATATATATATATATATCTATATCTATATCTATATATATATATATATATATTAAGTAATGTGATTTATAATTTAAAAGTTTTTTATTTTATTGAATTAAAAAATAATTATATATATATATATATATATATATATATATATATATATATATATATATAATTATTTTTTAATTTTTTTATAACTTTTCAAAGTTTCGGTTTCTCTCTCTCTCTCTCTTTCTCTCTCTCTCTCTCTCTCTATCTCTCTCTCTCTCGCTCGCTCGCTCTCGCGCACGCGCGCTTCTCCGTGTCCTTATATATAGACAGAGAGAGAGGGAAAAGGGGGGAGAGACCGAAAGAGACAGAGAATGTGTCTACGCTCCCCTCCAACATGCTTCAACGCCAACGACGCACACACCCACATACACACACACTTGCATTAACACAAACATACAAATTTAACTCAGCACACACACTCACATAAACACATAAACACATACACACACACACACACTCGCATAAAGGCACCAACACACACAAACACAAAGTATTACTCTGTGTGTGCGTGCGTGCGTGCGCGCATATCACGCCACCTTCACTCTTCAACTAAACAAGTTTAAATCAACCAATGAAAAGGCAGCTAGGTAACACAAACTCCATAAAAGGTAAAAAGGTTGCATCATCGACTCGAACTGTTCGATTTTTCCCGGAAAAAGTTAACGGTTTTCACGGCGATGGTGAAATATAAAAAGAGGCCTAAAACGGGCTGTAAATTCAGTTTGGACCCTGGCAGCGAGATGAGTTCCGGAAGAATAGATGACCAGCCAGTCGACCCAGCTAAGCCGCCGCCCTGCCGCTCCTCTGTCTACTTCTCTGATGTCAAAAAAAAAGGTATGTCCTTTCGTTTCAAAGTAGATGACGCATTTATTTCAGTTGTGTAAACTGCACAAGTGTTCAAATGAACGTTGTTAGTATGAGCACAGTTCATAAACACGTCGAATTTCTTTTCAAATTTCGACACTTGTGTAGTTTACACGATTTTAACGTTTAACGTCTTTTTATATTTTATTATACTGTTAGAAAGCCAGCCAACAAATATTACCGTTTTTTTAATTTGTTAGGTGAAAGTATACATATAATATTATTTAAGGGAGGTCAATAAACTATAGAATTACCGTGACAATTGTGCAGTTTATAAACCGTGCTGTTCTTGGAAAAAAATATTAAAATTTAAATCTAAATTAACGTCTTTTTGTAAAATTTGTTAGGTGAAAGTATACATATAATATTATTTAAGGGCGGTCAATAAACTATAGAATTACCGTGACAATTGTGCAGTTTATAAACCGTGCTGTTCTGCTGTTCTGGGAAAAAATATTAAAATTTAAATCTAAATTAACGTCTGTTTTTGTTAATTTGTTAAGTGAAAGCATACATATAATATTATTTAAGGGTGGTCGATAAACTATAGAATTACCGTGACAATTGTGCAGTTTATAAACCGTGCTGTTCTGGGGAAAAAATATTAAAATTTAAATCTAAATTAACGTCTTTTTTTTAAATTTGTTAGGTGAAAGTATACATATAATATTATTTAAGGGCGGTCGATAAACTATAGAATTACCGTGACAATTGTGCAGTTTATAAACCGTGCTGTTCTGGGGAAAAAAATATTAAAGTTTAAATCTAAATTAACGTCTTTTTTTTAAATTTGTTAGGTGAAAGCATACATATAATATTATTTAAGGGCGGTCGATAAACTATAGAATTACCGTGACAATTGTGCAGTTTATAAACCGTGCTGTTCTGGGAAAAAAATATTAAAGTTTAAATCTAAATTAACGTTTTTTTTTTAAATTTGTTAGGTGAAAGCATACATATAATATTATTTAAGGGCGGTCGATAAACTATAGAATTACCGTGACAATTGTGCAGTTTATAAACCGTGCTGTTCTGGGGAAAAAAATATTAAAGTTTAAATCTAAATTAACGTCTTTTTTTTAAATTTGTTAGGTGAAAGCATACATATAATATTATTTAAGGGCGGTCGATAAACTATAGAATTACCGTGACAATTGTGCAGTTTATAAACCGTGCTGTTCTGGGAAAAAAATATTAAAGTTTAAATCTAAATTAACGTCTTTTTTTTAAATTTGTTAGGTGAAAGCATACATATAATATTATTTAAGGGTGGTCGATAAACTATAGAATTACCGTGACAATTGTGCAGTTTATAAACCGTGCTTTTGCTGGAAAATATATTTTAAATTTAAATCTAAATTAACGTCTTTTTTTTTTAATTTGTTAGGTGAAAGTATATATATAATATTATTTAAGGGCGGTCGATAAACTATAGAATTACCGTGACAATTGTGCAGTTTATAAACCGTGCTGTTCTGGGAAAAAATATTAAAATTTAAATCTAAATTAACGTCTGTTTTTTTTAATTTGTTAGGTGAAAGCATACATATAATATTATTTAAGGGTGGTCGATAAACTATAGAATTACCGTGACAATTGTGCAGTTTATAAACCGTGCTGTTCTGGGAAAAAATATTAAAATTTAAATCTAAATTAACGTCTGTTTTTTTAATTTGTTAGGTGAAAGCATACATATAATATTATTTAAGGGCGGTCGATAAACTATAGAATTACCGTGACAATTGTGCAGTTTATAAACCGTGCTGTTCTGGGAAAAAATATTAAAATTTAAATCTAAATTAACGTCTTTTTTTTTTAATTTGTTAGGTGAAAGTATATATATAATATTATTTAAGGGCGGTCGATAAACTATAGAATTACCGTGACAATTGTGCAGTTTATAAACCGTACTGTTCTGGGGAAAAAATATTAAAATTTAAATCTAAATAAACGTCTTTTTTTTTAATTTGTTAGGTGAAAGCATACATATAATATTATTTAAGGGCGGTCGATAAACTATAGAATTACCGTGACAATTGTGCAGTTTATAAACCGTGCTTTTGCTGGAAAATATATTTTAAATTTAAATCTAAATTAACGTCTTTTTTTTTTAATTTGTTAGGTGAAAGCATACATATAATATTATTTAAGGGTGGTCGATAGACTATAGAATTACCGTGACAATTGTGCAGTTTATAAACCGTGCTGTTCTGGGAAAAAAATATTAAAATTTAAATCTAAATAAACGTCTTTTTTTTTAATTTGTTAGATGAAAGCATACATATAATATTATTTAAGGGCGGTCCATAAACTGTAGAATTACCGTGACAATTGTGCAGTTTATAAACCGTTCTTTTATTGGATAAAATACTGGATGTGTATTTTCCCCCCTAAAGTCCAACCCTATCCTCACCGTGGTAGGGGGGTGTAACGTTGTAGTTTAACAGCTACACGGCTAAATGGGCTCTGGCAAAAAAAAAAAAAAAAAAAAATCCAGAAAATGTCGGCATTAGTTTGTTGCGTCCGTCATCTGGTCGTCTTTTTATACGCTTGCATGTGGCGAGCAAAAAGGCGTGAAGGGAGCAGGCTGAAAGGAGAACAATACCCGAAAGATGTAAACCGAACGAAAGAGAAAAATGGGCCTCCCTGCAAGGCCCCGTGTTCTCCCCAGCCTGCTCCCAGTTTCCCCGACTTTGCATGCAACTGGTTTTGAGCTTTTGGAAAGCTCTTTTCTCAGTGTCGGGGTGTTGACTCCACTTCCAAGTTAACGAATAGCTGCAAGTCTGGGTACGGTCCGATTGGTTCCGAAGCTCTTCCGCTGTGAGGTGCGCTTTCGAATCTCCCGAAGGGGGCTACCCTCTAAGCAGGCGACACGTGCTCGTGTTACTATGTAATGCATGCTTGCCTCGACTCAACTAAGGACGACTAGAGTTCGACTAGATTGTGTGCTCACAAGCCGCTTTAAGGCCGCTTTTATTATTCCTACTGTCTAGGAACTCCGAAATGGTATGGTAGTGCAATTATATATGACCGTCCTCCAATACGAAATGGTAGTGCAATTATATATGACGGTCCTCCGATATGATAGTAGGAATGCCAGTTTTGTGAGCGATCATCGCCGTCTTATGAACGCAAACTAGTGGTATCTTTACGAATCCTGTTGGGTAGAGAGAACACCTCTGTTTTCTGCTCCGCCTGTTATTCTGAGTAGAAACCGCTTTTTAGGAGATGTTCGCAGCACAGCTTGTTTTTATATAGTGCCCCTCCTTTCGGGAGTTCATCACCTCGCTGCCCAGACGAGAGCTTTTTCCGGTGGAACCTCTTTTTTTTTTCTTTTTTTTATTTTACTTTCCAGTTTAATGGCGAACGAACAGTCACCAGCAAGTGGTCTGCACCGACAGGAAGATGAGTATAGTATCACCCTTTCTTCTTTTTATTTCGATTTCAGTCTTTGTGATTTGATAATTTAATTTAACTGTTTCCATTGTTCCAGCTTTCACACAGCAGTAGATTATCAACACTATAAATATCATCTCTTTTTTATAGATTGGAACAAGCAATGAAACCTAGAAGCATCACCGTTCCTGTCTGCCACATGTCTTGTGCACTTTGAATCCAGTATTTCTTTCTTTGCGTTCAAGCACATCTGGGTACAATCAAACTGCGTATGATGTATGTCTATCTGTTTCTTCCAACATTAGCATCTCAAAGTCTTGGCAGCAATCATTGTCATAGAAGTAGAGTAAGTATTCTTTTTCTTTCCTTCTGTGTGTATATCTTTATAATTTCAGGTACTCCTCTTGATCATGATGGAATTCTACTATCAGCTATTGTGAGAATTATGTGCATTGGAAAAAACAACTGAATCCAGCAACATCACCTATCCTAGCTGCCACATGTTTCCTGTAGTTACAGAAGTCCTCAAGTAAGTGTTTCTTTCTTTGTGTACATGCACATCTGGGTACAATCAAATTCTAAACTATTAACTTTATTTAAATGAATGCAGTTCTGCTTGTATTTCTTCTCATCAGCTAACTTATGCAACTACAAAAAAAAAAGTAGTACATGGGTGTTTGATCATAACCAGAAAGTTAAATATATCATTAAAAAAAAAAGTTTTTAAATTATTAAAAAAAAAGAAGTTTTTAAATTATTAAAAGGAAAAAAATCATCACAGTAAAAATTATATATATGTAACAAAGAACACAAACAAACATGAAATTGCCATGAGTTTCAGCAAGAAGCACAAAAGAGAAAAAGTGGAGATAACACCTGGGAAGTAACAGGTAAGAATTTTCTTTATTTCTTATCTCAACTAGCGCATAGATTTTTTTCAAATATACATTAAAAAAAATTACCCAAGTCAAACAATTGATGGAAAAACTAAGCATTAAAGTTCAATAAAGCATAAAAAAAATAAATTCTAATAATTATGTAATCTATATATAAATTGCCTCCCTTTAATATATATATATATATATATATATATACATATTCAAGGGAGACCATTGGTATATAGATCACATAATAATTAGAAGTTATTTTTTTAATTGAAATATATATATATATTCAAGGGAGACAATTTGTATATATATCATATAATTATTTGAAGTTATTTTTTAATTCAAATATATATATATATATATATATTTATTTATTTATTTCAATTAAAAAAATAACTTCTAATAATTATCTGATCTATATACAAATTGTCTCCCTTGAATATATATATTTATTTATTTATTTCAATTAAAAAAAATAACTTCTAATAATTGTTATCTATATTCACATAGTCTTCCTTGATTATATATATATATATATATTCAAGGGAGACAATTTGTATAAAGATCACATAATTATTAGAAGTTATTTTTTTTAATTGAAATAAATAAATAAATATATATATTCAAGGGAGACAATTTGTATATAGATCAGATAATTATTAGAATTATTTTTTTAAATTGAAATAAATACATTTATATATATATATATATATATATATATATATATTATACTAGCATGGGTTACTGGCGTAGCCCCGGTGTTTAGCGGTGTATGCTGCCCCCCTCCCCAACAAAAAAGAAAGCAGAGAAACGGTTAATTTTTTAAAACTTGACCCCTATTATGAACCCTTAAAATTTATTGTTTTGGGCTCCAAATGAGATATTAAGTTAGATCCATGTCCAAGGAAACTATATGTAAAATTTCAAGTGTTTAGACCCATAATTGTCGGAGGAGATTTGTAGGGTTCTCAAAGGCCAAATCATTGAAGTTTGACCCCTCAATCGCCAAATTTCTGTCCAAGTACCAATCACATAGATTTTCCAAAATCTCAGTACCCTTTTTATCAAAATTTGGAATATGTAGACTAAAATTGACAGAAATGTACACACAGACAGACATATTCAATTCTATAGATAGATAGATAGATAAATAATGAGAGACAGAAAGATAAATATATACAATGATTAATGAATTAGTAGAGATAGTTGTTAAATTTTTGGAAATATGTATGGCAATTTGATGGTAAGACTTAGAGCTAACTGTAAATATTTAAAATATATACACAGAAATTCAAATGACAGGACTTATATGTAGAGTGCTCAATACATCAGTAGAGCAAGGTAATAAGTTAAAAAAAAATGTATACGTCAATTTAGATAACCACAATTTTTTTGGTATTCTTGTGTGAATATGACATAATGTAATATAAATTTTAATAATTTTATTCTAAATGTTATGATTCTCAATGAAAAATCTAAAATGTCAATATATATATATATATACATATATATACATATATATATATTTCAATAAAAAGAATAACTTCTAATAATTATGTCATCTATATAACAATTGTCTCCCTTGAACATATATAGATTATATATATATATTAAATATATATATTTATATATATATATATATATATATATATTTATTACAAAAAATAACTTCTAATAATTATGTGATCTATATTAAAATTGTCTCCCTTGAATATATATATATATATATATATATATATATATATATATTTATTTCAATAAAAAAAATAAGGTCTAATAAAAATTACAAATTGTCCCCCTGTAATATATATATATATATATATATATATACATATATTTACTTATTTCAATAAAAAAATAACTTCTGATAATTATATGATCTATATACAAATTGTCTCCCTTTTTTTAGCACTATTTAAAGTGTAATTATTAAATAAAAATCTAAATAAAATGTCTTTATTGCTCTATGTCTTATTGAGCACTCTTATATAACTCTGGTTAAATCTTAATGTTTACTTATCCTGTAATAAAATAAACGTTTTATAATATCAGCTCTGTCTAGTTTTGAGCACTATTTTAAAGTGTTATTATTAAGTAAAAATCTAAATAACATGACTTTATTGTTCCATGTCTCATTGATTGAATTGAAATAAATAAATAAATATATATATATATATTTACTTCAATTAATAAAAATAACTTCTAATTATTATATGATCTATATCAAATTGTCTCCCTTGAATATATATATATATATATATACATATATATATATATATATATATATTTATTTATTTCAATAAAAAAAAACTTCTAATAATTATGTGATCTATATACAAATTGTCTCCCTTGAATATATATACATATAGATTATATAATATATATGTATTTCAATTAAAAAAATAACTTCTAATAATTATGTGATTTATATATTTACCAATGATTCTTGCATGTGCTCCATAGTTTTATATAGCTGTGTAGTAAATTTAAAAATTGCTTTGTTTAATTATACAAGACGATTTTACTTTAAGAGTGCTCAATGCATTTATAGAGCTTTGTAGTAAGAGTTGGAAACATTTTGGCAATTATTTTAGACAAATCTACTTCCAGAGTGCTCAATATATTAGTAGAGCTAAATAAAACATTTGAGAAACAGATATGGCATTTCAACTGCATAAATTTATTTTGACAGTTCAATACGTTAGTAGAGCTAAATATAGACTTTCAAAAAACGTATGGCAATTCAGCTACACGAATATACTTAAGAGTGCTCAATACATTAGTAGACGAAAGAATAAAATTCAGAAAACATGAAGAGCTCTGCAGTATGTTTTGAAAACCTAAATGTCAATATGTAAGTATAGATATACTGTAAGTGTTTAATATATATATATATATATATATATATATGTATATATATATATATATATATATATGTATATATATGACAAGTATTTAAAACAAGTTTCTTATTTGAGTGCCTAATATATTTGAGAGCTCTATGGTAACTTTATAAAACATATTTCAAAATTATGTTAGATAAATTGTCTTTGAGAGTGCTCATTTCTAAGTAGAGCTCTGTAGAAAATTTTTGAGACATGTTCAGCAATTTAAGTTCATATGAGTTAATAAATAGAGCTATATAGTGACTTGTGCAAACTTATATGGCACTTATCCTAGACAAGTTAACTCTTGTAGCTGTGCAATACGTAAGTAGAGTTCTGCATTAGTTTTGGGGTATGGTTCTCACTTTATTAGGGCAATAACTTGGACACATTATACTATGGACAAATCCATTGAGGACAACCAAAGGTAACCTGTTTTTTTCCACTCTGCTGAATAAGACTCATCCGTCTTGGTTCACTCTTGGGACATTAAAACAAAAAAGGTAAAGAATTACAAAAAGAATGCAAAAATGTAAATGTCTTTGCAACTCATTCATTTTCACTTTCATAACACAAAAACATCTGTAAAAACTTGATAAAAGAATGCACAAACAATAAAATACAACTTTGCTGTCTTGGAATCTGAAATCAGTAGAAACTTCCCCTACTGAAATTCCTGCACACCTCAAAAAAAAAAAAAAAAAGAAAGAAAAAAGAATCCTTCCCAATGCAATACTTTTCAAGCAATTACAGTGTCAGACTTGGTACTGCAATGACTCTGTAAACTGAAAAAAATATACATAATAAAAAATGTTAAGCAAAATTGATTCATGTTAACACCTCTCCCAACACCACAGATTAACTACAAAAATACTTGATAAAGCAAAACACAATTACAAATGTGTATGAAAAAAATAAAAATAAAAAAATCAACCAAGCAATGGCTCATGATTTCCTGGTGTTTGATGGAATGTGAGTAGGCATACAGCCTGGATAATTTTCCAAGGTAAGTGATGATATTCATCATTATTGTCTTTTTGGATTAGTTCAGATATATCTCATAACTATAATTGTTTTATGTATATATTTATATGTCTAGATGTTATGTGTGCTATTTGCATGTTCCCTATAGAAAAAAAGCTACATAAAATCTACAAGTGTATTCTGATGTAAAATTAACCAGTAAAAACAATGCTTGTGTTCCTGATATACCAACTATTTCTTATTAGCATATAAGTTGAATCATGAAATGTATCTCCCTTGCCTGTCTATCTTTATACCTCTGTATTTATCTAGATCTGTCTATCTCCCTTTTCTTATTCTTTATCCCTATTCCCCGTCTTGCTATCCCAGGTAACAGTAGGCGTTGATGAGGAACATCCAGACGCCAACCTACACGGTGCAGAGAAAGGACAGAAAAAAAACTAAGTCCCGATGTGCCTAGCAGATTAGAAGGCATTTTGCTACCCCTACATGCACCCAACATGGCAGTAGGAGTCGATCGGGCACTTCCAGACACTAACTTACACTGTTTCGAACTTAGAAATTTCAATTGAATACTACTTGACATGTGTTGGTCTAGTAGCTCCTCATCTACCTATACCTACGTCCACCCCTGTTTGGACTTAGAAATTTTCAATTTAATACACGTTGAGAAGGCTTGGTCTATAGGATTCTCACCTATCTATACCTACATCCCCTCTTGTTTGGACTTAGAATTTTTTCAATTTAATACACGTTGAGAAGGCTTGGTCTATAGGATTCTTACCTATCTATACCTACATCCCCTCTTGTTTGGACTTAGAATTTTTTCAATTGAATACAATCTGAGAAGGCTTGGTCTATAGGATTCTCACCTATCAATACCTACATCCCCTCTTGTTTGGACTTAGAATTTTTTCAATTGAATACACGTTGAGAAGGCTTGGTCTATAGGATTCTAACCTATCTATACCTACATCCCCTCTTGTTTGGACTTAGAATTTTTTCAATTGAATACAATCTGAAAAGGCTTGGTCTATAGGATTCTAACCTATCTATACCTACATCCCATCTTGTTTGGACTTAGAATTTTTTCAATTGAATACACGTTGAGAAGGCTTGGTCTGTAGGATTCTTACCTATCTATACCTACATCCCCTCTTGTTTGGACTTAGAATTTTTTCAATTGACTACACGTTGAGAAGGCTTGGTCTGTAGGATTCTAACCTATCTATACCTACATCCCCTCTTGTTTGGACTTAGAATTTTTTCAATTGAATACACGTTGAGAAGGCTTGGTCTGTAGGATTCTAACCTATCTATACCTACATCCCCTCTTGTTTGGACTTAGAATTTTTTCAATTGAATACAATCTGAGAAGGCTTGGTCTATAGGATTCTCACCTATCAATACCTACATCCCCTCTTGTTTGGACTTAGAATTTTTTCAATTGAATACACGTTGAGAAGGCTTGGTCTATAGGATTCTAACCTATCTATACCTACATCCCCTCTTGTTTGGACTTAGAATTTTTTCAATTGACTACACGTTGAGAAGGCTTGGTCTGTAGGATTCTAACCTATCTATACCTACATCCCCTCTTGTTTGGACTTAGAATTTTTTCAATTGAATACACGTTAAGAAGGCTTGGTCTATAGGATTCTAACCTATCTATACCTACATCCCCTCTTGTTTGGACTTAGAATTTTTTCAATTGAATACACGTTGAGAAGGCTTGGTCTATGGGATTCTAACCTATCTATACCTACATCCCCTCTTGTTTGGACTTAGAATTTTTTCAATTGAATACACGTTGAGAAGGCTTGGTCTATAGGATTCTAACCTATCTATACCTACATCCCCTCTTGTTTGGACTTAGAATTTTTTCAATTGAATACACGTTGAGAAGGCTTGGTCTATGGGATTCTAACCTATCTATACATACATCCCCTCTTGTTTGGACTTAGAATTTTTTCAATTGAATACAATCTGAGAAGGCTTGGTCTATGGGATTCTAACCTATCTATACCTACATCCCCTCTTGTTTGGACTTAGAATTTTTTCAATTGAATACACGTTGAGAAGGCTTGGTCTATAGGATTCTAACCTATCTATACCTACATCCCCTCTTGTTTGGACTTAGAATTTTTTCAATTGAATACACGTTGAGAAGGCTTGGTCTATAGGATTCTAACCTATCTATACCAACATCCCCTCTTGTTTGGACTTAGAATTTTTTCAATTGAATACAATCTGAGAAGGCTTGGTCTATAGGATTCTAACCTATCTATACCTACATCCCCTCTTGTTTGGACTTAGAATTTTTTCAATTGAATACACGTTGAGAAGGCTTGGTCTATGGGATTCTAACCTATCTATACCTACATCCCCTCTTGTTTGGACTTAGAATTTTTTCAATTGAATACACGTTGAGAAGGCTTGGTCTATAGGATTCTAACCTATCTATACCTACATCCCCTCTTGTTTGGACTTAGAATTTTTTCAATTGAATACAATCTGAGAAGGCTTGGTCTATAGGATTCTAACCTATCTATACCTACATCCCCTCTTGTTTGGACTTAGAATTTTTTCAATTGAATACACGTTGAGAAGGCTTGGTCTATGGGATTCTAACCTATCTATACCTACATCCCCTCTTGTTTGGACTTAGAATTTTTTCAATTGAATACACGTTGAGAAGGCTTGGTCTATAGGATTCTCACCTATCTATACCTACATCCCCTCTTGTTTGGACTTAGAATTTTTTCAATTGAATACACGTTGAGAAGGCTTGGTCTATAGGATTCTCACCTATCAATACCTACATCCCCTCTTGTTTGGACTTAGAATTTTTTCAATTGAATACACGTTGAGAAGGCTTGGTCTATAGGATTCTCACCTATCTATACCTACATCCCCTCTTGTTTGGACTTAGAATTTTTTCAATTGAATACACGTTGAGAAGGCTTGGTCTATAGGATTCTAACCTATCTATACCTACATCCCCTCTTGTTTGGACTTAGAATTCTTTCAATTGAATACACGTTGAGAAGGCTTGGTCTATAGGATTCTCACCTATCTATACCTACATCCCCTCTTGTTTGGACTTAGAATTTTTTCAATTGAATACACGTTGAGAAGGCTTGGTTTATGGGATTCTTACCTATCTATACCTACATCCCCTCTTGTTTGGACTTAGAATTTTTTCAATTGAATACAATCTGAGAAGGCTTGGTCTATAGGATTCTAACCTATCTATACCTACATCCCCTCCTGTTTGGACTTAGAATTTTTTCAATTGAATACAATCTGAGAAGGCTTGGTCTATAGGATTCTAACCTATCTATACCTACATCCCCTCTTGTTTGTACTTAGAATTTTTTCACGTGAATACAATCTGAGAAGGCTTGGTCTATAGGATTCTAACCTATCTATACCTACATCCCCTCTTGTTTGTACTTAGAATTTTTTCAATTGAATACACGTTGAGAAGGCTTGGTCTATAGGATTCTAACCTATCTATACCTATATCCCCTCTTGTTTGGACTTAGAATTTTTTCAATTGAATACACGTTGAGAAGGCTTGGTCTATAGGATTCTAACCTATCTATACCTACATCCCCTCTTGTTTGGACTTAGAATTTTTTCAATTGAATACACGTTGAGAAGGCTTGGTCTATAGGATTCTAACCTATCTATACCTACATCCCCTCTTGTTTGGACTTAGAATTTTTTCAATTGAATACACGTTGAGAAGGCTTGGTCTATAGGATTCTAACCTATCTATACCTACATCCCCTCCTGTTTGGACTTAGAATTTTTTCAATTGAATACACGTTGAGAAGGCTTGGTCTATAGGATTCTAACCTATCTATACCTACATCCCCTCTTGTTTGGACTTAGAATTTTTTCAATTGAATACACGTTGAGAAGGCTTGGTCTATAGGATTCTAACCTATCTATACCTACATCCCCTCTTGTTTGGACTTAGAATTTTTTCAATTGAATACACGTTGAGAAGGCTTGGTCTATAGGATTCTAACCTATCTATACCTACATCCCCTCCTGTTTGGACTTAGAATTTTTTCAATTGAATACACGTTGAGAAGGCTTGGTCTATAGGATTCACACCTATCTATACCTACATCCCCTCTTGTTTGGACTTAGAATTTTTTCAATTGAATACACGTTGAGAAGGCTTGGTCTATAGGATTCTAACCTATCTATACCTACATCCCCTCTTGTTTGGACTTAGAATTTTTTCAATTGAATACACGTTGAGAAGGCTTGGTCTATAGGATTCTAACCTATCTATACCTACATCCCCTCTTGTTTGGACTTAGAATTTTTTCAATTGAATACAATCTGAGAAGGCTTGGTCTATAGGATTCTAACCTATCTATACCTACATCCCCTCTTGTTTGGACTTAGAATTTTTTCAATTGAATACACGTTGAGAAGGCTTGGTCTATAGGATTCTAACCTATCTATACCTACATCCCCTCTTGTTTGGACTTAGAATTTTTTCAATTGAATACAATCTGAGAAGGCTTGGTCTATAGGATTCTCACCTATCTATACCTACATCCCCTCTTGTTTGGACTTAGAATTTTTTCAATTGAATACACGTTGAGAAGGCTTGGTCTATAGGATTCTAACCTATCTATACCTACATCCCCTCTTGTTTGGACTTAGAATTTTTTCAATTGAATACACGTTGAGAAGGCTTGGTCTATAGGATTCTTACCTATCTATACCTACATCCCCTCTTGTTTGGACTTAGAATTTTTTCAATTGAATACAATCTGAGAAGGCTTGGTCTATAGGATTCTAACCTATCTATACCTACATCCCCTCTTGTTTGGACTTAGAATTTTTTCAATTGAATACACGTTGAGAAGGCTTGGTCTATAGGATTCTAACCTATCTATACCTACATCCCCTCCTGTTTGGACTTAGAATTTTTTCAATTGAATACACGTTGAGAAGGCTTGGTCTATAGGATTCACACCTATCTATACCTACATCCCCTCTTGTTTGGACTTAGAATTTTTTCAATTGAATACACGTTGAGAAGGCTTGGTCTATAGGATTCTAACCTATCTATACCTACATCCCCTCTTGTTTGGACTTAGAATTTTTTCAATTGAATACACGTTGAGAAGGCTTGGTCTATAGGATTCTAACCTATCTATACCTACATCCCCTCTTGTTTGGACTTAGAATTTTTTCAATTGAATACAATCTGAGAAGGCTTGGTCTATAGGATTCTAACCTATCTATACCTACATCCCCTCTTGTTTGGACTTAGAATTTTTTCAATTGAATACACGTTGAGAAGGCTTGGTCTATAGGATTCTAACCTATCTATACCTACATCCCCTCTTGTTTGGACTTAGAATTTTTTCAATTGAATACAATCTGAGAAGGCTTGGTCTATAGGATTCTCACCTATCTATACCTACATCCCCTCTTGTTTGGACTTAGAATTTTTTCAATTGAATACACGTTGAGAAGGCTTGGTCTATAGGATTCTAACCTATCTATACCTACATCCCCTCTTGTTTGGACTTAGAATTTTTTCAATTGAATACACGTTGAGAAGGCTTGGTCTATAGGATTCTTACCTATCTATACCTACATCCCCTCTTGTTTGGACTTAGAATTTTTTCAATTGAATACAATCTGAGAAGGCTTGGTCTATAGGATTCTAACCTATCTATACCTACATCCCCTCTTGTTTGGACTTAGAATTTTTTCAATTGAATACAATCTGAGAAGGCTTGGTCTATAGGATTCTAACCTATCTATACCTACATCCCCTCTTGTTTGGACTTAGAATTTTTTCAATTGAATACAATCTGAGAAGGCTTGGTCTATAGGATTCTAACCTATCTATACCTACATCCCCTCTTGTTTGGACTTAGAATTTTTTCAATTGAATACAATCTGAGAAGGCTTGGTCTATAGGATTCTAACCTATCTATACCTACATCCCCTCTTGTTTGGACTTAGAATTTTTTCAATTGAATACACGTTGAGAAGGCTTGGTCTATAGGATTCTAACCTATCTATACCTACATCCCCTCTTGTTTGGACTTAGAATTTTTTCAATTGAATACACGTTGAGAAGGCTTGGTCTATAGGATTCTAACCTATCTATACCTACATCCCCTCTTGTTTGGACTTAGAATTTTTTCAATTGAATACACGTTGAGAAGGCTTGGTCTATAGGATTCTAACCTATCTATACCTACATCCCCTCTTGTTTGGACTTAGAATTTTTTCAATTGAATACACGTTGAGAAGGCTTGGTCTATGGGATTCTAACCTATCTATACATACATCCCCTCTTGTTTGGACTTAGAATTTTTTCAATTGAATACAATCTGAGAAGGCTTGGTCTATGGGATTCTAACCTATCTATACCTACATCCCCTCTTGTTTGGACTTAGAATTTTTTCAATTGAATACACGTTGAGAAGGCTTGGTCTATAGGATTCTAACCTATCTATACCTACATCCCCTCTTGTTTGGACTTAGAATTTTTTCAATTGAATACACGTTGAGAAGGCTTGGTCTATAGGATTCTAACCTATCTATACCAACATCCCCTCTTGTTTGGACTTAGAATTTTTTCAATTGAATACAATCTGAGAAGGCTTGGTCTATAGGATTCTAACCTATCTATACCTACATCCCCTCTTGTTTGGACTTAGAATTTTTTCAATTGAATACACGTTGAGAAGGCTTGGTCTATGGGATTCTAACCTATCTATACCTACATCCCCTCTTGTTTGGACTTAGAATTTTTTCAATTGAATACACGTTGAGAAGGCTTGGTCTATAGGATTCTAACCTATCTATACCTACATCCCCTCTTGTTTGGACTTAGAATTTTTTCAATTGAATACAATCTGAGAAGGCTTGGTCTATAGGATTCTAACCTATCTATACCTACATCCCCTCTTGTTTGGACTTAGAATTTTTTCAATTGAATACACGTTGAGAAGGCTTGGTCTATGGGATTCTAACCTATCTATACCTACATCCCCTCTTGTTTGGACTTAGAATTTTTTCAATTGAATACACGTTGAGAAGGCTTGGTCTATAGGATTCTCACCTATCTATACCTACATCCCCTCTTGTTTGGACTTAGAATTTTTTCAAGTGAATACACGTTGAGAAGGCTTGGTCTATAGGATTCTCACCTATCAATACCTACATCCCCTCTTGTTTGGACTTAGAATTTTTTCAATTGAATACACGTTGAGAAGGCTTGGTCTATAGGATTCTCACCTATCTATACCTACATCCCCTCTTGTTTGGACTTAGAATTTTTTCAATTGAATACACGTTGAGAAGGCTTGGTCTATAGGATTCTAACCTATCTATACCTACATCCCCTCTTGTTTGGACTTAGAATTCTTTCAATTGAATACACGTTGAGAAGGCTTGGTCTATAGGATTCTCACCTATCTATACCTACATCCCCTCTTGTTTGGACTTAGAATTTTTTCAATTGAATACACGTTGAGAAGGCTTGGTTTATGGGATTCTTACCTATCTATACCTACATCCCCTCTTGTTTGGACTTAGAATTTTTTCAATTGAATACAATCTGAGAAGGCTTGGTCTATAGGATTCTAACCTATCTATACCTACATCCCCTCCTGTTTGGACTTAGAATTTTTTCAATTGAATACAATCTGAGAAGGCTTGGTCTATAGGATTCTAACCTATCTATACCTACATCCCCTCTTGTTTGTACTTAGAATTTTTTCAATTGAATACAATCTGAGAAGGCTTGGTCTATAGGATTCTAACCTATCTATACCTACATCCCCTCTTGTTTGTACTTAGAATTTTTTCAATTGAATACACGTTGAGAAGGCTTGGTCTATAGGATTCTAACCTATCTATACCTATATCCCCTCTTGTTTGGACTTAGAATTTTTTCAATTGAATACACGTTGAGAAGGCTTGGTCTATAGGATTCTAACCTATCTATACCTACATCCCCTCTTGTTTGGACTTAGAATTTTTTCAATTGAATACACGTTGAGAAGGCTTGGTCTATAGGATTCTAACCTATCTATACCTACATCCCCTCTTGTTTGGACTTAGAATTTTTTCAATTGAATACACGTTGAGAAGGCTTGGTCTATAGGATTCTAACCTATCTATACCTACATCCCCTCCTGTTTGGACTTAGAATTTTTTCAATTGAATACACGTTGAGAAGGCTTGGTCTATAGGATTCTAACCTATCTATACCTACATCCCCTCTTGTTTGGACTTAGAATTTTTTCAATTGAATACACGTTGAGAAGGCTTGGTCTATAGGATTCTAACCTATCTATACCTACATCCCCTCTTGTTTGGACTTAGAATTTTTTCAATTGAATACACGTTGAGAAGGCTTGGTCTATAGGATTCTAACCTATCTATACCTACATCCCCTCCTGTTTGGACTTAGAATTTTTTCAATTGAATACACGTTGAGAAGGCTTGGTCTATAGGATTCACACCTATCTATACCTACATCCCCTCTTGTTTGGACTTAGAATTTTTTCAATTGAATACACGTTGAGAAGGCTTGGTCTATAGGATTCTAACCTATCTATACCTACATCCCCTCTTGTTTGGACTTAGAATTTTTTCAATTGAATACACGTTGAGAAGGCTTGGTCTATAGGATTCTAACCTATCTATACCTACATCCCCTCTTGTTTGGACTTAGAATTTTTTCAATTGAATACAATCTGAGAAGGCTTGGTCTATAGGATTCTAACCTATCTATACCTACATCCCCTCTTGTTTGGACTTAGAATTTTTTCAATTGAATACACGTTGAGAAGGCTTGGTCTATAGGATTCTAACCTATCTATACCTACATCCCCTCTTGTTTGGACTTAGAATTTTTTCAATTGAATACAATCTGAGAAGGCTTGGTCTATAGGATTCTCACCTATCTATACCTACATCCCCTCTTGTTTGGACTTAGAATTTTTTCAATTGAATACACGTTGAGAAGGCTTGGTCTATAGGATTCTAACCTATCTATACCTACATCCCCTCTTGTTTGGACTTAGAATTTTTTCAATTGAATACACGTTGAGAAGGCTTGGTCTATAGGATTCTTACCTATCTATACCTACATCCCCTCTTGTTTGGACTTAGAATTTTTTCAATTGAATACAATCTGAGAAGGCTTGGTCTATAGGATTCTAACCTATCTATACCTACATCCCCTCTTGTTTGGACTTAGAATTTTTTCAATTGACTACACGTTGAGAAGGCTTGGTCTGTAGGATTCTAACCTATCTATACCTACATCCCCTCTTGTTTGGACTTAGAATTTTTTCAATTGAATACACGTTGAGAAGGCTTGGTCTGTAGGATTCTAACCTATCTATACCTACATCCCCTCTTGTTTGGACTTAGAATTTTTTCAATTGAATACAATCTGAGAAGGCTTGGTCTATAGGATTCTCACCTATCAATACCTACATCCCCTCTTGTTTGGACTTAGAATTTTTTCAATTGAATACACGTTGAGAAGGCTTGGTCTATAGGATTCTAACCTATCTATACCTACATCCCCTCTTGTTTGGACTTAGAATTTTTTCAATTGACTACACGTTGAGAAGGCTTGGTCTGTAGGATTCTAACCTATCTATACCTACATCCCCTCTTGTTTGGACTTAGAATTTTTTCAATTGAATACACGTTAAGAAGGCTTGGTCTATAGGATTCTAACCTATCTATACCTACATCCCCTCTTGTTTGGACTTAGAATTTTTTCAATTGAATACACGTTGAGAAGGCTTGGTCTATGGGATTCTAACCTATCTATACCTACATCCCCTCTTGTTTGGACTTAGAATTTTTTCAATTGAATACACGTTGAGAAGGCTTGGTCTATAGGATTCTAACCTATCTATACCTACATCCCCTCTTGTTTGGACTTAGAATTTTTTCAATTGAATACACGTTGAGAAGGCTTGGTCTATGGGATTCTAACCTATCTATACATACATCCCCTCTTGTTTGGACTTAGAATTTTTTCAATTGAATACAATCTGAGAAGGCTTGGTCTATGGGATTCTAACCTATCTATACCTACATCCCCTCTTGTTTGGACTTAGAATTTTTTCAATTGAATACACGTTGAGAAGGCTTGGTCTATAGGATTCTAACCTATCTATACCTACATCCCCTCTTGTTTGGACTTAGAATTTTTTCAATTGAATACACGTTGAGAAGGCTTGGTCTATAGGATTCTAACCTATCTATACCAACATCCCCTCTTGTTTGGACTTAGAATTTTTTCAATTGAATACAATCTGAGAAGGCTTGGTCTATAGGATTCTAACCTATCTATACCTACATCCCCTCTTGTTTGGACTTAGAATTTTTTCAATTGAATACACGTTGAGAAGGCTTGGTCTATGGGATTCTAACCTATCTATACCTACATCCCCTCTTGTTTGGACTTAGAATTTTTTCAATTGAATACACGTTGAGAAGGCTTGGTCTATAGGATTCTAACCTATCTATACCTACATCCCCTCTTGTTTGGACTTAGAATTTTTTCAATTGAATACAATCTGAGAAGGCTTGGTCTATAGGATTCTAACCTATCTATACCTACATCCCCTCTTGTTTGGACTTAGAATTTTTTCAATTGAATACACGTTGAGAAGGCTTGGTCTATGGGATTCTAACCTATCTATACCTACATCCCCTCTTGTTTGGACTTAGAATTTTTTCAATTGAATACACGTTGAGAAGGCTTGGTCTATAGGATTCTCACCTATCTATACCTACATCCCCTCTTGTTTGGACTTAGAATTTTTTCAATTGAATACACGTTGAGAAGGCTTGGTCTATAGGATTCTCACCTATCAATACCTACATCCCCTCTTGTTTGGACTTAGAATTTTTTCAATTGAATACACGTTGAGAAGGCTTGGTCTATAGGATTCTCACCTATCTATACCTACATCCCCTCTTGTTTGGACTTAGAATTTTTTCAATTGAATACACGTTGAGAAGGCTTGGTCTATAGGATTCTAACCTATCTATACCTACATCCCCTCTTGTTTGGACTTAGAATTCTTTCAATTGAATACACGTTGAGAAGGCTTGGTCTATAGGATTCTCACCTATCTATACCTACATCCCCTCTTGTTTGGACTTAGAATTTTTTCAATTGAATACACGTTGAGAAGGCTTGGTTTATGGGATTCTTACCTATCTATACCTACATCCCCTCTTGTTTGGACTTAGAATTTTTTCAATTGAATACAATCTGAGAAGGCTTGGTCTATAGGATTCTAACCTATCTATACCTACATCCCCTCCTGTTTGGACTTAGAATTTTTTCAATTGAATACAATCTGAGAAGGCTTGGTCTATAGGATTCTAACCTATCTATACCTACATCCCCTCTTGTTTGTACTTAGAATTTTTTCAATTGAATACAATCTGAGAAGGCTTGGTCTATAGGATTCTAACCTATCTATACCTACATCCCCTCTTGTTTGTACTTAGAATTTTTTCAATTGAATACACGTTGAGAAGGCTTGGTCTATAGGATTCTAACCTATCTATACCTATATCCCCTCTTGTTTGGACTTAGAATTTTTTCAATTGAATACACGTTGAGAAGGCTTGGTCTATAGGATTCTAACCTATCTATACCTACATCCCCTCTTGTTTGGACTTAGAATTTTTTCAATTGAATACACGTTGAGAAGGCTTGGTCTATAGGATTCTAACCTATCTATACCTACATCCCCTCTTGTTTGGACTTAGAATTTTTTCAATTGAATACACGTTGAGAAGGCTTGGTCTATAGGATTCTAACCTATCTATACCTACATCCCCTCCTGTTTGGACTTAGAATTTTTTCAATTGAATACACGTTGAGAAGGCTTGGTCTATAGGATTCTAACCTATCTATACCTACATCCCCTCTTGTTTGGACTTAGAATTTTTTCAATTGAATACACGTTGAGAAGGCTTGGTCTATAGGATTCTAACCTATCTATACCTACATCCCCTCTTGTTTGGACTTAGAATTTTTTCAATTGAATACACGTTGAGAAGGCTTGGTCTATAGGATTCTAACCTATCTATACCTACATCCCCTCCTGTTTGGACTTAGAATTTTTTCAATTGAATACACGTTGAGAAGGCTTGGTCTATAGGATTCACACCTATCTATACCTACATCCCCTCTTGTTTGGACTTAGAATTTTTTCAATTGAATACACGTTGAGAAGGCTTGGTCTATAGGATTCTAACCTATCTATACCTACATCCCCTCTTGTTTGGACTTAGAATTTTTTCAATTGAATACACGTTGAGAAGGCTTGGTCTATAGGATTCTAACCTATCTATACCTACATCCCCTCTTGTTTGGACTTAGAATTTTTTCAATTGAATACAATCTGAGAAGGCTTGGTCTATAGGATTCTAACCTATCTATACCTACATCCCCTCTTGTTTGGACTTAGAATTTTTTCAATTGAATACACGTTGAGAAGGCTTGGTCTATAGGATTCTAACCTATCTATACCTACATCCCCTCTTGTTTGGACTTAGAATTTTTTCAATTGAATACAATCTGAGAAGGCTTGGTCTATAGGATTCTCACCTATCTATACCTACATCCCCTCTTGTTTGGACTTAGAATTTTTTCAATTGAATACACGTTGAGAAGGCTTGGTCTATAGGATTCTAACCTATCTATACCTACATCCCCTCTTGTTTGGACTTAGAATTTTTTCAATTGAATACACGTTGAGAAGGCTTGGTCTATAGGATTCTTACCTATCTATACCTACATCCCCTCTTGTTTGGACTTAGAATTTTTTCAATTGAATACAATCTGAGAAGGCTTGGTCTATAGGATTCTAACCTATCTATACCTACATCCCCTCTTGTTTGGACTTAGAATTTTTTCAATTGAATACAATCTGAGAAGGCTTGGTCTATAGGATTCTAACCTATCTATACCTACATCCCCTCTTGTTTGGACTTAGAATTTTTTCAATTGAATACAATCTGAGAAGGCTTGGTCTATAGGATTCTAACCTATCTATACCTACATCCCCTCTTGTTTGGACTTAGAATTTTTTCAATTGAATACAATCTGAGAAGGCTTGGTCTATAGGATTCTAACCTATCTATACCTACATCCCCTCTTGTTTGGACTTAGAATTTTTTCAATTGAATACACGTTGAGAAGGCTTGGTCTATAGGATTCTAACCTATCTATACCTACATCCCCTCTTGTTTGGACTTAGAATTTTTTCAATTGAATACACGTTGAGAAGGCTTGGTCTATAGGATTCTAACCTATCTATACCTACATCCCCTCTTGTTTGGACTTAGAATTTTTTCAATTGAATACACGTTGAGAAGGCTTGGTCTATAGGATTCTAACCTATCTATACCTACATCCCCTCTTGTTTGGACTTAGAATTTTTCAATTGAATACACGTTGAGAAGGCTTGGTCTATAGGATTCTCACCTATCTATACCTACATCCCCTCTTGTTTGGACTTAGAATTTTTTCAATTGAATACAATCTGAGAAGGCTTGGTCTATAGGATTCTAACCTATCAATACCTACATCCCCTCTTGTTTGGACTTAGAATTTTTTCAATTGAATACAATCTGAGAAGGCTTGGTCTATAGGATTCTAACCTATCAATACCTACATCCCCTCTTGTTTGGACTTAGAATTTTTTCAATTGAATACAATCTGAGAAGGCTTGGTCTATAGGATTCTAACCTATCTATACCTACATCCCCTCTTGTTTGGACTTAGAATTTTTTCAATTGAATACAATCTGAGAAGGCTTGGTCTATAGGATTCTAACCTATCTATACCTACATCCCCTCTTGTTTGGACTTAGAATTTTTTCAATTGAATACAATCTGAGAAGGCTTGGTCTATAGGATTTTAACCTATCAATACCTACATCCCCTCTTGTTTGGACTTAGAATTTTTTCAATTGAATACAATCTGAGAAGGCTTGGTCTATAGGATTCTAACCTATCAATACCTACATCCCCTCTTGTTTGGACTTAGAATTTTTTCAATTGAATACACGTTGAGAAGGCTTGGTCTATAGGATTCTAACCTATCTATACCTACATCCCCTCTTGTTTGGACTTAGAAATTTTTCAATTGAATACACGTTGGGAAGGCTTGGTCTATAGGATTCTAACCTATCTATACCTACATCCCCTCTTGTTTGGACTTATAATTTTTTCAATTGAATACACGTTGAGAAGGCTTGGTCTATAGGATTCTAACCTATCTATACCTACATCCCCTCTTGTTTGGACTTAGAATTTTTTTCAATTGAATACACGTTGGGAAGGCTTGGTCTATAGGATTCTAACCTACCTATACCTACATCCCATCTTGTTTGGACTTAGAATTTTTTCAATTGAATACAATCTGAGAAGGCTTGGTCTATAGGATTCTAACCTATCTATACCTACATCCCCTCTTGTTTGGACTTAGAATTTTTTCAATTGAATACACGTTGAGAAGGCTTGGTCTATAGGATTCTCACCTATCTATACCTACATCCCCTCTTGTTTGGACTTAGAATTTTTTCAATTGAATACACGTTGAGAAGGCTTGGTCTATAGGATTCTAACCTATCTATATCTACATCCCCTCTTGTTTGGACTTAGAATTTTTTCAATTGAATACACGTTGAGAAGGCTTGGTCTATAGGATTCTAACCTATCTATACCTACATCCCCTCTTGTTTGGACTTAGATTTTTTTTAATTGAATACACGTTGAGAAGGCTTGGTCTATAGGATTCTAACCTATCTATACCTACATCCCCTCTTGTTTGGACTTAGAATTTTTTTAATTGAATACACGTTGAGAAGGCTTGGTCTATAGGATTCTAACCTATCTATACCTACATCCCCTCTTGTTTGGACTTAGATTTTTTTTAATTGAATACACGTTGAGAAGGCTTGGTCTATAGGATTCTAACCTATCTATACCTACATCCCCTCTTGTTTGGACTTAGAATTTTTTCAATTGAATACAATCTGAGAAGGCTTGGTCTATAGGATTCTAACCTATCTATACCTACATCCCCTCTTGTTTGGACTTAGAATTTTTTCAATTGAATACACGTTGAGAAGGCTTGGTCTATAGGATTCTAACCTATCTATACCTACATCCCCTCTTGTTTGGACTTAGAATTTTTTCAATTGAATACACGTTGAGAAGGCTTGGTCTATAGGATTCTCACCTATCTATACCTACATCCCCTCTTGTTTGGACTTAGAATTTTTTCAATTGAATACACGTTGAGAAGGCTTGGTCTTTAGGATTCTCACCTATCTATACCTACATCCCCTCTTGTTTGGACTTAGAATTTTTTCAATTGAATACAATCTGAGAAGGCTTGGTCTATAGGATTCTAACCTATCTATACCTACATCCCCTCTTGTTTGGACTTAGAATTTTTTCAATTGAATACACGTTGAGAAGGCTTGGTCTATAGGATTCTAACCTATCTATACCTACATCCCCTCTTGTTTGGACTTAGAATTTTTTCAATTGAATACACGTTGAGAAGGCTTCGTCTATAGGATTCTAACCTATCTATACCTACATCCCCTCTTGTTTGGACTTAGAATTTTTTCAATTGAATACAATCTGAGAAGGCTTGGTCTATAGGATTCTAACCTATCTATACCTACATCCCCTCTTGTTTGGACTTAGAAATTTTTCAATTGAATACACGTTGAGAAGGCTTGGTCTATAGGATTCTAACCTATCTATACCTACATCCCCTCTTGTTTGGACTTAGAATTTTTTCAATTGAATACACGTTGAGAAGGCTTGGTCTATAGGATTCTCACCTATCTATACCTACATCCCCTCTTGTTTGGACTTAGAATTTTTTCAATTGAATACACGTTGAGAAGGCTTGGTCTTTAGGATTCTAACCTATCTATACCTACATCCCCTCTTGTTTGGACTTAGAATTTTTTCAATTGAATATACGTTGAGAAGGCTTGGTCTATAGGATTCTAACCTATCTATACCTACATCCCCTCTTGTTTGGACTTAGAATTTTTTCAATTGAATACAATCTGAGAAGGCTTGGTCTATAGGATTCTAACCTATCTATACCTACATCCCCTCTTGTTTGGACTTAGAATTTTTTCAATTGAATACACGTTGAGAAGGCTTGGTCTATAGGATTCTAACCTATCTATACCTACATCCCCTCTTGTTTGGACTTAGAATTTTTTCAATTGAATACACGTTGAAAAGGCTTGGTATATAGGATTCTAACCTATCTATACCTACATCCCCTCTTGTTTGGACTTAGAATTTTTTCAATTGAATACAATCTGAGAAGGCTTGGTCTATAGGATTCTAACCTATCTATACCTACATCCCCTCTTGTTTGGACTTAGAATTTTTTCAATTGAATACAATCTGAGAAGGCTTGGTCTATAGGATTCTAACCTATCTATACCTACATCCCCTCTTGTTTGGACTTAGAATTTTTTCAATTGAATACAATCTGAGAAGGCTTGGTCTATAGGATTCTAACCTATCTATACCTACATCCCCTCTTGTTTGGACTTAGAATTTTTTCAATTGAATACACGTTGAGAAGGCTTGGTCTATAGGATTCTAACCTATCTATACCTACATCCCCTCTTGTTTGGACTTAGAATTTTTTCAATTGAATACACGTTGAGAAGGCTTGGTCTATAGGATTCTAACCTATCAATACCTACATCCCCTCTTGTTTGGACTTAGAATTTTTTCAATTGAATACACGTTGAGAAGGCTTGGTCTATAGGATTCTAACCTATCTATACCTACATCCCCTCTTGTTTGGACTTAGAATTTTTTCAATTGAATACACGTTGAGAAGGCTTGGTCTATAGGATTCTAACCTATCTATACCTACATCCCCTCTTGTTTGGACTTAGAATTTTTTCAATTGAATACACGTTGAGAAGGCTTGGTCTATAGGATTCTAACCTACCTATACCAACATCCCCTCTTGTTTGGACTTAGAATTTTTTCAATTGAATACACGTTGAGAAGGCTTGGTCTATAGGATTCTAACCTATCTATACCTACATCCCCTCTTGTTTGGACTTAGAATTTTTTCAATTGAATACATGTTGAGAAGGCTTGGTCTATAGGATTCTCACCTATCTATACCAACATCCCCTCTTGTTTGGACTTTGAATTTTTTCAATTGAATACACGTTGAGAAGGCTTGGTCTATAGGATTCTAACCTATCTATACCTACATCCCCTCTTGTTTGGACTTTGAATTTTTTCAATTGAATACACGTTGAGAAGGCTTGGTCTATAGGATTCTCACCTATCTATACCTACATCCCCTCTTGTTTGGACTTAGAATTTTTTCAATTGAATACACGTTGAGAAGGCTTGGTCTATAGGATTCTAACCTATCTATACCTACATCCCCTCTTGTTTGGACTTGGAATTTTTCAATTGAATACAATCTGAGAAGGCTTGGTCTATAGGATTCTAACCTATCTATACCTACATCCCCTCTTGTTTGGACTTAGAATTTTTTCAATTGAATACACGTTGAGAAGGCTTGGTCTATAGGATTCTAACCTATCTATACCTACATCCCCTCTTGTTTGGACTTAGAATTTTTTCAATTGAATACACGTTGAGAAGGCTTGGTCTATAGGATTCTAACCTATCTATACCTACATCCCCTCTTGTTTGGACTTAGAATATTTTCAATTGAATACACGTTGAGAAGGCTTGGTCTATAGGATTCTAACCTATCTATACCTACATCCCCTCTTGTTTGGACTTAGAATTTTTTCAATTGAATACAATCTGAGATGGCTTGGTCTATAGGATTCTAACCTATCTATACCTACATCCCCTCTTGTTTGGACTTAGAATTTTTTCAATTGAATACACGTTGAGAAGGCTTGGTCTATAGGATTCTAACCTATCTATACCTACATCCCCTCTTGTTTGGACTTAGAATTTTTTCAATTGAATACACGTTGAGAAGGCTTGGTCTATAGGATTCTAACCTATCTATACCTACATCCCCTCTTGTTTGGACTTAGAATTTTTTCAATTGAATACAATCTGAGATGGCTTGGTCTATAGGATTCTAACCTATCTATACCTACATCCCCTCTTGTTTGGACTTAGAATTTTTTCAATTGAATACACGTTGAGAAGGCTTGGTCTATAGGATTCTAACCTATCTATACCTACATCCCCTCTTGTTTGGACTTAGAATTTTTTCAATTGAATACACGTTGAGAAGGCTTGGTCTATAGGATTCTAACCTATCTATACCTACATCCCCTCTTGTTTGGACTTAGAATTTTTTCAATTGAATACAATCTGAGAAGGCTTGGTCTATAGGATTCTAACCTATCAATACCTACATCCCCTCTTGTTTGGACTTAGAATTTTTTCAATTGAATACACGTTGAGAAGGCTTGGTCTATAGGATTCTAACCTATCAATACCTACATCCCCTCTTGTTTGGACTTAGAATTTTTTCAATTGAATACACGTTGAGAAGGCTTGGTCTATAGGATTCTAACCTATCTATACCTACATCCCCTCTTGTTTGGACTTAGAATTTTTTCAATTGAATACACGTTGAGAAGGCTTGGTCTATAGGATTCTAACCTATCTATACCTACATCCCCTCTTGTTTGGACTTAGAATTTTTTCAATTGAATACAATCTGAGAAGGCTTGGTCTATAGGATTCTAACCTATCTATACCTACATCCCCTCTTGTTTGGACTTAGAATTTTTTCAATTGAATACAATCTGAGAAGGCTTGGTCTATAGGATTCTCACCTATCAATACCTACATCCCCTCTTGTTTGGACTTAGAATTTTTTCAATTGAATACACGTTGAGAAGGCTTGGTCTATAGGATTCTAACCTATCAATACCTACATCCCCTCTTGTTTGGACTTTGAATTTTTTAAATTGAATACACGTTGAGAAGGCTTGGTCTATAGGATTCTAACATATCAATACCTACATCCCCTCTTGTTTGGACTTAGAATTTTTTCAATTGAATACACGTTGAGAAGGCTTGGTCTATAGGATTCTAACCTATCTATACCTACATCCCCTCTTGTTTGGACTTAGAATTTTTTCAATTGAATACAATCTGAGAAGGCTTGGTCTATAGGATTCTAACCTATCTATACCTACATCCCCTCTTGTTTGGACTTAGAATTTTTTCAATTGAATACACGTTCAGAAGGCTTGGTCTATAGGATTCTAACCTATCTATACCTACATCCCCTCTTGTTTGGACTTAGAATTTTTTCAATTGAATACACGTTGAGAAGGCTTGGTCTATAGGATTCTAACCTATCTATACCTACATCCCCTCTTGTTTGGACTTAGAATTTTTTCAATTGAATACAATCTGAGAAGGCTTGGTCTATAGGATTCTAACCTATCTATACCTACATCCCCTCTTGTTTGGACTTAGAATTTTTCAATTGAATACAATCTGAGAAGGCTTGGTCTATAGGATTCTAACCTATCTATACCTACATCCCCTCTTGTTTGGACTTAGAATTTTTTCAATTGAATACAATCTGAGAAGGCTTGGTCTATAGGATTCTAACCTATCTATACCTACATCCCCTCTTGTTTGGACTTAGAATTTTTTCAATTGAATACAATCTGAGAAGGCTTGGTCTATAGGATTCTAACCTATCTATACCTACATCCCCTCTTGTTTGGACTTAGAATTTTTTCAATTGAATACACGTTGAGAAGGCTTGGTCTATAGGATTCTAACCTATCTATACCTACATCCCCTCTTGTTTGGACTTAGAATTTTTTCAATTGAATACACGTTGAGAAGGCTTGGTCTATAGGATTGTCACCTATCTATACCTACATCCCCTCTTGTTTGGACTTAGAATTTTTTCAATTGAATACACGTTGAGAAGGCTTGGTCTATAGGATTCTCACCTATCTATACCTACATCCCCTCTTGTTTGGACTTAGAATTTTTCAATTGAATACACGTTGAGAAGGCTTGGTCTATAGGATTCTAACCTATCTATACCTACATCCCCTCTTGTTTGGACTTTGAATTTTTTCAATTGAATACACGTTGAGAAGGCTTGGTCTATAGGATTCTAACCTATCAATACCTACATCCCCTCTTGTTTGGACTTAGAATTTTTTCAATTGAATACAATCTGAGAAGGCTTGGTCTATAGGATTCTCACCTATCTATACCTACATCCCCTCTTGTTTGGACTTAGAATTTTTTCAATTGAATACACGTTGAGAAGGCTTGGTCTATAGGATTCTCACCTATCTATACCTACATCCCCTCTTGTTTGGACTTAGAATTTTTTCAATTGAATACAATCTGAGAAGGCTTGGTCTATGGGATTCTAACCTATCAATACCTACATCCCCTCTTATTTGGACTTAGAATTTTTTCAATTGAATACACGTTGAGAAGGCTTGGTCTATAGGATTCTAACCTATCAATACCTACATCCCCTCTTGTTTGGACTTAGAATTTTTTCAATTGAATACACGTTGAGAAGGCTTGGTCTATAGGATTCTAACCTATCTATACCTACATCCCCTCTTGTTTGGACTTAGAATTTTTTCAATTGAATACACGTTGAGAAGGCTTGGTCTATAGGATTCTAACCTATCTATACCTACATCCCCTCTTGTTTGGACTTAGAATTTTTTCAATTGAATACAATCTGAGAAGGCTTGGTCTATAGGATTCTAACCTATCTATACCTACATCCCCTCTTGTTTGGACTTAGAATTTTTTCAATTGAATACAATCTGAGAAGGCTTGGTCTATAGGATTCTAACCTATCTATACCTACATCCCCTCTTGTTTGGACTTAGAATTTTTTCAATTGAATACAATCTGAGAAGGCTTGGTCTATAGGATTCTAACCTATCTATACCTACATCCCCTCTTGTTTGGACTTAGAATTTTTTCAATTGAATACAATCTGAGAAGGCTTGGTCTATAGGATTCTCACCTATCAATACCTACATCCCCTCTTGTTTGGACTTAGAATTTTTTCAATTGAATACACGTTGAGAAGGCTTGGTCTATAGGATTCTAACCTATCAATACCTACATCCCCTCTTGTTTGGACTTTGAATTTTTTCAATTGAATACACGTTGAGAAGGCTTGGTCTATAGGATTCTAACCTATCAATACCTACATCCCCTCTTGTTTGGACTTAGAATTTTTTCAATTGAATACACGTTGAGAAGGCTTGGTCTATAGGATTCTAACCTATCTATACCTACATCCCCTCTTGTTTGGACTTAGAATTTTTTCAATTGAATACACGTTGAGAAGGCTTGGTCTATAGGATTCTAACCTATCTATACCTACATCCCCTCTTGTTTGGACTTAGAATTTTTTCAATTGAATACAATCTGGGAAGGCTTGGTCTATAGGATTCTAACCTATCAATACCTACATCCCCTCTTGTTTGGACTTAGAATTTTTTCAATTGAATACACGTTGAGAAGGCTTGGTCTATAGGATTCTAACCTATCTATACCTACATCCCCTCTTGTTTGGACTTAGAATTTTTTCAATTGAATACAATCTGAGAAGGCTTGGTCTATAGGATTCTAACCTATCTATACCTACATCCCCTCTTGTTTGGACTTAGAATTTTTTCAATTGAATACACGTTCAGAAGGCTTGGTCTATAGGATTCTAACCTATCTATACCTACATCCCCTCTTGTTTGGACTTAGAATTTTTTCAATTGAATACAATCTGAGATGGCTTGGTCTATAGGATTCTAACCTATCTATACCTACATCCCCTCTTGTTTGGATTTAGAATTTTTTCAATTGAATACATGTTAAGAAGGCTTGGTCTATAGGATTCTAACCTATCTATACCTACATCCCCTCTTGTTTGGACTTAGAATTTTTTCAATTGAATACAATCTGAGAAGGCTTGGTCTATAGGATTCTAACCTATCTATACCTACATCCCCTCTTGTTTGGACTTAGAATTTTTTCAATTGAATAAACGTTGGGAAGGCTTGGTCTATAGGATTCTAACCTATCTATACCTACATCCCCTCTTGTTTGGACTTAGAATTTTTTCAATTGAATACAATCTGAGAAGGCTTGGTCTATAGGATTCTAACCTATCTATACCTACATCCCCTCTTGTTTGGACTTAGAATTTTTTCAATTGAATACAATCTGAGAAGGCTTGGTCTATAGGATTCTAAACTATCTATACCTACATCCCCTCTTGTTTGGACTTTGAATTTTTTCAATTGAATACACGTTGAGAAGGCTTGGTCTATAGGATTCTAACATATCTATACCTACATGCCCTCTTGTTTGGACTTAGAATTTTTTCAATTGAATACAATCTGAGAAGGCTTGGTCTATAGGATTCTAACCTATCTATACCTACATCCCCTCTTGTTTGGACTTAGAATTTTTTCAATTGAATACAATCTGAGAAGGCTTGGTCTATAGGATTCTAACCTACATCCCCTCTTGTTTGGACTTAGAATTTTTTCAATTGAATACACGTTGAGAAGGCTTGGTCTATAGGATTCTAACCTATCTATACCTACATCCCCTCTTGTTTGGACTTAGAATTTTTTCAATTGAATACAATCTGAGAAGGCTTGGTCTATAGGATTCTAACCTATCTATACCTACATCCCCTCTTGTTTGGACTTAGAATTTTTTCAATTGAATACAATCTGAGAAGGCTTGGTCTATAGGATTCTAACCTATCTATACCTACATCCCCTCTTGTTTGGACTTAGAATTTTTTCAATTGAATACAATCTGAGAAGGCTTGGTCTATAGGATTCTAACCTATCTATACCTACATCCCCTCTTGTTTGGACTTAGAATTTTTTCAATTGAATACACGTTGAGAAGGCTTGGTCTATAGGATTCTAACCTATCTATACCTACATCCCCTCTTGTTTGGACTTAGAATTTTTTCAATTGAATACAATCTGAGAAGGCTTGGTCTATAGGATTCTAACCTATCAATACCTACATCCCCTCTTGTTTGGACTTAGAATTTTTTCAATTGAATACACGTTGAGAAGGCTTGGTCTATAGGATTCTAACCTATCAATACCTACATCCCCTCTTGTTGGACTTAGAATTTTTTCAATTGAATACACGTTGAGAAGGCTTGGTCTATAGGATTCTAACCTATCTATACCTACATCCCCTCTTGTTTGGACTTAGAATTTTTTCAATTGAATACACGTTGAGAAGGCTTGGTCTATAGGATTCTAACCTATCTATACCTACATCCCCTCTTGTTTGGACTTAGAATTTTTTCAATTGAATACAATCTGAGAAGGCTTGGTCTATAGGATTCTAACCTATCTATACCTACATCCCCTCTTGTTTGGACTTAGAATTTTTTCAATTGAATACAATCTGAGAAGGCTTGGTCTATAGGATTCTAACCTATCTATACCTACATCCCCTCTTGTTTGGACTTAGAATTTTTTCAATTGAATACAATCTGAGAAGGCTTGGTCTATAGGATTCTAACCTATCAATACCTACATCCCCTCTTGTTTGGACTTAGAATTTTTTCAATTGAATACACGTTGAGAAGGCTTGGTCTATAGGATTCTAACCTATCTATACCTACATCCCCTCTTGTTTGGACTTAGAATTTTTTCAATTGAATACACGTTGAGAAGGCTTGGTCTATAGGATTCTAACCTATCTATACCTACATCCCCTCTTGTTTGGACTTAGAATTTTTTCAATTGAATACAATCTGAGAAGGCTTGGTCTATAGGATTCTAACCTATCTATACCTACATCCCCTCTTGTTTGGACTTAGAATTTTTTCAATTGAATACAATCTGAGAAGGCTTGGTCTATAGGATTCTAACCTATCTATACCTACATCCCCTCTTGTTTGGACTTGGAATTTTTTCAATTGAATACACGTTGAGAAGGCTTGGTCTATAGGATTCTAACCTATCTATACCTACATCCCCTCTTGTTTGGACTTAGAATTTTTTCAATTGAATACAATCTGAGAAGGCTTGGTCTATAGGATTCTAACCTATCAATACCTACATCCCCTCTTGTTTGGACTTAGAATTTTTTCAATTGAATACACGTTGAGAAGGCTTGGTCTATAGGATTCTAACCTATCAATACCTACATCCCCTCTTGTTTGGACTTAGAATTTTTTCAATTGAATACACGTTGAGAAGGCTTGGTCTATAGGATTCTAACCTATCTATACCTACATCCCCTCTTGTTTGGACTTAGAATTTTTTCAATTGAATACAATCTGAGAAGGCTTGGTCTATAGGATTCTAACCTATCTATACCTACATCCCCTCTTGTTTGGACTTAGAATTTTTTCAATTGAATACACGTTCAGAAGGCTTGGTCTATAGGATTCTAACCTATCTATACCTACATCCCCTCTTGTTTGGACTTAGAATTTTTTCAATTGAATACAATCTGAGATGGCTTGGTCTATAGGATTCTAACCTATCTATACCTACATCCCCTCTTGTTTGGATTTAGAATTTTTTCAATTGAATACATGTTAAGAAGGCTTGGTCTATAGGATTCTAACCTATCTATACCTACATCCCCTCTTGTTTGGACTTAGAATTTTTTCAATTGAATACAATCTGAGAAGGCTTGGTCTATAGGATTCTAACCTATCTATACCTACATCCCCTCTTGTTTGGACTTAGAATTTTTTCAATTGAATAAACGTTGGGAAGGCTTGGTCTATAGGATTCTAACCTATCTATACCTACATCCCCTCTTGTTTGGACTTAGAATTTTTTCAATTGAATACAATCTGAGAAGGCTTGGTCTATAGGATTCTAACCTATCTATACCTACATCCCCTCTTGTTTGGACTTAGAATTTTTTCAATTGAATACAATCTGAGAAGGCTTGGTCTATAGGATTCTAAACTATCTATACCTACATCCCCTCTTGTTTGGACTTTGAATTTTTTCAATTGAATACACGTTGAGAAGGCTTGGTCTATAGGATTCTAACATATCTATACCTACATGCCCTCTTGTTTGGACTTAGAATTTTTTCAATTGAATACAATCTGAGAAGGCTTGGTCTATAGGATTCTAACCTATCTATACCTACATCCCCTCTTGTTTGGACTTAGAATTTTTTCAATTGAATACAATCTGAGAAGGCTTGGTCTATAGGATTCTAACCTACATCCCCTCTTGTTTGGACTTAGAATTTTTTCAATTGAATACACGTTGAGAAGGCTTGGTCTATAGGATTCTAACCTATCTATACCTACATCCCCTCTTGTTTGGACTTAGAATTTTTTCAATTGAATACAATCTGAGAAGGCTTGGTCTATAGGATTCTAACCTATCTATACCTACATCCCCTCTTGTTTGGACTTAGAATTTTTTCAATTGAATACAATCTGAGAAGGCTTGGTCTATAGGATTCTAACCTATCTATACCTACATCCCCTCTTGTTTGGACTTAGAATTTTTTCAATTGAATACAATCTGAGAAGGCTTGGTCTATAGGATTCTAACCTATCTATACCTACATCCCCTCTTGTTTGGACTTAGAATTTTTTCAATTGAATACACGTTGAGAAGGCTTGGTCTATAGGATTCTAACCTATCTATACCTACATCCCCTCTTGTTTGGACTTAGAATTTTTTCAATTGAATACAATCTGAGAAGGCTTGGTCTATAGGATTCTAACCTATCAATACCTACATCCCCTCTTGTTTGGACTTAGAATTTTTTCAATTGAATACACGTTGAGAAGGCTTGGTCTATAGGATTCTAACCTATCAATACCTACATCCCCTCTTGTTGGACTTAGAATTTTTTCAATTGAATACACGTTGAGAAGGCTTGGTCTATAGGATTCTAACCTATCTATACCTACATCCCCTCTTGTTTGGACTTAGAATTTTTTCAATTGAATACACGTTGAGAAGGCTTGGTCTATAGGATTCTAACCTATCTATACCTACATCCCCTCTTGTTTGGACTTAGAATTTTTTCAATTGAATACAATCTGAGAAGGCTTGGTCTATAGGATTCTAACCTATCTATACCTACATCCCCTCTTGTTTGGACTTAGAATTTTTTCAATTGAATACAATCTGAGAAGGCTTGGTCTATAGGATTCTAACCTATCTATACCTACATCCCCTCTTGTTTGGACTTAGAATTTTTTCAATTGAATACAATCTGAGAAGGCTTGGTCTATAGGATTCTAACCTATCAATACCTACATCCCCTCTTGTTTGGACTTAGAATTTTTTCAATTGAATACACGTTGAGAAGGCTTGGTCTATAGGATTCTAACCTATCTATACCTACATCCCCTCTTGTTTGGACTTAGAATTTTTTCAATTGAATACACGTTGAGAAGGCTTGGTCTATAGGATTCTAACCTATCTATACCTACATCCCCTCTTGTTTGGACTTAGAATTTTTTCAATTGAATACAATCTGAGAAGGCTTGGTCTATAGGATTCTAACCTATCTATACCTACATCCCCTCTTGTTTGGACTTAGAATTTTTTCAATTGAATACAATCTGAGAAGGCTTGGTCTATAGGATTCTAACCTATCTATACCTACATCCCCTCTTGTTTGGACTTAGAATTTTTTCAATTGAATACCACGTTGAGAAGGCTTGGTCTATAGGATTCTAACCTATCTATACCTACATCCCCTCTTGTTTGGACTTAGAATTTTTTCAATTGAATACAATCTGAGAAGGCTTGGTCTATAGGATTCTAACCTATCAATACCTACATCCCCTCTTGTTTGGACTTAGAATTTTTTCAATTGAATACACGTTGAGAAGGCTTGGTCTATAGGATTCTAACCTATCAATACCTACATCCCCTCTTGTTTGGACTTAGAATTTTTTCAATTGAATACACGTTGAGAAGGCTTGGTCTATAGGATTCTAACCTATCTATACCTACATCCCCTCTTGTTTGGACTTAGAATTTTTTTCAATTGAATACACGTTGAGAAGGCTTGGTCTATAGGATTCTAACCTATCTATACCTACATCCCCTCTTGTTTGGACTTAGAATTTTTTCAATTGAATACAATCTGAGAAGGCTTGGTCTATAGGATTCTAACCTATCTATACCTACATCCCCTCTTGTTTGGACTTAGAATTTTTTCAATTGAATACAATCTGAGAAGGCTTGGTCTATAGGATTCTCACCTATCAATACCTACATCCCCTCTTGTTTGGACTTAGAATTTTTTCAATTGAATACACGTTGAGAAGGCTTGGTCTATAGGATTCTAACCTATCAATACCTACATCCCCTCTTGTTTGGACTTTGAATTTTTTAAATTGAATACACGTTGAGAAGGCTTGGTCTATAGGATTCTAACATATCAATACCTACATCCCCTCTTGTTTGGACTTAGAATTTTTTCAATTGAATACACGTTGAGAAGGCTTGGTCTATAGGATTCTAACCTATCTATACCTACATCCCCTCTTGTTTGGACTTAGAATTTTTTCAATTGAATACAATCTGAGAAGGCTTGGTCTATAGGATTCTAACCTATCTATACCTACATCCCCTCTTGTTTGGACTTAGAATTTTTTCAATTGAATACACGTTCAGAAGGCTTGGTCTATAGGATTCTAACCTATCTATACCTACATCCCCTCTTGTTTGGACTTAGAATTTTTTCAATTGAATACACGTTGAGAAGGCTTGGTCTATAGGATTCTAACCTATCTATACCTACATCCCCTCTTGTTTGGACTTAGAATTTTTTCAATTGAATACAATCTGAGAAGGCTTGGTCTATAGGATTCTAACCTATCTATACCTACATCCCCTCTTGTTTGGACTTAGAATTTTTTCAATTGAATACACGTTGAGAAGGCTTGGTCTATAGGATTCTAACCTATCTATACCTACATCCCCTCTTGTTTGGACTTAGAATTTTTTCAATTGAATACAATCTGAGAAGGCTTGGTCTATAGGATTCTAACCTATCTATACCTACATCCCCTCTTGTTTGGACTTAGAATTTTTTCAATTGAATACACGTTCAGAAGGCTTGGTCTATAGGATTCTAACCTATCTATACCTACATCCCCTCTTGTTTGGACTTAGAATTTTTTCAATTGAATACACGTTGAGAAGGCTTGGTCTATAGGATTCTAACCTATCTATACCTACATCCCCTCTTGTTTGGACTTAGAATTTTTTCAATTGAATACAATCTGAGAAGGCTTGGTCTATAGGATTCTAACCTATCTATACCTACATCCCCTCTTGTTTGGACTTAGAATTTTTTCAATTGAATACACGTTCAGAAGGCTTGGTCTATAGGATTCTAACCTATCTATACCTACATCCCCTCTTGTTTGGACTTAGAATTTTTTTCAATTGAATACAATCTGAGAAGGCTTGGTCTATAGGATTCTAACCTATCTATACCTACATCCCCTCTTGTTTGGACTTAGAATTTTTTCAATTGAATACACGTTGAGAAGGCTTGGTCTATAGGATTCTAACCTATCTATACCTACATCCCCTCTTGTTTGGACTTAGAATTTTTTCAATTGAATACACGTTGAGAAGGCTTGGTCTATAGGATTCTCACCTATCTATACCTACATCCCCTCTTGTTTGGACTTAGAATTTTTTCAATTGAATACACGTTGAGAAGGCTTGGTCTTTAGGATTCTCACCTATCTATACCTACATCCCCTCTTGTTTGGACTTAGAATTTTTTCAATTGAATATACGTTGAGAAGGCTTGGTCTATAGGATTCTAACCTATCTATACCTACATCCCCTCTTGTTTGGACTTAGAATTTTTTCAATTGAATACACGTTGAGAAGGCTTGGTCTATAGGATTCTAACCTATCTATACCTACATCCCCTCTTGTTTGGACTTAGAATTTTTTCAATTGAATACACGTTGAAAAGGCTTGGTATATAGGATTCTAACCTATCTATACCTACATCCCCTCTTGTTTGGACTTAGAATTTTTTCAATTGAATACAATCTGAGAAGGCTTGGTCTATAGGATTCTAACCTATCTATACCTACATCCCCTCTTGTTTGGACTTAGAATTTTTTCAATTGAATACAATCTGAGAAGGCTTGGTCTATAGGATTCTAACCTATCTATACCTACATCCCCTCTTGTTTGGACTTAGAATTTTTTCAATTGAATACAATCTGAGAAGGCTTGGTCTATAGGATTCTAACCTATCTATACCTACATCCCCTCTTGTTTGGACTTAGAATTTTTTCAATTGAATACACGTTGAGAAGGCTTGGTCTATAGGATTCTAACCTATCTATACCTACATCCCCTCTTGTTTGGACTTAGAATTTTTTCAATTGAATACACGTTGAGAAGGCTTGGTCTATAGGATTCTAACCTATCAATACCTACATCCCCTCTTGTTTGGACTTAGAATTTTTTTCAATTGAATACACGTTGAGAAGGCTTGGTCTATAGGATTCTAACCTATCTATACCTACATCCCCTCTTGTTTGGACTTAGAATTTTTTCAATTGAATACACGTTGAGAAGGCTTGGTCTATAGGATTCTAACCTATCTATACCTACATCCCCTCTTGTTTGGACTTAGAATTTTTTCAATTGAATACACGTTGAGAAGGCTTGGTCTATAGGATTCTAACCTACCTATACCAACATCCCCTCTTGTTTGGACTTAGAATTTTTTCAATTGAATACACGTTGAGAAGGCTTGGTCTATAGGATTCTAACCTATCTATACCTACATCCCCTCTTGTTTGGACTTAGAATTTTTTCAATTGAATACACGTTGAGAAGGCTTGGTCTATAGGATTCTCACCTATCTATACCAACATCCCCTCTTGTTTGGACTTAGAATTTTTTTCAATTGAATACACGTTGAGAAGGCTTGGTCTATAGGATTCTAACCTATCTATACCTACATCCCCTCTTGTTTGGACTTAGAATTTTTTCAATTGAATACAATCTGAGAAGGCTTGGTCTATAGGATTCTAACCTATCTATACCTACATCCCCTCTTCTTTGGACTTAGAATTTTTTCAATTGAATACACGTTGAGAAGGCTTGGTCTATAGGATTCTAACCTATCTATACCTACATCCCCTCTTGTTTGGACTTGGAATTTTTTCAATTGAATACAATCTGAGAAGGCTTGGTCTATAGGATTCTAACCTATCTATACCTACATCCCCTCTTGTTTGGACTTAGAATTTTTTCAATTGAATACAATCTGAGAAGGCTTGGTCTATAGGATTCTAACCTATCTATACCTACATCCCCTCTTGTTTGGACTTAGAATTTTTTCAATTGAATACACGTTGAGAAGGCTTGGTCTATAGGATTCTAACCTATCTATACCTACATCCCCTCTTGTTTGGACTTAGAATTTTTTCAATTGAATACAATCTGAGAAGGCTTGGTCTATAGGATTCTAACCTATCAATACCTACATCCCCTCTTGTTTGGACTTAGAATTTTTTCAATTGAATACACGTTGAGAAGGCTTGGTCTATAGGATTCTAACCTATCAATACCTACATCCCCTCTTGTTTGGACTTAGAATTTTTTCAATTGAATACACGTTGAGAAGGCTTGGTCTATAGGATTCTAACCTATCTATACCTACATCCCCTCTTGTTTGGACTTAGAATTTTTTCAATTGAATACACGTTGAGAAGGCTTGGTCTATAGGATTCTAACCTATCTATACCTACATCCCCTCTTGTTTGGACTTAGAATTTTTTCAATTGAATACAATCTGAGAAGGCTTGGTCTATAGGATTCTAACCTATCTATACCTACATCCCCTCTTGTTTGGACTTAGAATTTTTTCAATTGAATACAATCTGAGAAGGCTTGGTCTATAGGATTCTAACCTATCTATACCTACATCCCCTCTTGTTTGGACTTAGAATTTTTTCAATTGAATACAATCTGAGAAGGCTTGGTCTATAGGATTCTAACCTATCTATACCTACATCCCCTCTTGTTTGGACTTAGAATTTTTTCAATTGAATACAATCTGAGAAGGCTTGGTCTATAGGATTCTCACCTATCAATACCTACATCCCCTCTTGTTTGGACTTAGAATTTTTTCAATTGAATACACGTTGAGAAGGCTTGGTCTATAGGATTCTAACCTATCAATACCTACATCCCCTCTTGTTTGGACTTTGAATTTTTTCAATTGAATACACGTTGAGAAGGCTTGGTCTATAGGATTCTAACCTATCAATACCTACATCCCTCTTGTTTGGACTTAGAATTTTTTCAATTGAATACACGTTGAGAAGGCTTGGTCTATAGGATTCTAACCTATCTATACCTACATCCCCTCTTGTTTGGACTTAGAATTTTTTCAATTGAATACACGTTGAGAAGGCTTGGTCTATAGGATTCTAACCTATCTATACCTACATCCCCTCTTGTTTGGACTTAGAATTTTTTCAATTGAATACAATCTGAGAAGGCTTGGTCTATAGGATTCTAACCTATCAATACCTACATCCCCTCTTGTTTGGACTTAGAATTTTTTCAATTGAATACACGTTGAGAAGGCTTGGTCTATAGGATTCTAACCTATCTATACCTACATCCCCTCTTGTTTGGACTTAGAATTTTTTCAATTGAATACAATCTGAGAAGGCTTGGTCTATAGGATTCTAACCTATCTATACCTACATCCCCTCTTGTTTGGACTTAGAATTTTTTCAATTGAATACACGTTCAGAAGGCTTGGTCTATAGGATTCTAACCTATCTATACCTACATCCCCTCTTGTTTGGACTTAGAATTTTTTCAATTGAATACAATCTGAGATGGCTTGGTCTATAGGATTCTAACCTATCTATACCTACATCCCCTCTTGTTTGGATTTAGAATTTTTTCAATTGAATACATGTTAAGAAGGCTTGGTCTATAGGATTCTAACCTATCTATACCTACATCCCCTCTTGTTTGGACTTAGAATTTTTTCAATTGAATACAATCTGAGAAGGCTTGGTCTATAGGATTCTAACCTATCTATACCTACATCCCCTCTTGTTTGGACTTAGAATTTTTTCAATTGAATAAACGTTGGGAAGGCTTGGTCTATAGGATTCTAACCTATCTATACCTACATCCCCTCTTGTTTGGACTTAGAATTTTTTCAATTGAATACAATCTGAGAAGGCTTGGTCTATAGGATTCTAACCTATCTATACCTACATCCCCTCTTGTTTGGACTTAGAATTTTTTCAATTGAATACAATCTGAGAAGGCTTGGTCTATAGGATTCTAAACTATCTATACCTACATCCCCTCTTGTTTGGACTTTGAATTTTTTCAATTGAATACACGTTGAGAAGGCTTGGTCTATAGGATTCTAACATATCTATACCTACATGCCCTCTTGTTTGGACTTAGAATTTTTTCAATTGAATACAATCTGAGAAGGCTTGGTCTATAGGATTCTAACCTATCTATACCTACATCCCCTCTTGTTTGGACTTAGAATTTTTTCAATTGAATACAATCTGAGAAGGCTTGGTCTATAGGATTCTAACCTACATCCCCTCTTGTTTGGACTTAGAATTTTTTCAATTGAATACACGTTGAGAAGGCTTGGTCTATAGGATTCTAACCTATCTATACCTACATCCCCTCTTGTTTGGACTTAGAATTTTTTCAATTGAATACAATCTGAGAAGGCTTGGTCTATAGGATTCTAACCTATCTATACCTACATCCCCTCTTGTTTGGACTTAGAATTTTTTCAATTGAATACAATCTGAGAAGGCTTGGTCTATAGGATTCTAACCTATCAATACCTACATCCTCTCTTGTTTGGACTTAGAATTTTTTCAATTGAATACAATCTGAGAAGGCTTGGTCTATAGGATTCTAACCTATCTATACCTACATCCCCTCTTGTTTGGACTTAGAATTTTTTCAATTGAATACACGTTGAGAAGGCTTGGTCTATAGGATTCTAACCTATCTATACCTACATCCCCTCTTGTTTGGACTTAGAATTTTTTCAATTGAATACAATCTGAGAAGGCTTGGTCTATAGGATTCTAACCTATCAATACCTACATCCCCTCTTGTTTGGACTTAGAATTTTTTCAATTGAATACACGTTGAGAAGGCTTGGTCTATAGGATTCTAACCTATCTATACCTACATCCCCTCTTGTTTGGACTTAGAATTTTTTCAATTGAATACACGTTGAGAAGGCTTGGTCTATAGGATTCTAACCTATCTATACCTACATCCCCTCTTGTTTGGACTTAGAATTTTTTCAATTGAATACAAGTCTGAGAAGGCTTGGTCTATAGGATTCTAACCTATCTATACCTACATCCCCTCTAGTTATGGACTTAGAATTTTTTCAATTGAATACAATCTGAGAAGGCTTGGTCTATAGGATTCTAACATT